>NC_061109.1:89460268-89475268 GCF_015104395.2 Macrobrachium nipponense
CTTCGGTCAATATATAATCTTGCATACCTTTTGTCGAGAACAATTCGATGACGCCGGGCCGAAAGTGACTTTGGGATTCGTTGAGTTGCAGAGGTTATACACACACACTCACTCATACACACACACACAAACACATAAATATATATATATATATATATATAATATATATATATATATATATATATAAATATATATATATATATATATATATATATATAATAAGTATAGCTATGTATATACATATACTATATATAAACATGTGTTTGAATTCCTTCATTTCGTAGCGCCAGTTTAGCACAACGATCAATCATTCACCTACACATTTATGTTGCAAGTTGATTCGTAAGTTATTACATTTTTAATAATGGACGAGTGAAACGATGAACGTAATATAAAATTTAATTCACAGACAAAGCCCTGGGACCTATGAAGTCATTCAGCGCTGAAAGGGGGGCGAAACTCACGAGAAATAAAAAAAGGCTTGAAAGGCGTAACAGGAAAAAAGCTAGATGGAAGAAAGAGAATATGAACGGAGGTACGGCAAAAGGAACGAAAGGGGTTGCAGCTAGCTAGACATAGAACCTCGAGTATTAAATATGAAGATACCGAGGATGACGATTTAGGAATAATAATGACAATAAGTCGACGGAAAATAAGATATTCAGAAGAATGCTCTGAAGTCTAAAAATGGCTGTGACTTCGACCCACAGAGCAGCCTCCAGGGGAATTGCCAAAGACGCAGTTGGTGAAGGAAGTAGTGCCCTTTGCAGCGACAACAGGAATTAGGCAAACAGCGTTCATAGTGCCAAGGACGGCTTATCTTCAGGACATCCGGGAATGCTACATTCCTGAGAATTCCAGTCATGGGTTTAAATAAATTGTGAGGAATTTCTGATTGTGATTTTTGGGGAACTCATCAAACAGGTTTAAGTAAATACTGGGAATTCCAGTCATGGGTTTAAATAAATTGCAGGGAATTTCTGTTTTTGATTTTTTGGGAACTTATCAAACAGGTTTAAGTAAATATTGTGAGTTTTATTCCGTGGGTTTAAATAAATTCTGGGGAATTTCTGCTTGTGGGTTTAGACTCAAGGTATATATATTTTGTCCGAGGTTTAGGTGAGTTTTGAAGAACTCCTCAAACAGGTTTAAGAAAGTACCGGGGTTTTTTTTTTTTTATTATTTCATCGGTCTAAAAAAATTCTGTGGAATTTCTGTTTTGGGTTCATATGGATCTGGGTATTTTTTGTTAAGGGTTTACGTGAGTTTTGAAGAACTCCACAAACAGGTTTAAGTAAATACTGTAAATTTTACTTCAATTTCATTGGTTTAAACAAACTTTTGGGGAATTTCTGTCATAAATCCTGCAATATTTCCACACATTTTATCCTCTATAATTTATCGTAACATCAATTTATGGGATTTTCAGTTATTATAGATTCAAATACATTCAGAGAGAGAGAAATATAATACATATATATATATATATATATATATATATATATATAATATATATATATATATATATAATATATTCCTGTTTATTCTTCGGCCAAGCCACAAACTATACCTTACCCTATTTTAATCAGATACTTGGCAAAGTCACAAACTAACTATTTAAAAAAAAAAAAAAAAAAAAAAAAAAAAAAAATTCTTGCTAAAGAGATACGACGTATTTCCATGAACACTTCACGGTATGAAAGTGGTGTTTTTATCACTGATTCAAAAAAAAAAAAAAAAAAACAAAAAAAAAAAAAAAAAAAAAAAAAAAAAAAAAAAACATGCCGGTTTTTCTGATTTGTTGAGCAAATGGGTGTGCTGGCGTTATCGGGCATGATGACTGAGTCTCGAATTGGACAGAGAGAGAGAGAGAGAGAGAGAGAGAGAGAGAGAGAGAGAGACTCTCACTCCCTTTTGCCTTGAAATGGCCCGAACGAGGCGAGGTGAGGAATTCGTCTCAACTTTCTTTTTATATAAACTACGATAACATTATATTTCCTCATAACAATTACTTTTTAAAGTAAAAAAAAGTCTTATAACAATGACTACAAGTCGGTTTGTAAATACGATGTATAAACAGAGCCACTTTTTTTAAACAAAGCTACAATTACAACCATTTCTTAGTCCTTTACTAGGTTTTTGGTAATATTAGGTATATGTAATATGTATATGTGGCCGTATGTGTATGTGTATGTATATAATGTATATATATATATATATATATATATATCATCTCTATATATATAATATATATATATATATATATATATATATATATCCACTGTAAACAGTGAACTAAGAGAGAGAGAGGAGGAAGAGCTGGAGAGAAGGAGAGAGAGAGAGTAGAGAGAGAGAGAGAGAGAGAGGAATTGTCGTGTATTTTAGGTATGAATTGAAGATGCCACTTACTTCCTATATTAACCAACCTGGGCGCGTGTGTGTGTGTGTGTGTGTGAGAGAGATGAGAGAGAGAGAGAGAGAAAGAGAGAGTGAGAGAGAGAGAGAGGGGAGAGAGCTGAGAGAGAGAGAGAGAATGCCACGTGCATTTTAATCAGCAAAAAACATGCCACATTGCCTAGTCCTATATCAAGACTGGATAAAACACAACATAATAATAAAAGAATAACTAGCTATTACCAACCAGTTTGGGGGGGGAAAGGTTATACCCCAAATATCCAAAAAGAGGTCACGTGACAGGCTCTAAAAGTGGGTGTATTATGCACTGGGTCAAAGGTTACTTGTACCCGGTCACAGAACCGGAGAATGCACTGAAAGGATTAAGTCTGACACATTTAACAGGTCAGGTCAAGCGTCTGCCTACACAGGCCTACGAATGAACCTTCTGTGATGTAACAGATTATTTGTTAGGCCTATATTTTAGGAATACGAAACCTTGCAAATGGTTGCAGATAATAATAATAATAATAATAATAATAATAATAATAATAATAATAATAATAATAATAAAATGGTGCTTGCCTAAATAGGCCTAAGAAGCTTCATGTGATACGGAACCTTGAAAATGGCAGCATATAATAATAATAATAAAAAATAATAATAATAATAATAAAATAATAATAAAGATGCCACTGTTTATACATCGTAGTTTATATAAAAAGTGGCGCCGTGGAGGAGTGGGTTAGGTCGTCAATAGACTTAAGTCAAGTTAAGCAACATTGGGGCTGGTCAGTAGTGGATGGGTGACCGCTCTCCTCGGCGTTGATTCCTTGGAAAGGATCTTTACCATAATTTCCTCAGTCTACTCAGCTGTAAATGAGTACCTATCCCTGATGGGGTAGGGTCCAGCTATGGGTTAAATAGCAAAAACTCAGCAATGATGGAAAGAAATGAAGGAATAAACGACAACGACGTAAATGGAACCTCTGGCAACAGAGGAGCTTCGTCCGGCAACCAAGTATTCAACCCAATTGAAGGGGAAGACGGTCAGGTACTGGAGGTCGTCATCCAGCAACTGATCACCACAACGACAATAATACAACAGCCTGAGATTGGAGCTACAGAGGCAAAAAGGAAGAAATGGACGAGAGAAGAAAATAAGGAAACATGGAGATGCTACATCAAGAACAACCCGACGGAGAGAGGAGGATAGAAAGAAGATTGGTCAACATCTGGAATGAGAGGAATAACACCCCCCAATCAGAGCGAGGCTGGCAGACCAAGTAAAGGAACATAAAAGAAAAAGAACTGGCTCTCCAACAGAAAGAGAAGAACTGGAAAGGGAAATGTCACACGACAACGAATTACACGAAGACGAACTGAGAGGACGATGCCACAGAAGACGACAGGGAGGATGAGGTATCAAACAACGACACACGAAGAAACACCGACGAAGTAACAGAGAGGGACCGGATGGGTAGAAAAGATCAGACAATGGATGGAGCCAGATACAGAGAGAACAAAGATCCCCTCCATGAAAGCCTACAACACCAAGAAATTAAGGGAGAAAACAAGTGAGGTCAATGAAATAATGGGCATAATACAGACCACCAGTATCACAGAAACAAACAACTTGACATATGCAGGAGCAAGATTAGTAGCAGAACTGATGGGGATTCGAACACCAACACCACCAGCACAACCAACCCAACAGAAACCAAAACAGCAACTCCTTGGAAAAGGCGCCTGGAAAAGCAAATCATGGTGATGAGATCTGACTTGAGTAAACTGAAAGAGATGGCAGAAAAAAGGCTAAGAAGCAAGAAAACAAGGGAGGAACTCAACGAGAAATACAAAGTACAAGAGAGGGGACTAAACAGCACCATAGAAGATGTAAAACAGAGGCTTAAGGCCAAAGCACATAGATCCAACGGTACATGAACAGGAATAAGGGATACCAACAACAACAAACTATTCGGAAACCAACCAGAAAAGACTATACAACCAACTAAGAGGGGAAGAACAAACCACCCCCAGAAATTCCTGAAGCCGAACCAAGTAAGAGGACTCTGGGGAAAACATATGGAGCAATCCGGTATCACACAACAAACATGCAACATGGCTCCAGGAAGTCAAGGAAGAAGAAACAGGAGAATAAAACAAAGATTCACAGACATCACGACAGACACAGTCAGACACCAACTAAAGAAAATGCCAAACTGGAAAGCCCCAGGTCCCGATGAAGTCCATGGATACTGGCTCAAAAACTTCAAGGCCCTACACCCACGAATAGCAGAACAACTCCAGCATTGTATCTCAAATCACCAAGCACCCAAATGGATGACCACAGGAAGAACATCCTTAGTACAAAAAGACAAGAGTAAGGGAAATATAGCCAGTAACTACAGGCCTATCACCTGCCTACCAAGAATGTGGAAGTTACTAACAGGTATCATCAGTGAAAGGCTATACAACTACCTAGAGGAGACACACCCACCCCCACCACACGAAAGGCTGCAGAAGGAAGTGTAGGGGCACAAAAGACCAGCTCCCTCATAGACAAAATGGTAATGAAGAACAGTAGAGAAGGAAACCAACCTAAGCATGGCATGGATAGACTATAAGAAAGCCTTCGACATGATACCACACACATGGCTAATAGAATGCCTGGGGCAGAGGAAAATACCATCAGCTTCCTCAAAAATACAATGCGCAACTGGAATACAATACTTACAAGCTCTGGAATAAAACTAGCAGAGGTTAATATCAGGAGAGGGATCTTCCAGGGCGACTCACTGTCCCCACACTCTTCGTAGTAGCCATGATTCCCATGACAAAGTACTACAGAAGATGGATGCCGGGTACCACAAACTCAAGAAAAGAGGCAACAGAAATCAACCACTGATGTTCATGGACGACATCAAGCTGTATGGTAAGAGCATCAAGGAAATAGATACCCTAATCCAGACTGTAAGGATTGTATCTGGGGACATCAGGATGGAGTTTGGAATAGAAAAATGCGCCTTAGTAACATACAAAAGGCAAAGTAACGAGAACTGAAGGGATAAAGCTACCAGATGGGAGCAACATCAAACACATAGATGAGACAGGATACAAATACCTGGAATAATGGAAGGAGGAGATATAAAACACCAAGAGATGAAGGACACGATCAGGAAAGAATATATGCAGAGACTCAAGGCGATACTCAAGTCAAAAACTAAAACGCAACGCCGGAAATATGATAAAAGCCATAAACACATGGGCAGTGCCAGTAATCAGATACAGCGCAGGAATAGTCGAATGGACAAAGGCAGAACTCCGCAGCATAGATCAGAAAACCAGGAAACATATGACAATACACAAGCACTACACCCAAGAGCAAATACGGACAGAACTATACATAACACGAAAGGAAGGAGGGAGAGGACTACTAAGTATAGAGGACTGCGTTAACATCGAAAACAGAGCACTGGGGCAATATCTAAAAACCAGTGAAGACGAGTGGCTAAAGAGTGCATGGGAAGAAGGACTAATAAAAGTAGACGAAGACCCAGAAATATACAGAGACAGGAGAAAGACAGAAAGAACAGAGGCTGGCACAACAAACCAATGCACGGACAATACATGAGACAGACTAAAGAACTAGCCAGCGATGACAATTGGCAATGGCTACAGAGGGGAGAGCTAAAGAAGGAAACTGAAGGAATGATAACAGCGGCACAAGATCAGGCCCTAAGAACCAGATATGTTTCAAAGTACGATAGACGGAAAATAACATCTCTCCCATATGTAGGAAGTGCAATACGAAAAATGAAAACCATAAACCACATAGCAAAGTGAATGCCCGGCACTTGCACAGAACCAGTACAAAAAGAGGCATGATTCAGTGGCAAAAGCCCTCCACTGGAGCCTGTGCAAGAAACATCAGCTACCTTGCAGTAATAAGTGGTACGTGCACCAACCTGAGGGAGTGATAGAAAAACGATCAGGCAAAGATCCTCTGGGACTATGGTATCAGAACGGATAGGGTGATACGTGCAAACAGAACCAGACGTGACGTTGATTGACAAAGTCAGGAGAAAGTATCACTCATTGATGTCGCAATACCATGGGACACCAGAGTTGAAGAGAAAGAGAGGGAAAAAATGGATAAGTATCAGATCTGAAAATAGAAATAAGAAGGATATGGGATGGGATGCCAGTGGAAATCGTACCCATAATCATAGGAGCACTAGGCACGATCCCAAGATCCCTGAAAAGGAATCTAGAAAAACTAGAGGCTGAAGTAGCTCCAGGACTCATGCAGAAGAGTGTGATCCTAGAAACGGCACACATAGTAAGAAGAGTGATGGACTCCTAAGGAGGCAAGATGCAACCCGGAACCCAACACTATCAAATACCACCAGTCGAATTGGAGGACTGTGAAGAGCAAAAAAAAAAAAAAAAAAAACAAAAAAAAAAAAAAAAAAAAAAAAAATAATAATAGTAATACTAATAATACGAGTATTTGCCTACATAGGCCTAGGAAGCCTTATGTGATTATCAGGTTATCAATGATGATAATAGGCCGGTTTAGGCATGTGAAACCTTGTCAGTACCATAGATAATATAATAATAATAATGCCTTATAGAAATGACGAATGAAACCCATACATTGAAGGCCTATTGTATTTATAAAACGCCCAAGGTCAATAGGCATACAAATCTATCCCGCTACTACAGCGCCTCCTTCGGTATAAACATAGGCCTATACTGAAAGGACACACGACCACCCTGGTTTAAAACGTCGCATACGTAACCAGCGCCAACATAGGAATGTCATTAACCAGTAACGACACGCTGATTTTGTTGCAATTAAACCACATATTCTGAGGAAAACCACAGGCACATACATACACCCACATACACCCGCAAACACCCAATACATACAGAGATTGTTAGTGCCAGCCAAAGTCAACGTATCCAGTTGATTACGTAAACACGGCTAGTCTGTCAGTGTAGTTTAGCTTAACAGAGTTTGTTTGGGAGAATTTACCTCTGGTTTACATACTCTCTCTCTCTCTCACTGAGGGACATGGGGCAACCCGAACAAGATATAAGGTCTCTCTCTCTCTCTCTCTCTCTCTCTCTCTCTCTGGCAGGAGGTGAATCCGGAGTAAAAAAAACAAAACACCACCAAAAAATAGGACAATACTTACTGCTATATTCACTTCCTAACTCCCCACACAAAGGCAAAAGGCTTCCAGAACATATGAGCCTCCTCTATCCTCCATCTCTCTCTCCTCTCTTCTCTCGCTCCTTCTCGCTCTCACACAACACAAAGCAGAAGCTGGTTGCCACTTTCACAAGACCAATAAATATGAAATTTCCGTAGAAATGGACGAGAGAAGAGAGAGGAGAAATTGGAGAGAGAGAGAGGAGAGGAGGAGAGAGAAGCGGACAGAGAGAGAGAGAGATGAGACGAGACGGAGAGATGAGGAGAGAGAGAGAGAGAGAGAGACATGACAAAACCGGTTCTTACACGGATTGCAAACCGCCCACCACCCCCGAGACGGGCACAATTTCTGATGTTATGACATCTAATAATACTAATATTGAAGGCAAAGCTTTTTCTCTCTCTCAGTGCTTCGTTATCAACATAATGAGGTCAAGTGAGTATGTCGATGTTAGCTTATAGTATATTTTCTAGTTTTGATTAAGATGGCCTTATGCCAGCTCGAAATTCTGCTTAATGGTTAGGTTGTAAGTTTAATAACTAATTAAAATGTTAATGGGGTCAGTTGTGGACCTCTGGACTCGGGTACGTGGGGGGAATGATGTGGTATTAGCTAGAGTCTGTGCATAGGCCTATTCATTGAAAATGGATTGGCCCCTCTCTCTCTCTCTTTCTCTCTCTCACATGAAAAACGCAAATACTATCATATATATATATATATATATATATATATATATATATATATATATACGTGTATATATATATATAATATATATATATATATATATATATGTATGTATGTATAGTGTGTGTGTGTGTGTGTGTGTGTGTTGCAATTTACCAAAGCCAATATGCAGTGTTAGGCCTATAAAGTCTGAACATCTTTTAAATGCAGTTAAATCAATATAAAAGGCATATTATAATTAACTTACACTGAAAATAAAAGTCAATAGCATTCTCGTAAAAAAATCACTTGAGAGGCAGTGCCCTCTCCCCCCAAAAAAATAAATAGACAAATAAAATTCACTTTCACAAAGATATTTAGGCTAAGAAGCCAAAAATGGTGAGCTGTCTTACTTACGTGATAAAGTTGTCGTTTTTATCGGCCTCTAAATCACGTCTTTTTTTTTTTCTTATTTCTTTAAACACTTCAACTTCTAAAAAATAAGTTCAATCGAGAAGTGTAATCTCCTTTCAGTTTCACTTCACATAAAATGGATTCTTAACCTCAAACACTTTTTTTAAAAAGCTTCCCAAAAAGTGTGTAGTAACCTGCTTTTTTACAAGCATGTAATCTTTTTTAAAAGTAAGTGATAACCTTTAAAAGTGTGAAGCTTGTAATCTTTTTTTTTTTTAAATAGTAAGTAATCACCTTTTTAAAATTGTGTAATTTCCTTTATAGAAATTAAGACCAGACCAGTTTCACTAAAAAAAATTGGGTCTTTTTACCCCAAAATGAACTCGAAACCCGAAAAGTCTCTCGCTTGGAGGAAAACGTGACGTCACACAGTCACTTCACCTCGCTGCAACATCCATCACACAACCGGGAGGTCTTCCCCTAAACAACTTCTCATCGCATAAAGAACTTCGTAAACTTCGTATATATACATATATAAATCCTGCGTCAATCTGGGGACGCGGCCATAGCGAACTGACGAAGGAGACAGACTATGAGACTAGAGAACCATCATCATCATCCTCCTCCACCCCCCGACGGTCGTGGGCGGGGCTTGGTGATGACGTCACGGGAAAAACGAGTTTTCTGGATATACAAGAGGTCCCGCCCACTGACGCTCGAGGCGAGTACTACTGGCATTACTGGGGCATCACTTGGGCATTGTTCTTCCTGGTTTATAATATATATAAAATCCTAATACGAGACAAATAATAAATAACGGCTTTAAACGGCGACACTGAAAACCAGTTCTCCAGAAGTAGTATAGGCCATGACCACCCGCTCCCTCTCGTGACTAGTACTGGTATGACTGGGAGCATTACTTGGTCATTTAACTCGTCCCGTCTTGTATAAATGCATAAAATGGAAGCCTACATATGAGATAATGAAATAAAAATGTCTCTAAGAAGGCGTTATTTACCGTTAATACCATACGATTTAAATACGGTCACGATGACGTCATTGTTACGTCATAGTTCCTTCGACACACTAGACTCAGTGCTTCCAGAAGAATGTTGGTGTTGCAACTTGACCATGTGATCTCTCTCTCTCTCTCCGAGCTTAAAGGGCATCTGCATATTATAAGGAACAGGAACAAAAAATGGGGCTTTTAATGCTCACACAAGTAGTACTACCCATGTAGCCATAACGGTTCGGGCGGCTAATTTCTTCCTGCTTAGGCACTGCATACCATTATGCACCCGAATGGGTATATTATTAGCTCGCAAAGGTCATTGGGAAACTCGATTTCATGCCCAACGGGCTTTTGCAACATACCAGAGGGAGATATATTGACTGGAGTCTGTATTGTGACTAAGGACACTTTGCATTTCCTAGTTCAAAAACTATGCTGAGAAATTAGACCTACACATATAATATATTGATCTTATTGGTCAAATACAAACATGCTATCATTTCAGTGCTTGCATAATACCTTCTATGGTCTGGGTAGAAGCGGCAATGGCGCGAATCCCTCATTTGTCAAATGATTATAACCAAAACATCCATTAATTTTTGGGTTTGCTCACAATTGATAATGTCATTATTTTTCATTAAATTTAACGTAAAGTCAACATATACTAACTATACCATTATTCAGATTATTGCTAGATACCTTCAAAGTATGTATGTTTTAATTAGTTATGTCATATGTATTATATGTATATATATATATTATATATATATATATATATATATATATATATATATATATATATAGACACATAACCCATGAAAAATTAATAAAAAAAAAACTTACGAAAGAGAACATTGCATAATAAAGTTATATAACCTGTTAAAAAAGTTTGAAATAAAATGTAAAAAAATTGTAAATCGTAAAAAGTGAAAGTGATAAACCCGGGCATTGTTGGCAAGGCCATCCAGGAGAGAGAGAGAGAGAGAGAGAGAGAGAGAGAGAGAGAGAGAGAGAGAGAGAGAGATTTGAGAATAACGAGCGTACCTGTCAATCTAGCTGTCATATTACATATCATAATAATAAAACTTAATAGTATTAATATTACATAATATTAAAAGCATCTTTTCGGAATTTATGATATTAGGAAATTTTTGATGTTATTTGTTTTACAAATATTAAAAAATGTATTTTCACGTAATATCTAAACAAATTTAGAGAGAGAGAGAGAGAGAGAGAGAGAGAGAGAGAGAGAGAGAGAGAGAGAGAGAGAGAGAGAGGGGGATTCAGTTTTCAAAAAATCTATTTCTTGTTGTGGGTACGAGAGAGAGAGAGAGAGAGAGAGAGAGAGAGATACGGAAAGTTCTTTTTTGTCTGTTTGAGAGAGAGAGAGAGAGAGAGAGAGAGAGAGAGAGAGAGAGCTACAAGGATTTAGGATGTCTCAAAGCCTTGCTAGTCCATCCGAGGAGATATCGTGCAGTGCTCACTTAAGAGAGGTACGGAAATTCCTCGTGTCTGAGAGAGAGAGAGAGAGAGAGAGAGAGAGAGATATCCTTCACTCCATCTATAGTCGTCACCAGCAAACGCTTTTCTCCGACAACTTAAGAGAAAATCCAGCTCGAATATACCCTTGACATCCTTCGTTCGTGGAATGCGCCGCTGGAACGAAAAGAAATCCTACGGTGTTCCCTCCGCATCCTGCGAGAGAGAGAGAGAGAGAGAGAGAGAGAGAGAGAGAGAGCGGTTTCGAATTCCTTTGCGCCTCTCGTGAGTGAAGGACTCTTCTGTCTCATTATTCGCCGAATGAATGAAATGGCTCCATCGAGTATATTGATATTCATGGCGGGGGCACCATTTCATTTTTGCTTTCCTGTTTACCTCAGTTCTGATTCCGGAGGTGGAAATAAGTGTCCTTTGTCACTAGCATCCTGAAGGGAATCCTTTGTCCTTCTCCAGAGAATTCCTTGTCACTAAAGTCCTTTTCACACCTTGATGTAAGGAGAATTCTCTTTCCTTCTCATAAGAATTTTTTTTTTCTTCGACCTGGCGACAATACTTATTGATTCGATCTAAGAAGAATCCCATTTCCTTGGTCTAAAGAGAATCCGTTCTCCTTCTATCTCAAGAGAATCCTTTTTCCCTTGCCCAAATGAGAATCCCTTTTTCCCTAGGTCTAAGAAGAGTCCTTTTTTCCTTTGATCTAAAGAGTCCTTTGATCTAAAGAGAATCCTTTTTCTTTTGATCTGAAGAGAATCCTTTTTCCTTTAGTCTGAAGAGAATCCTTTTTCCTTTGGTCTACAGAGAATTCTTTTTCCCTTGGTCTAAAGAAAACCCTTTTTTACTTTAGTCTAAATAGAATCCCTTTTCCTTTGGTCTGAAGAGAATCCTTATTCCTTAGTCTAAAGAGAATCCTTTTTCCCTTGGTCTAAAGATAACCCTTTTTTACTTTAGTCTAAATAAGATCCTTTTTCCTTTGGTCTACAGAGAATCCTTTTGCATTTGGTCTAAGAAGAATACTTTATCCTTCTAAGGAAAATCCTTTGCCCTTCAAGTTCAACTTCATGACAATCTAAATACAGCAGGATGCACCGAGTCCTTAGAGAATCCTTTGTACTCCAAGCTTCAACAAGAGGACAATTTAAGACTTTGTAAGGATCTACCGAATCCTTCTCCAGGTAGGGAATTCATCTGAGATACCCACACACACACACCCCCCTTCAAACCCCCCCCCCCCCCTCTACAATGATTCACACTTGACAATTTCGGTAATCACTTCCTCTCTTAAAAGTGAAACGGTAAATCAGTCTCTCTCGACGTGACCTTTGACCTCATGCGCAGTCACGCTCGGCCCCTGTTTCATCTCGCCATTAAAAAGAGAGAGGGGGGGCAAGGGGGGGGGGGGGGGGAAGAACACCCCTAGCAGAGCAAGGACAGTCCACAATTCAGATCACCTTCCGTGACCCCTTGACATATTACTAAGGCAGTCACGGAGTGACCTTTATCATCCAAATTACGATTTAGAGAAAGGATGTCATTAAAGGTTATTAAGCAGTGACGAGATTGAATGAATCAAGTTTATTGAAGTTTATATGAGTGTTAGTTGAATTTATATTTAGGCTTTGGGATTCTCTAATTGCCTCAGTCTCCAATTAATTTTTTTTTTTTTTTTTTTTTTTTTGGCGTTGGGTGGTTGTTGTCCGTCGTAGTTGTCAGTTAGCTAAAAAAAAAATTACCAATTGAAAAAAAAGTGATTATTTACAAATATCTGACGTGTTTCCACAGCTAATACAATAAATTATTATTTATATATATATATATATATATATATATATAGATATATATAACAAAACATATATGTTTTTTATACACATATATTAGTTTCGATTGTAAATTTTTAAATATTACACATATATTCATACATATGCATATATATATATATATATATATATATATATATATATATATATATATATATATATATATATATATAATATATATACTGTAAATATATATCTATTTATCAGTGGTAGACTAAATATAAATTTATAAATATTATACACATATATACATATAATTCACATGTCTGTTTATCAATGGACATGCTATTTAAGGTAGCTTTTACGATTTGTAAGAGTACCTTTTGCTAAAACACAAGCCAAACCAAAGGAGGAGAAGAAGAAGAAGAAGAAGAAGAAGAAGAAGAAGAAGAAAAGTGACGACTTTACTACAAAGTGAAAGTGTCGCCTCACTTTCGATGATGTCATCGGTGACCAGCTAGCTATTTAACCTGGCGAGCGACTGACCTTCCCGTGGTTTTTGGACATTCCGGAAGTGGTTCCTTGATGAGCAAAGTTGAGTTTAGTGCTTTTGATGTTAATCAGGTGGGAATGACCGAGATTTAAGAAAAAAAATTAACGTTTTCGAAAAAAAAATCATCTATTTTTTTCTGGAGTTAAAAAATTTTATAGATTATATTTTTCAACGGATATTTTCGAAAGGCTAATGTGAGTTACGAACGACTGAGATATTCAAAATATTTTTTGAAAGTCCTCAATAAAAAGAACGACTCAGCAATCGTTTATGTATATATATTTTTTAGGTTTAAAAATAAATTGAGAATATATTGTCGTTTAGATCTGGACGGACCGAAATTATAGAATGAAAGAAATATTTCGACAGAACTCTAAGAAGAAACAATATTTATTTTTCTAAAACTTATATAAACTTACTTAAAATACGATTATTATTATTATTATTATTATTATTATTTTATTATATTATTATTATTATTATTATTATTATTATTCAGAAGATGAGCACTACTCATATGGAACAATTCTGAAGGGCCACTGAATTCAAATTCGTAAATAATAATTAATTAATTAATTAATTAATTAATTAATTAATTAATATATTTATATTAATTATGATATTTTATTAGTTATTATCATTCAGAAGATGAACCTACTCTATGGAACAATTCTGAAAGGGCCTTACTTTATATTCCGGCAAATTAATAAATTATTATTATTATTATTATTAGATTATTATTATTTTATTATTATTAATTATTTTAGTATTTATTCAGAGGATAACCCTATTCATATGGAACAAGCCCACCACAGGGGCCACAGATTTCAAATTTAAGCTTCCAAAGAATACCACGGTGTTCATTTGAAATAAGTAACAGATTATGAAAAAACAATAAGAATGTTACTATTACAAAAATATCTATGAAAGAAAGAAAAACAAAACCACAATAATGATAATAAAAATAAATGAAAAAACGTGAGGAACATTCTCTCACCACACGCGCTTAACCACAGTGAATTTCAACTTTTTCAATGAATCTACCACTCGATAACAGTCATTCATTCTCATAAACTCACAACTGAATCCATTGATGCACTGAATTTATGAAATACGTCTTGCATAATCATTTTATAAATTCCCAATGACCATTACTTAACCCAAACCTGACCCCATTACAGGCAATCAGAAATCAATTCAAATTAGCGCATTTATGAAATGTATGTTGCATAATCAATTTTTAAATAGGAAATGACCATTACTTAAGCCAAACCTAACACAATTGCAGGCAATCAGAACTCAATTCAAATTAAAGCATTTATGAAATGTGTATCTTGCATAATCAATTTTTAAATAGGAAATGATCATTACCTTAATATAAGCTAACATTAATTAAATGGATATAAGCCAAAATTAATCAACTAATATAAGACAAAACTAATTAACTTAATATAAACCAAAATTAATCAACTTAATATAAGCCAAAAC
>NC_061109.1:89480268-89537768 GCF_015104395.2 Macrobrachium nipponense
AAAATAAAAAAAAAATAACAATGCATAAAGGTCAGAGACCACTGTTGGAAAAAGAAGGTCCTCTCTCTCTCTCTCTCCTCTCTCTCTCTGCATGCAAAGCAAAATGCAGTAGTTTCAACGACGCAATTTACATGTTTCAGCTCGCTTATCAAGGACACAATCGAGTTTACACGGAGCAACTGAGTGGAGTCACTTTTCCCTTCAATCGCAGTCTAGTTACCACTGACATTTAAAGGCCCCGACCAGGTTCAGCCTCTATAACGGCTCCCAAACAAGTGCGGGATTCCGCAGCCACCTACCCCAATTGTCTGGGTGGCACGCAACAGCTTCCAGGCAGCTGTGGTCTCCCCCAACCCCCAACAAAACGCCCCCCTTTTTCCCTACACTTCCCCCCAACCAATCTCTTTTCACACGAAAGGACTTCAGGCAAATGGCCACCTCTTGCAAGTCTGGGAAAACAACAACGAGCAACCCTTACCCTTATACCAAAGGGCATCACGATGCGGTATCTGTGATCTACAAAAGGCTATCAGGCGTATCTTGAGACGTCTACTTGACATTCTCATGAATATATTTTTAGATTTTCCTGCGCAATAAAAAATTAAGTATGTCACTTAGACCTAACAGATTCCAGAATCTGGAAAGACCTGCTCGTAGATTCCGGTGTCTGGAAAGACGTAAGTAGATTCCCAGTGTCTGGAAAGACCTACCAGTAGATTCCAATGTTTGGAAAGGCCTGCTAGTAGATTCCACTGTCTGGAAAGACACGCTTGTAGATTCCAGTGTCTGAAGAGACCTGCTAATAGAATCCAGTGTCTGGAAAGACCTGCTAGTAGATTCCACTGTCTGGAAAGACCTGCTAGTAGATTCCAGTGTCAGGAAAGATCTGCTAGTAGATTCCAGTGTCAGGAAAGATCTGCTACTAGATTCCAGTGTCTGGAAAGACCTGCTAGTAAATTCCAGTATCTAAAGACCTCCTAGCAGATTCCAAGGTCTGGAAAGACCTCCTAGCAGATTCCAGGGTCTGGAAAGACCTGCTAGTAGATTCCAGAGTTTGGAATGAGCTAAGAAATCCTACCTAGAAAACCGATAATATCCTTCAAGAGTTTTATCTGAATGGGTATCATTTAGAGCTCACAGATTCCAGAGTCTGCAAAGAACTAAGGGACCTTTTCTGGAATGCTGGTGTCCTTAAAGAGTTTTATATTAAGTAAAAACTAAACGGGATGTTACTTAGATCTAACAGACTCCAGGGTCTGGAAAGAACTAAGGCATCCAACATGGAATGCCGGTATCCTTCATGGGTTGTATATGAAACTGGGTTGTATATGAAACAAAAAACTATAAAGTGGACGTCATTTAAATCTCACAGATCCCAGTGTCTGGAAAGAGCTACTCTGCTATCAGAACCAGACTGATTTGCTGATAATGAGTTTCAAAAGTTACAGAAAAAAGACATTAGTATAAAAATGTGCATAAAAGCTAAGAGAACAAATCCATTTATACTATAGTCCCTCAAGGCTGCATAATTTTCCAACCACTTCTTCAAATAATTTGTCAGTAAATAATTGCTATTTATGTGCAGTCTTTATAGATCAACAACTACAGCCTACGGAAATGACATCAAAACGAACCTAAGGGTATCATCGGTCAAAACCTTTGGTGACCTCTTTACACCAAAAGCTTTAAGCCTTCGAACCCAAGTCACCTGACACAGATTGACATTTTTACACAAAAGCCTTCAGCCTTTGAACCCAAGTCATCTGACACACATTGACCTCTTTACACCAAAAGTCTTCAGCCTTCGAACCCAAGTCATCTGACACACATTGACCTCTTTACACCAAAAGTCCTCAGCCTTCGAACCCAAGTCATCTGACACACATTGACCTCTTTACACCAAAAGTCTTCAGCCTTCGAACCCAAGTCATCTGACACACATTGACCTCTTTACACCAAAAGTCTTCAGCCTTCAAACCCAAGTCATCTGACACACATTGAGAAACAAAACCTCCAAATACATTGAGACTCAAGAGGAAAAGAGGAATGACGAAGTCCAACTCAATTACAATATCAACAGTTCTAAGAGAAGACGAGATCAGACGTTATATTTAGATGTGACACAACGACACAAGAAGCGAACAGGCGGAAAAGAAAGGAAGGCTCTTTCGATCCAAATACCTTTCGAGCTGCAAGTGTTGCAAGTAAACAAAACTTTTTCTTCATTCAATTTATTTTTCTCTCTCGAGAACACGAGTATACTGCTAATCCAACCGGACATTTCTGTTAGGTGAGGCCACAAGTCTGTTTACCCTTGTCCTACGAAGTCTGTTGTTGGAGGAGGGGGACCTCCCTGGGTGGGCCACTTGCCAAAAAAGGGGGTTCTAATCGAAATACACTGAAATAACGCAGCAGCAGCAGCAGCAGCAGGCACTATTCTCAAAGATTCATTTAGATCACAGCCGTAAATACGTTCGCTCTAATTCTGGACGTGATGCAATGTTGCAGAGACACTAAGTCCCCTTCCTCCCCCCTCTAGACAAACAACAACATTCCAAGACCCCCTACCCCACGCACCAACCCCCCACTACCTGGTCACTAAACGACACCCCTTGAACCTTATTCCATCGGATGAATGGATGGGTGAATGGATAAATAGGATGACACCCAGCTACCAAATGAAGCTGAATAGAGAGAGAGAGAGAGAGAGAGAGAGAGAGAGAGAGAGAGAGAGAGAGAGAGAGAGAGAGATTTATATATACTATATATATATATTTATAAAATGTATAAATTTATATATATATACATATATATATACTATATACATATATATATATATATATATATATATATAAAGAGAGAGAGAGAGAGAGAGAGAGAGAGAGAGAGAGAGAGAGAGAACGCGACCGACCTCCGCGAATAGCTGGATGTTCAAGTCAAAACCGCATGACCGCTACGGACGATTTCCCCTGACCGCTTCATGCGATCATTTACTGACGCCTGACCGGGTGACCGTCTCGTATCGGCGACGGCGATCTTTGGACGACATCGTGCGATCTTCGGTGACCGATATAAAGGATTTTTTTTTAAAGATTTATTTTGTACGGTAATTTTTTTTAAACGTCACCTCTAATTTTCTAAAGGAACAAAGATGATAATGATAATAATTATATTATAAAGATAGTGAAGGTACTGATAATAATAATAATAATAATGAGAGAGAGAGAGAGAGAGAGAGAGAGAGAGAGAGAGAGAGAGAGAGAGAGAGAGAGAGAGAGAGAGAGTTATACATAGCTAGTGTTATGAAAAAATAATATTAATATTAATAATGTAATTACTGAAATAGCGACCTTACCTTACATTACAGACCTTACAGTTCGTTCGGGTTGCCCCAGGTCCCTCAGTGTGAGGCACCTCTAATGTCTACCAGAGAGTTGCTAGTACATCTTCCGGTATATTTTGCATCTTCCAATCATGGATATTTTGCATCTTCCAATCTTGGATGGTCTGGGATGCAGTTTAGATATTTGTCGAGCTTATTCTTAAACACATCTACGCTCACTCCTGATATATTCCTCAGATGAGCTGGCAACGCATTGAATAGCCGCTGCATTATCGATGCTGGTGCGTAGTGGATTAATGTCCTGTGTGCTTTCCTTATTTTTCCTGGTATAGTTTTGGGCACTATTAATCTACCTCTGCTTGCTCTTTCTCATAATTTTAGTTCCATGATATTTTCTGTTATTCCTTCTATCTGTTTCCATGCCTGAATTATCATGTAGCGTTCTCTTCTCCTTTCTAGACTATATAATTTTAAGGATTGTAGTCTTTCCCAGTAGTCAAGGTCCTTAACTTCTTCTATTCTAGCTGTAAAGGACCTTTGTACACTCTCTATTTGTGCAATATCCTTTTGATAGTGTGGGTACCATATCATATTGCAATATTCAAGTGGACTACGAACATATGTTTTATAAAGCATAATCATGTGTTCAGCTTTTCTGGTTTTGAAGTGCCGTAACAACATTACCATTTTTGCTTTACATTTTGCCAAAAGAATTGCTATTTGATCATTGCATAACATGTTCCTATTCATCATCACACCAAGGTCTTTAACTGCTTCCTTATTTGTGATTGTCTCATTATTAGGTCCCCTATATGCATATAGCTTTCCTTCTCTGTCTCCATAATTTATTGATTCAAATTTATCAGAGTTAAATACCATCCTATTTACCTCTGCCCAATCATATACTTTGTTAAGGTCTCTTTGTAGAGCGTTCCTATCTTCATCACAAGTAATTTCTCTACTTATTCTTGTGTCATCAGCGAAACTACTCACTACCGAATCCTTAACATTACTGTCTATGTCTTCAGTCATAATAAACAGTATTGCAGCTAACACCGTACCTTGTGGCACACCGGATATTACCTTAGTTTCATCCGATTTCTCATCGTTTGCTATAACTATCTGTTTTCTGTTGTGTAAAAATTCTTTTAACCATCTTCCTACTTTATCTCCGATATTGTGTTTTCTAATTTTCTTCGCTAATATATTATGGTCTACCTTGTCAAAAGCTTTTGCAAAGTCTAGATAAACCACATCTGTTTCATTTCCGCTTTTCATATTTTTAAATATGTTCTCACGGTGGACTAACAGTTGGGTTTGTGTACTTTTTCCGGGTACGAAACCGTGTTGTCCTATATTAAACAAATTATTTTTTATTAAATGTTTCATAATATTTTTCTTCATTACCCTTTCATACACTTTCATAATATGTGATGTTAGACTCACAGGCCTATAATTACTTGCTTCTAGTCTTGATCCACTTTTGAAAGTAGGGGTGATATATGCTAATTTGTGCTCATCATAAATCTTGCCTGTATCTACACTTTGTCTTAATAATATTGCAAGTGGCTTTGCGATAGAATGAACTACTTTCTTTAACAAAATAGCAGGGACTCCATCAGGCCCTGCAGCAGCTCCATTTTTTATTTCATTAATTGCCTGTACAATATCAGCTTCATTAATTTCTATGTCAGCTAAATATTCACTATTTTCGTCCCTTACTTCTATATCATTATCTTCATTATCTATTCTAGGGGTGAATTCTCTCTTATATCGTTCTGCCAGTATGTTGCAAATTTCCTTTTTTTTCATTCGTTAATCTCCCTTCAATTCTCAGAGGGCCTATTTCTATTCTTCTTTTATTCATCTTCTTCGCATATGAGTATAATAGTTTGGGGTTTTGCTTGATATTTAATAGGGTTTTTTCTTCCAAGTCCCGTTTTTCATTTTCTTTTGATTGTATAATCTTAAGTTCTGCATTTTCTATCTTAATTTTTAGTTCTATAACTTTCCATGCATTTTTTTCTTTTGCAAGACCTTTTTTCCACTTTCTGATTTTCTGGAACAAGATCCTTCTGTCTCTTGGTATGCATGAATGATGTTTACTTTTCTTCTTCGGTATATATTTATCCACTATTTTCTCTTAATATTTTATATAATATCTCCGTATTTACCCTTATGTCATCACTTACGAAAATGTTATCCCAATCTTTGTTTAATTCTTCATTTATTTCTGACCATTTTATATTTTTACTGTAGAAGTTGTATTTTCCATATCCTTCCCACTTTTTCATTTCTTGCTTATCTCTGTTTTCACTTGCTTTGGAATGAACTTAATTCTATGACATTATGGTCTGAAATACTCGCATTATAAACTATTATTTCTTTAACATAATTCATATCGTTCACAAATACTAGGTCTAAAGTATTTTCCTTTCTTGTTGGCAGGTGATTTATTTGTTGAATGTTGTATTCTAGTAGCATATCTAATAGCTTTTCGAATTGCCTCTTATCTTCTGCACTACTATTACTCTCTTTTTTATATGTATAAGTACAACCACAATCTCCTATTCGTTCTTTCCATTCTACGAAAGGAAAGTTGAAGTCTCCAGATAGGAGAATAGTCCAGTCCTTGTGATTTCTACATATATCATCCAATTTTTCAATTATTAAGTCAAACTCTTTAGTATTAGGAGGTCTATATATTACTATGTTCATAAATTTTTCCCTTTTCAAATTCTACCGCTATTAGTTCACATTCTGAGTTACTATATTTCTCATATATTTTTCCTTGTTTTTTGTCTTTCCCATATATTGCGGTTCCCCCTTGATTCCTATTTTTTCTATCTGATCTATAAGTTTGGAACCCTTTTATTTGATCATCATTCCCAGTCTCTTGGGAATACCAGGTTTCACTTATATTCATTATATCTATTTTCTTTTCAATTTGGGTTAGTTCTTCTAAGTACTCTATTTTTCTTTTTGAGTTACTCGTAACTAAACCCTGCGCATTCATCAGAGAGAGAGAGAGAGAGAGAGAGAGAGAGAGAGAGAGAGAGAGAGAGAGAGAGAGAGACGCCCATATTGATAAGAAATGCAAATTGAACAGCTGACAATAACAGAAGCCTTCAGACAATGCAGGCTAATTAGCTAAAATACCTTCAAGGGGGGAGGGGGTGAGAGGAGAAGGTGAGAAGACTCCTCACTTCCCACCTGAGGCACCTATACGCCCTTCTTCAACTCCCAATGTCACGAGGACGAGAGAGAGAGAGAGAGAGAGAGAGAGAGAGAGAGAGAGAGAGAGAGAGAGAGAGAGAGAGTACTAATTAAGAAAACATCTCAATTACCACTTCCAATATTATTGGTGGATGCTAGGGTGCTCAAGTCAATTACCCTGTGAAACTTGAAACTACTGTTATTTGAGTGTGTGTAGAAAGTACGTACGTACTTACGTACGCACACACACACACTATATATATATATATATATATATATATATATATATATATATATATATATATATATATATATAAAGACGTCATCACTGTAAAATCACATATCATCTTAACTACAGCACTATTACAAATTACAAAGATGACCGCATAGTACGCTGACAATTTCGTCTGAAGAAATTACGACGGGGCCAATTACACTTGTAATTGCAAAGTAACTATATCTTGATACAGGCCAATATGCCGACTGTCCGAAGGGTTGCTATAAAAAGCAATAAAAAAATAGAAGTTTAATACTCTTGTAAAAGTCCATCACATACGCCCTTAGCAATCCTACAGATCTCTACTACTCATCTCTAGATTTCAGTCTAATTATTGTTCTTGGTTTTATGTTTTCGTACAATTAACCAGCATTTGCCAAAGGTTAAATCTCCATATTGTTCTCAATTTGTTTCCAACCTGTTTGTGATATGTATGCAACAAGCAGCCGACATGTGCTTGTGACAAGCTTTCAGACAATTGCCCAGCTCTGACAAGGATTCATTTGCAACTTTCAATTCTCAAGTTGTTACCAACCTGTTACCGATGTGTATGCGATAAGTAGCCAACATATGTCGACGACAAGTTTAACCGTAGGGTAGACGAAGAGATACAAATGTACAATTAAGGTTTAAAAATAGGGATAGGGATAAAAACATTAAAAAATAAGAGGACAATAAGTGTAACTAAACAAAATGATGTACAAATAAGGAAAATGTATATAGGTAAAACAGTAAAAGATAATGACAGGAATAATAAAAAAAAGTTACACGGGTACAGAAGGCTAACAGGAAACAATAAAACATAAAATTTGTTTAGAGAGAGAGAGAGAGAGAGAGAGAGAGAGAGAGAGAGAGAGAGAGAGAGAGAGAGGGGAATTTATCTATTCGTATTCTCTTCCTCATTACAAATGCTTGATCAAAGCACGCTTTGACAGGAGTTGAGAGAGAGAGAGAGAGAGAGAGAGAGAGAGAGAGAGAGAGAGAGAGAGTGTGGGGAATTTACCTATTCATAGCCTCTTCCTCCTGACAACTGCGTGATGCAAACACGTAAGACACTTTGACATTACTTGCTGAACAAGCTCATAAAAAACAGAAAAAAATACACAAAATTAATACGTGCCCAGTCTCTTGGCATTTTAATACACGGGTACATCCATGCCCTCTTCCTGCTGGTGCATGCATTGTACTCGTTCTGCCTGAAGATTTTTTTTTTTTTTTTTTTTTTTTGTAAAGTGTCTTGAGGATCTAATTATGTACAAGGTTGAATACCTTTTAAATCATATATTCCAGTCGAGTTTTTCTCTTCATATTTTTTTTATTTTTTTTATTTTTTTATGACTGATAACACCAGTTTTACCATTTCTATTTTTCAAAGGTGAAACACAAGACTTGCAGGTGTCCTTTAACGAGCAAGAGCCCGTGCTGACACGTGGCCATTTTAATCTGACAACTAAAACTACAACAGTGACGATTGTGTTGTGAACAATTACAGGAACAATTACAATACTTTGTAACCTCTGAATATACATCCCGACTTCTATTACAATTGCATTACGACGAATGACGTCATTCTTGTAATTGGGGTCGTTTACGCTTCGTTGGACTGTTACTGTGATAACCAAACACTTCCTCCAAAGGCGCACATACACTATATATGTATGTGTGTATGTGTGTGTACAGAAACCAAGCAACATACATAAGACGACCAGAGCATCATCATATCCGCGAGATCAATTATTTCCCGTTAGGATAAAGACTATTTCCTTCTTACCCCAGAGAGACCTTTTTCCTCTTCCTTCTCCTCCTTCTCTTCACCCCCCTCCTGCCCCTCCTTATCTCCTCCTCACTTCCTCACCTCACTCCTCCTCCTACTCCTCCTTCCTCAGTCTCCTCCGTCAAGGTCCTTCACCATTACACCTCATCAGTCTTTCGTTTTCATCGGTTTTATTTAACTTTTATTTTTCAAGGTAACAAAAACTTTAAGTTGAAAAGCAATTTATACTTAATAGTCATTTAAATATTTCTTTCTAGTGGTAATGCTCTCTCTCTCTCGCTCTCTCTCTCTCTCTCTCTCTCTCTCTCTCTCTCTCTCTCTCTCTCTCTCTCTCTCTCCTTATTACATACATATATATTTATAAAAATACATCTATTTACATATATAATATACATACATACATTTTAAATTTCATGTCAGTGGTGGTATTGTTCCATACGAATAGGGATTCTTCTTCTCTGTAATAATAATAATAATAATAATAATAATAATAATAATAATAATAATAATAATAATAATAATTTCCTATCATCTCATTACCTTCTGTTACTTTCAAATGAACAACATAATATTCTTTGGAAGATTGAATTGCAAGTGGTGGGATTTGTCTTAATTATAATAATAATAATAATAATAATAATAATAATAATAATAGTAATAATAATAATAATGCAGGTTTTATTGAAAATACTGGCTATTTCAGCCGCGTTTATTTTCTTGTAGAAGTTTCTCTATTCTTCTCATTACTGACTTTTCTTCTGTACTCGAGTTGGCTATTAGAACGTCCAGTGGGGGATTCATGTCAAAAACGTGGTATCTGTCAAATTGAACATATTACACATGTAATAATAATAATAATAAAATAATAATAATAATAATAATAATAATAATAATAATAATAATAATAATAATAACAATAATAATAACAATTAGGCTACTCCTCTTCTTCATCTTGCTAAAAAAAATTCACTTACAAATGGAATAATAATAATAATAATAATAATAATAATAATAATAATAATAATAATAATGCTAATCCTCTTCATCTTGCTAAAGAAGCACCAGCAAGCCAGCATCCTCCTCAGTCAACGAAGCAGAGAACAAAGAGAAAGACTTTATATTTATATTTATATTTGCGACACCGTGCAATTTCTGGTCGCCTCTCTAACGGGATTTTTGTGTAAACGGGTAAATAGATACATTCTCGCTTGTGGTCTCCTGGGGCCGGACAGTGGTGTGTGTGTGTGTGTGTGTGTGTGTGTGTGTGTGTGTGTGTGTGTGTTTTCGTCGTTAAACGTGGACGAGTTTTTGTGTGCACGATAAAATAATTTTGATGGTCGGGAAGAATGTGTGTGTGTGTGTTTTAATTTTGATAAAGAGTATATGTTTTTTGGAAGGTAATGTTGTTACGTGTATGTTTGTGTGTGTGTTTATATATATATATATATATATATATATATATATATATATATATATATATATATATATATATATATAGTATATATATATACACACATACATACATAGAGAGAGAGATTTTGATGATGAGGAGAGAGAGAGGATTGAGAGGAGAAGAGACGAGAGAGATAGAGAAGAGAGAGAGAGACTAATATTTTCAAACCCCAAAAAATAATATTATATATATATATATATATATATATATATATATATATATTATATATATATTATTATATATACACATACATACATACATGGAGGAGAGAGAGAGAGGAGAGAGAGAGAGAGGAGAGAGAGAGCGAGAGAGAGAGAGAGAGAGAGAGAGAGAGAGACTAATATTTTCAAACCCAAAAACATAATCTATATATATATATAATATATATATATATATATATATATATATATATATATATATATATATATATATAGAGAGAGAGAGAGAGAGAGAGAGAGAGAGAGAGAGAGAGAGAGAGAGAGAGAGAGAGAGAGAATATTAAAAAAAATTATTTATATAAAACTGACATGAAACATCCAAACCTTCTACCTTTGGTGATAAGGACTATCTCCCTACACAAAACCTGCATCGAAACTCGCTTATTTCTAACATCAATTCTTATCTCGCTCACTTCAATGCGGAGATGGCACAGTGGAGAGTTGTATATAACAAACAGCAACCATAAAATGCATCGACAAATATGACGTATTAATCTTGAACAGAATTCTAAGCGTCAAGAATAAGCTTAAAGGGATAATATGTAGTTGTGTCAGGTTCCTAACCCAATTGAGTTAAGTTTAAAAGTTCATAAATCATATTCAGCAATGCAAGAGAAGGATTGAATGGAAATATATTTATCATTAGTCATTACATCAGCCATCATCGAGCAGTTAAGCATAAATGTATATAACTTAAGTCATTGTAGGAGTCATGCATGAGCAGCTGCTAAACGGAAATGCATTATAATCTAAGTTAAATACATTAAATTAAATTTAGCCTAAATCATTATAACAGCCATTGGAAATGTATTTCACCTATATCATTATAACAGCCGTATGAAATGATTTCTCTTACGCCATAACAACATCCATTGGAAATGTATTTCACGGAAGTGTATTTCACCCAAGACATTAATTATAACAGTCATCAGAAATATATTTCGCCTCATTCTAATACCCACTGAAAATGTATTTAATCTAAGTCTTTGAAATAGCCATTGGAAATGTATTTCACCCGAGTCAATATTACAGACTCTGATGTCATTATAACGGCCACTGGAAAATTTTATTCAATATAACAGCCATATAAAACTTAAGTCATTATAACAGCCACAGGAAAACTATGGCATTATAACAGCCATAGGAAAACTTCAGTCATTACAACAGCCATAGGAAGTGTATTTAACTTGAGTCATTTTAGTAGCCAGGGGAAAAACTAAAGTCATTATAACAGCTACAGGAAAACATAAGTCATTATAACAGCCATAAGAAATGGATGTACCTTAAGTCATTCTAATAGTCATAGGAAAACTTGAGTCATTATAACAGCTATAGGAAAACTTGAGTCATTATAACAGCTATAGGAAAACTTAAGTCATTATAACAGCCATAGGCAAACTTAAGTCATTATAACAGCCGTAGGAAATGGGTGTACCTTAAGTCAGTCTAATAACCATAGGAAAACTTAGTCATTATAACAGCCATAGGAAAACTTAAGTCATAACCATAAGAAATGTATGTAACTTCAGTCATTCTAATACCCATAGGTAAACTTAAGTCATTATAACATTCATCATCAGCCAGTATATATAGATATAAGGTGGGGAGACGTTAACAATGCAGGTGACATTGTAACTAACGGGAACTTCGTCTCCCGTCCAGCCAACATTTTTTCTCAACGTACCTCAAGGCCACACACGTACCTTGGGGCAACGCATGCATGCATGATTTCCCTGTTCTCAAAAAAAAAAAAAGAAAAAAAATCTAAAAAGAGCTGTTCTAAAGTCTTTAAAAAATAAAAACTGACTATTCAATAAACTGTTTTATAAAAAGAGCTTTAAAAACTCCTTCAAAAAAACTTCAAAACTCTTTAAAAATATTCAAAAACTATTCTAAAATAAACTTCCATAACCTCTTCTAATAAAACTGTTTTTTTTTAAATATACATCTTTTTGTAAAACAATTTTCAAAAAAACTCCTCTAGCAAAACTGTTCTTTAAAAAAACCCTTCAAAAAATAATTTTTTAAATACTCTTATAGAACAAAAGTTCTAAAAATCTTCCAAAAAAAAACTTCTTTCAAAACTGTTCTAAAAAAACCTAACAAATCTGTTCTTTAAAATAATTAACTTCCTTCTGTAACACACTTCTCAAAACAAACTATTACAAAAAAAGTGTTAAAAACATTTTAAAAAAAATATAAAATAAAATTAGTTGACTATCATCCGTACTGGGTAAAAAAAAAGAAAGAAAAAACTTCAAAAACTATTAAAAAAGGTGTTTGAGTAGACTATCATCCGTACTGAAAAATAATTCACTTCAAAAACAATTATTAAAAAAAGCGTTGGAGTGGACTATCACCCATACTACTGCTGCCTCATTACAAATTAATAACAGGAGCAACCTTTCCCAGGGAACATAGTAAACACATTAGCTATTACTGAGCTTTTTACGGGGTAAAATTCGTAATATAAAATTGCCTATTCTCCCTTAATCTTCCTCTTCCTAGCTTAAACCCATTTTTATATGGGGTCACTATTGTGAATGAGTCGTCTCCATCGATTCCTGTCCCTTAATATCACCCACACACACACACACACACACAAAAAGCATAAAGCATTTACGCACTTATAGGCAAACACTCCGGCTTGAACTTCCGATGACCTGAAAAAGCTACGATTATTTTTGTCTTTTTTTATGAATGGACTAGAATCTCATCTTCCCATTTCTCGAATGAAGACTGCAGGTAGTAATAAAAGTAAACTGATTTGATATTTACGAGGGTTGTAAAGAGTTCGATAATCGCACGTGCGCGCACACACACGCACACGCACACACACACACACACACATATATATATATATATATATATATATATATATATATATATATATATAGAGAGGACGAGAGAGAGAGAGAGAGAGAGAGAGAGAGAGAGAGAGAGAGATTGCTTATGGGGTATTTGGAGACGCTGGGCCCAGGCAGAGCTTGGGCAGGGGGGCGGGAGGGTATTTCGGTCTCATTTGGGATTGTGACTTTGGAGAGAGAGAGAGAGAGAGAGAGAGAAAAATGCGAATACATTAAATAAATAGAAATCTGAAATTAGCATGATAAAATCACAGAGATTTTAACATAAAACAAATAAATTAATGTGAAGGAAAACAAAAACACATACATACATACATACATACATACATACACACATGCACACGAACACACTTAATGAAGGTCACGCGTGACTTTTTTTAAACCTTCAGAGTTAAACGATGCATAATTAGCTACGCGTTTTCCAGAGACTACTTCTTCTTCTCAGGCAAACTGTGTTCCTTTAACACTTCAAAACTAAACAGAAAATTTTAAAAAATAGGTTGGAACTATATATAAATATAAAAATACAAGATATGTGAAAGAACTTTTTATTTTCAATTTTTTACTGACCTACAATCTATCTATTTTGAATTTAAATTTTTTTATTTTCATTTTTCACTGAACTAAAATCTTTCCCTTTCCAACTTTAAAAAGTTTTTTTAGTGACCTAAAATCTTTCCCTTTCCAATTTTGAAAAGTTTGTTATTTTATTGACCTAAAATCTTTCCCCTGTCCAATTTTTAAACTTTTTTTATTGACCTAAAATCTTTTCCTTTTCAATTTTGAACGTTTTTTTTTTCTATTTACCTAAATTCTGCCTCCTTTCAATTTTAAAAGCAATCAGTATAAAGCTTCCGATTTCTCAAAAGAAAAAAAATGGTAAAAAAAATTGCACAAAAAATTCTGCAGGACCAGATGAAAATCCTACAAAATCCTAAGAAAACCAGAAGATGAAAGAAAGGGTTAATCCTACAGGATATGCTGAGGAATTACCCAGACGAGGGAAAGGATCACTCACGGGACTTTTGTCCTAAGCCCAAAAAGGATTTCGGAGAGACGAGTAAACTATAAATAAACTTCTTGGGGATGATACCAATAGTGGATCCCTTGGGAGTCTACGTTGACTCAAGAGTGATTCAGTTTGAGTCCACATTGGCTTCTAGGAAGCTGCTCAATAGACGATGAATGGTCTTTGGAATTTAAGCCTTTGAAGGACAAAAAATGGAGAGAGAATACAGTTTTTTACCCAAATAAGAAAAATTTAACTTTTTTCCCTAAAAAGGGAAACAGGAAGTTTTAACCGTGTTAGGAACATCCTTAGTCTGCTATGAAAGGAGAAAATGACTAAGATTCTTGTAAATTCTGACATATGTTGAGCCAACTCTCCTTTACAGGATAAGAGAAAGCAGGGGAGTAAATACACTTTTAACCTTTTTTTTACAAGATGAAGAACGAAATATATAGTTTCAAAAGCATCCTTACTTTGCTATGAAGGGGAAAAATGGTTAAGATCTGGTGAATAAAGACAACGTTGAGCCAACGCTCCTTTAGAGCATAAAAGGAGGTAAACATTTGAATAAAAAATTTTTTTAAATGTGAGAGAACATAATTCATCCAAACACTACCTCTTGAGAAGTAAACAAGGTGAATTCAAGCATGGCCCATTGAAACCTCCCCCACCCCCTTTTTAAAAAAGTGTATACAAACTAAACCAACACTTCATTAGGCCTCATACGACATTCTGAAAAGAATACTCAAAGGAACATTCGTTTGTCCTTCGCAAACAAACCTCAAACAAATGAGACAAAAGATCTGGTAATGTCATCAAAAGCTTAAGTCAGAATAACAGCTCAACAGCAACTTTTGATGCTTTGAGAAGAATGAATGAAATGTCAACAACTGTTTTGTTTTGGGGAGAGGGGGGGGGGGGGTAGAGGTGGACAAGGACAACAGGACCACCCAGCTCTGAGAGAGGAGAGAGAGAGGAGAGAGAGAGAGAGAGAGAGAGAGAAAAATTGTGTAGACGTTTGAGAATTGGGTTCTGCATGCATATGATCTACATAATGCACTGACATTATGAAGAGAGAGAGAGAGAGAGAGAGAGAGAGAGAGAGAGAGAGAGAGAGAGAGAGAGAGAATCTTTGTGTAGATTTTTGAGCATTAGGTTCTGTATGCATATGATGTATACATAATCCACTGGCCTTATGAAGAAAGAGAGAGAGAGAGAGAGAGAGAGAGAGAGAGAGAGAGAGAGAGAGACCCCATATAGCATATTCAGCATGGGCCAACATGGGCAAAGTAACACTATCTCTCTCTCATTTTCTCTATTCTGGGAAGAGAGAGAGAGAGAGAGAGAGAGAGAGAGAGAGAGAGAGAGAGAGAGAGAGAGATAACGGATCACTTGAACCGTTTGCGACAGGAAAAACAGCAGGACAGGAGCCACCGTTTAGTGTCCTTCAAAAAAGTCAAAAGCGAACATGCCCTTGAGAGAGAGGTCCTACATTGGGGATGTCCATCAGCTGAAGGAACTTGAAGACCCTTTTATAAGTCTCATTATCTCTTCTTTATCGCTCACACTTTATTGGTTGCTAAGTACTTTATGTATATTTTTTTATTACTCACTTTTTAAGAAGTTCATTTTCATTTCATAATTGGCATGTCATTCTTGTGTTTTTATCTCTCGCTTTTTAAGGAAAGTTAATTAATGTTTATTTCCCAATTCGTATTTAATTCCTCTTTTTTTTATTCCTCCCTTTTAAGTTAATCTTTTATTCCCTAATCCGCTTCGTACTTTGAAAACTCTAAGTTGGCATTGATTTCTCAAAAAATGCAAATCATCTCGTTTTAAAAGGTCTCACTTTTTACTGAAGTCTCCAAGTAAAAACCTTTTATCTCTTGAATCTCCCACTGTGGTACCTTTTTGCCAGCAAATAGCCATTTATTATGGCTCTAAGCTATGTTTTAATTCTTGGATCTACAGATGTGCATTTTTAGTTTTTTGTAAAAGACAACTATCGAGATGGCTGCACTTATTTCTGTCCACCCTCAAGTCTTGAAAAAATTACTGAGGCTAGAGGGCTGCAAATTGGTATGTAGATCACCCATCCTCCAATCATCAAACATATCAAATTGCAGCTCTCTAGCCTCGGTAGTTTTTAATTTATTTTAAGGTTAAAATCAGTCATTATAGCGCGTCTGGCAACGATACAAGCCAGGCCACCACCGGGCCGTGGTTAAAGTTTCATTGGCAGCGACTCATTTTCGGTAGCCTTCATTAGACGCTGTACAGAAAACTCGCATTTCTTTACTTGTTCAAAGTCTCTCAATTATATGCCAAGACACTCGACTAGAAAGTAATAAAAATCTTGTCTCTCTGTCTCTAAGTCTCTCATTATTTTATATCTCTCCAAAACGTCTCTGCCATCTCGGGCACCTTATATATCGCTCTGATACATCAATCAGGAAATCAAAAGATACTTTTAACAAATAAATAGGATAATCACACCTATACACCCAGGTCCTACCTTCTACACCTACACCTACACTTGCACCTAAATATATGAATTTATTAAAAATAACCACAAATAACAAGCTCACAACAATACACCCGGGTTAGGGTAGCCACACCTACACTCAGGTCCAACGATGACTCGTACATAATAGGTCCTACCTTCTACATTTACACTTACACCTAAATATATACATTAATTAATAAATAACCACAAATGACAATCTCACAACAATACACGCAGGTTAGGGTAGCCACACCTACACCCAGGTCCGACGATGACGACTCGTATATATAATAGTCCCTACCTTCTACACCTACACCTATATACACCTCGAGTCTACGTAGGTGCGTCGGCGTTAGCGCTTAGAGCGATACCGACCGACCGACAGACAGCCAGTCGTGGCCATTTGCCAAATCAAGACTATGCCAGCAACAGCAGCAGCATAGTCTCATGCCCGAAGAATGCCCCAACAAGTTCCGGTTTTTATGCCATGCCCATCCCAGAGGCTGGGTTAGGTTAGGTTAGTTCAGGGAGGCGTCCTTTAGTGATTTGTGTGTGGGTAACATACTGTATCAGATTATACTTTTCAAGATGATTCTATGGTTAGTTTATCAGATATGGCGTCCCGCTTTTTTCAGGGAAAGGTCCCAATACTTGGTTACAGCTCGGGAATATGCTTCCGGGGCGGGGGGTGGGGGGGGGGGGGGGGGAGGCACATACGCACGAGGGATTAACTCACGAATGCATAAGAGGGTGACGCCAAATAGAGGTTAAATTGATTCACGAATAAGTTAAGTCATTCACGAAAGAGCAAACCACTATAGGAAGAAACTCACGAATGAATAAGAGGGTGAGAGGAATTTATGGGAAATTGGACTCACGAATCAGTAACTCACGAAAGAGAGGGTAAAGGCACTTGTGGTAAAACTGACAAAAATTGACCCACGAAAAAGTAACTCAAGAAAGAGTAACAGACGAAGAAGAAACTCACGAATAAATAAGAAGGTGAAGGGAACTTGTGTTAGAATTGACTCACGGATAAGTAAATCACGAAAAATCACGAAAAGAGTAAATGACCATAATGAAATTAAGAGGAAAAGTGACTCACGGAAGAGTAAGACACGATAAGATTATATTCGTCAACACCGACTTCACGTATAAATAACTCACGAAATATTAACAGACGAGGAGGTAACTTGAGGTAAAAGTGACTCACGAATAAGTAATTACGAAGCTGCAACATTCGCACCCACACACACGTACAAATACATACACAAGCCAACTAAACAATGGCAAAATAAAGTATTTACAACATTCATTCACATACAACATACGTACAATCATACCCTCGAGAATGATATAGTGAAAAATTATTGAAAACATAAAAAAGCATATGAGATTATTAACGAAAACTGGAAATGAAAAAAATTAGAAATGAAACGAGATAATAAAATGATATAAAAAAGTAAACAGAGAGAATCCAGGACATGAAGACAGAATTAAATAATATGAAATGGAAGACGAAGAGATATGAGAGTAATAGAAGAAAAAAAGCAAAAAAAAAAAAAAAAACGACAAAGGGGACTTAATGGAAATTAAAAGACTTTTACAAACAAATAATGGTAGAATGAATAAGAGACAAGACGAATAAAAAAAATTACAATAAAACAGAAACAGAATGAAAAAAACAAAATAAGACAAAGACGAGAGACTAAAACCCCAAGACGCTTTCATAAAAAAAACCCACACACACACACACGTCTTTTGCAACTGCGTGACGACACAGACTCGCTCGCCACGGATATGCAAGAATAAATTAAAAAAAAAATCCTAGCGATGGTCTCTTTATGCAATAACTGCCGTTGCAATAGAGCTCTGCAACGTATTAACTTACACGAGTACTCTATGGATATCAATAGTTGTTTATCCTTCCCTGGTAAGTGTATATACATCATACATACATACACACACACACACACACACACACACACACATATATATAATATATATATATATATATATATATATAGTATATATATATAATATATATATATATATACACACACACATACACGGTGACCATAAGTCCCAGTACCATTACAAGTATTTATTGCTTGTAATGGTATACTGGGACTTTATGGACACCCTGTGTGTGTGTGTATGTATATATATACAAAATGTGTAACCGTGTGTTATATTTTGCGTGTGTAACACCGACCATCCACAAATAATACACTACACACACGCTACGTTCAAGACCTATATACCCCTTCATAAATATGCAAAAAAAAGGTACTTTCCCGACGGTACGTACCGGTATACGTACCATCAGGACACTCTCATACATCACCCTAAATCTGAGAGGTACTGGTAACATTAATGAATAATTATCGAGAAGAAAATATGAGAAAAATGTGTACATTACTTTAAGCAAAAATACGCCATGATCAGAACCCGTATAACGTAGCATCAGCTTTCCTTAGTTTAGGCAATTTTTCTCCATTGAACACAATCATTGAAATAAGCCCGCTATAATTTTAGCAGTCATTTCGTGCAATCACCATCATCACCATTACACATTCACCATCGTAATATCCCTCTATGTGGATGAATGGAAAAAAAACACTCCCAAACCACTCCTGCGAAATCTGGCGTTATCTGCCTTGACTCCTTGACGTCTTAAATTGGGCTAGACACACGAATTCACCCACACAAACCCCGCCACCCCCCCCCCCCCACCCCCCCCGCCCCCCCCCAATCGGGTATAGGACCCCCGATAAGAACCCAGCCCCCCCCCCCCTCCCATCCCCCCAACCACCACAGGGACCCCCTTCCAAAATCGTCTCTTTCTGTAAATCACTGCCACGTGCTTGCAAGATTTCCAAGATTGGTTTGAAGAATTGTAAATTGCCTTTTTGTTTTTACAATAGATTCCTCGATGGAGGAAATTAGATTATAATTCTCCTCCATCTCTATCTATCTCTCTCTCTCGCTCTCCCTTCTCTCTCTCTCTGTATATATATACATTATATATAATTATATATTGTACACATGAGAGAGAGAATTTATACATCGATAAACTATTACTATTTACGAGGTGTATATATATATATATACCTATCTATATACCTATCTAATATATCTATCTATCTATATATCTATCTATCTATCTATCTATCTATCTATCTATATATATTATAATATATAATATATATATATATATATATATATATATATATATATATATAAATCCCTTTCTAGCCCAAACCCAATAGAAATACAAAAATCTAAAGAAATAGGGGCGTGGCTTCCCACAAAAGGACCCATTAGATAAAATGCCTGAATTGTACTTCAAGGAAATACAGAATTCCTAAGCTGATACGGTAATGAGCCCTACATGCGTATGTATGCATCTATGACTCTCACATCCAGCAACCTTACTCAACGTCAGAGAGAGAGAGAGAAAGCAGAGTGTATTACCAACCCAAATTGCCAACACGCAACGCTGCAACGTGAGGGAGGTTTATACCGAGGTTGTAACAACATTGATAACAACTTATGTCAACCTACAACAATTTGCAAAGTTGCATTGGTTATTACTATTTTACTCGATGTAATACTTAAAGAACCGTGTATTATAATACATACATACATACACATGTATGTATCATAATACATGTCAAAAATACATATTATGTATTATAATACATGTCAAAAATACAAATGTATGTATTATAGTACATGTCAAAAATACAAATGTATGTATTATAATACATGTCAAAAGTACAAATGTATGTATTATAGTACATGTCAAAAATACAAATGTATTTATTATAATGCATGTAAAAAATACATACATATATGATTAATACATTTCAAAAGTACAAATGCATGTATTATAATACGTCAAAAATATATAGGTATGTATTATAACAAAAGTCAAAAATACATATGTATTATAATACACAAAAAATACACATACGTATTATAATACATGTCAAAAATACAAATGTATGTATTATAATGCGTGTCAAAAATACATATTACGTATTATAATGCATGTCAAAAATACATATTACGCATTATAGTACATGTCAATAATACAAATATGTATTATAATACATGTCAAAATAATACGTCAAACATACATATGTATTACAATGCATGTCAAAAATACATATGTATTATAATGCATCTCAAAACTGTACTCAAACCTGTCATATAAGTCGGCCTAAGAGCAACGTCTGTATTATCAAACACGGCAGAAATATACCCAGAACTAACTATTGTTTTTTTATATACCTAATAGTACCCCAGATCTAATACTAATAAAAAATTACTAACAAAAAAAGAACCACAAACTAACAAAAAATGACAAACACCAAACATAGTCAATAAACATCTGCATGTACCTTACCAATATTTATTTTATAAGGCAAAGCAGAAATATACCCAACCTTTTTTTTTATATTATACCCCAGATCTGACGCAAATAAATAAATACTAACTAAAATGACCCACGATCTAACAAAACCAAAGACAAACAACAAACAAAAGCAATAACACACACACACACATGAAACATCTCGCTGCGTCCAATATTATTAGAAAATACCCAAACATGGAGGATACCCGAGCTGTTCAATGCCCGACTATACCCAAGAAATGAAGAACTGTGGCCCAGACTGACAATGTTGGGGATGTTGGTGGTGGTGGTGGTGGTGTTGGTGGTGGTGATGATGATGATGATGACGGTGCCCCCACGATGCCCCTGGGCACGAAGGAGGTCCTCTCACGCACATGCCCACATACCTGAGGAGAAAATATACCATTAAGACGGGCAGAACATAGGCGAAACGTTTGCGTTGGATTTTTTCTTTCTTTTTTCTCTTTATTTTCTCTATCTTTTATTTTTGCTACCTCAGATTTTGACAGAGAGAGAGAGAGAGAGAGAGAGAGAGAGAGAGAGAGAGAGAGAGAGAGAGAGAGAGAGGCAACTGAGTATAGAAAAGTTTTACTGTAACATACACATTAATACATACATACTATATATAATATATTATAGATTATATATATATATAAATATATAATATATGTGTATGTATAACTGAATCACGAAAGTTTAGAACGTGATAAACCCATAAATAAAGGTATAACCCACGAAGGAAAAATAACGGAATTTCTACAAGATCTTTCGACTCGACGTCAGGACGGCGAGTCGAAAGATTTTGCAGAAACTCTTTCCTTCGTGGTTTATACCTTATATATATATATTTATATTTATATATATATATAGAATATATCTCTATATATATTATACATAATTATAAATATATATATATTATAATTATTTATATATATATATATATACTGATATAATTATAATTAATTATAATTAAATTATATATATAATATATAATACAATTAATTAATTATATATATATGTATATAATTAAATTATATATATATATATATATATACTATAATAATATATAACCATATATAGATATATATAATATATATCTATATATAAATATATTAATACACACAAAACAACATATATATATATATATATAATACAATAATATAGATATACACCATCATAATTTTGGTACACAATATAAGCATTTACACACATATTATGAACAAAGTTAAACATTTTGGACACTAGTGCAACAATCAGATAAATAATGAGACCACGCATTAGAAGGACTAAGCTAAGAATTACCTCTTTCACAAATAAAGGTAAAAGAAAAACTAAGAATTATCTCTTCTTAAAAAATCAAAACTAAATCACCCACATTTCAACTTCAGCGCAACACACGTCATTTAACTTGAGTAATTTTCTATACACATCTCTAACCAAGATAGTCCTTGAGTTTTTCATTATCTCTGCGTCAGAGGCACACGAAGTCGCTCTCTCTCTCTCTTAAAAATGAAAAAAAAATTAAAAGTATAAGACAGATGAAATTCCTTACAAGAGATTCAATAATAAAAGTATAAATAATGACACTTGTGTATACTCCCCTACAAATTGACTGACTGAACAAGACTCACTGAATGACTGACTTGAGACTGACAGACTCAAGACTCACTGAATGATTGATTGATTCAGATTCACAAACTAAGTGACTGAATCAGACTCACTTTGTAACTGACTCAGACTCACAGAGTAATTAACTAGCCTGACTCGGACTTTCAGAATGAGAGACTGATTCAAACTTAATGAATGACTTGCTGTCTGACTGACTCTTTCAGGCTTACTGAATGACTGACTGAATCAGACTCACTGAATGACTGACCCAGATTCAGTGAATGAATGACTCAGACTCAGACTCATTGAATGACTAAGTGACTGACTTACTAAATGACTGACTGACTGACCCAGATTCAGTGAATGACAGACAGACAAACCTTTAACAGACCGACACAATTCGACAGACCACCCGACATTCCGACAATTCGACAGCCCGACAAACCGACCGATCGGAAGCAGCTTTCTATTTTATTAAGTGCGTATTTTCCCTTTCAACGGAGAGTTTCCCCTTGAAAGCGATTCGACCTCCTTTCGGCTTCGGGGGGAGAGAGAGAGAGAGAGAGAGAGAGAGAGAGAGAGAGAGAGAGAGAGAGAGAGCCATGCAGTCAATAGATGTCAAAATTACGTATAATATGTATGGTATATATACAAGAAGAGAGAGGAGAGAGAGAGAGAGAGAGCAGGAGGGAGAGACGAGAGAGAGAGAGAGAGAGAGAGAGAGAGAGAGAGAGAGAGAGACTGTTACACAAACACATGTAGCCAATAGATATCAAGATTATTGTATAAATAGATGTATGGTATATATATATATATATATATATATATATATATATATATATATATATATATATATAATATATATATAGAGAGAGAGAGAGAGAGAGAGAGAGAGTTCTTACAGTTCTTACAGTTCTTACAGTTCGTTCGGGTTGCCCCAGGTCCCTCAGTGTGAGGCGCCTCTAATGTCTACCAGAGAGTTGCTAGTACATCTTCCGGTATATTTTGCATCTTCCAATCTTGGATGGTCTGGGATGCAGTTTAGATATTTGTCGAGCTTATTCTTAAACACATCTACTCACTCCTGATATATTCCTCAGATGAGCTGGCAACGCATTGAATAGACGCTGCATTATCGATGCTGGTGCGTAGTGGATTAATGTCCTGTGTGCTTTCCTTATTTTTCCTGGTATAGTTTTGGGCACTATTAATCTACCTCTGCTTGCTCTTTCTGATATTTTTAGTTCCATGATATTTTCTGTTATTCCTTCTATCTGTTTCCATGCCTGAATTATCATGTAGCGTTCTCTTCTCCTTTCTAGACTATATAATTTTAAGGATTGTAGTCTTTCCCAGTAGTCTAGGTCCTTAACTTCTTCTATTCTAGCTGTAAAGGACCTTTGTACACTCTCTATTTGTGCAATATCCTTTTGATAGTGTGGGTACCATATCATATTGCAATATTCAAGTGGACTACGAACATATGTTTTATAAAGCATAATCATGTGTTCAGCTTTTCTTGTTTTGAAGTGCCGTAACAACATTCCCATTTTTGATTTACATTTTGCCAACAGAATTGCTATTTGATCATTGCATAAACATGTTCCTATTCATCATCACACCAAGGTCTTTAACTGCTTCCTTATTTGTGATTGCCTCATTATTAGGTCCCCTATATGCAAATAGCTTTCCTTCTCTGTCTCCATAATTTATTGATTCAAATTTATCAGAGTTAAAATACCATCCTATTTACCTCTGCCCAATCATATACTTTGTTAAGGTCTCTTTGTAGAGCGTTCCTATCTTCATCACAAGTAATTTCTCTACTTATTCTTGTGTCATCAGCGAAACTACTCACTACCGAATCCTTAACATTACTGTCTATGTCTTCATTTCTCATCGTTTGCAATAACTATCTGTTTTCTGTTGTGTAAAAATTCTTTTAACCATCTTCCTACTTTACTACGATATTGTGTTTTCTAATTTTCTTGCTAAATATATTATGGTCTACTTTGTCAAAAGCTTTTGCAAAGTCTAGATAAACCACATCTGTTTCATTTCCGCTTTTCATATTTTGAATATGTTCTCACGGTGGACTAACAGTTGGGTTTGTACTTTTTCCGGGTACGAAAACCGTTGGTTTGTATCTAAATTAAACAAATTATTTTTTATTAAATGTTTCATAATATTTTTCTTCATTACCCTTTCATACACTTCATAATATGTGATGTTAGACTCACAGGCCTATAATTACTTGCCTCTAGTCTTGATCCACTTTTGAAAGTAGGGGTGATATATGCTAATTTGTGCTCATCATAAATCTTGCCTGTATCTACACTTTGTCTTAATAATATTGCAAGTGGCTTTGCGATAGAATGAACTACTTTCTTTAACAAAATAGCAGGGACTCCATCAGGCCCTGCAGCAGCTCCATTTTTAATTTCATTAATTGCCTGCACAATATCAGCTTCATTAATTTCTATGTCAGCTAAATATTCACTATTTTCTTCCCTTACTTCTATATCATTATCTTCATTATCTATTCTAGGGGTGAATTCTCTCTTATATCGTTCTGCCAGTATGTTGCAAATTTCCTTTTTTTCATTCGTTAATCTCCCTTCAATTCTCAGAGGGCCTATTTCTATTCTTCTTTTATTCATCTTCTTCGCATATGAGTATAATAGTTTGGGGTTTTGCTTGATATTTAATAGGGTTTTTTTCTTCCAAGTCCCGTTTTTCATTTTCTTTTGATTGTATAATCTTTTGTTCTGCATTTTCTATCTTACTTTTTAGTTCTATAACTTTCCATGCATTTTTTTCTTGCAAGACCTTTTTTCCACTTTCTGATTTTCTGGAACAAGATCCTTCTGTCTCTTGGTATGCATGAAATGATGTTTACTTTTCTTCTTCGGTATATATTTTTTCACTATTTTCCCAATATTTATATAATATCTCCGTATTTACCCTTATGTCATCACTTACGAAAATGTTATCCCAATCTTTGTTTAATTCTTCATTAATTTCTGACCATTTTATATTTTTACTGTAGAAGTTGTATTTTCCATACAGAGAGAGAGAGAGAGAGAGAGAGAGAGAGAGAGACGTGATGACAAAATATCTTTCCATCATTCCCCTCCCCCACCTACACACACTTCACTTGAGCGCATTCCTAACGCGAGACACGCCTTTCTCTCTCTCTCTCTCTCTGTCTCTCTCTCTCTCTCTTTTCCCCGTCTAAATTTAGCGCCGTCTCTTCTCCCTCTGATTCATTCCCTCCAATTTATCTCGGGCTTGCCTGTTCCCTTATGCGATTCTTAGCCAAATTGTATATATATATATATATATATATATATATATATATATATATATATATATATATATATATATATATATATAAGATGAAAGTGTGTTGCTGCGTCTGTTTGAAGTTAAAATTTTTCATTTAACATCCGGTGATGACGTGAGATGTTAAATTTGTAAACTCGTTGTATACAGATCAAATAATTCAATTATATATATATATATATATATATATATATATATATATATATATATAAACTCAATTCATTAGTTGGGAGATTTTCAAACAACTGACAAATTTGCGAATGAGATCCAGACAAAACCAACTGACACATTCCCTCACTGTTCTAGTCTCTCAGGTCTCGATGTGACTCACGGACGCAGAGAACACAAAACAAACACGAGTCACAAAAAAACCCTCTTTATCTATTTCATTCATTCGATTTTAATTCCTCTCTCTTTTCTTTATTTCTAAAGGTCGGTACTCGTCAACAATAGCCATTTAAAAAACAACAATAAACCTCTTTGAAAACACGTGCATGCCCTCCAAACGTTTTGTGTGTATACATACACTCATACATACTACATACGCACACACAATATATACATACCGCACACACAATATATATATATATATATATATACATATATATATAATATAATATTATATATAATATATATATATATAATTATATATATAATTATATAATATATATATTCAATCCGGACAAAAGATACCATTAGTTTCTCCGACGAAAAAAAAAAACGAGAAAAATTTAAATTAAAAAAATAAACAATCTCGCGAGAGTACCCAAAGTATCCCAGGGCAAACACCTCTGAATGCCCAAATACCCAGACGATAATCATAGACGAAAAAATACCCCGTCCTCAGCAAAAGCAGTAGATGACAGTCCCATCAGTAGAGAGAGAGAGAGAGAGAGAGAGAGAGAGAGAGAGAGAGAGAGAGAGAATTCTCCCCCCTCATTCTCTTCTAATTCCGAACGAGGTTTCCTCAGATGAATTCTTTTCAATGCGACTTCTTTAATGAAGGTGACTTCGGTGGCATTCTTGGAGAGAGAGAGAGAGAGAGAGAGAGAGAGAGAGAGAGAGAGAGAGAGAGAGAGAGAAGGGGGGGGGGGGAAGGGGGGGGGGGGGTTGTTGCAAGAGTATAATGCAGTTTTTAGGGATCATAGTCACGCTGTATTTCAAAAATTATACTAATGGCATCTACTGAGAGAGAAGAGAGAGAGAGAGAGAGAGAGAGAGAGAGAGAGAGAGAATCAGGTTTCACTATACCCCACTATCATTCACAAAACAAACGAAATTAGCTTTCCAAGTGATATAAATATCCATATAGATTTTCATAATTCTAATTACAAGGAGAATACGCACATAAACACACACAATATATATAAGCATTTCAGGTCTCACTATATCTCACTATCATTCACAATATATACAAACGAAATTACCTTTCCAAAAGATATAAATATTCATACAGATTTTCATCATTCTAACTCAAGGAGAATAAACACTTAAACACACACACTGTAGGCATCTGAGAACTCACTATACCTCACTATCATTCACAATACACTCCTAATTAGCTCCTCCAAAGTTATCTGACGTCCTTCCTCGCGACCCACACCACAAGTATGCCAACGATGCCCAAATAACACCAGCAAAACCAACCAATCAAAATGTTGCACACAGACGAAGAATGCTCGCTACGCAAAACTTAAAAAAAAAAAAGAAAAAAATTGGGCATTATATCCACCAAAGAATGCCCCGGGAGTAATCACAACAATGCCTTCTCGCGTATACCCGGGTCTGGCCTGGCTGGGCATGCAGACAGACAGACAGGCAGGCAGACAGATTGGGAGGGGGGGAAAATGGAGATTTATATAAAGTAAGAGTTCCTGAATGCCCATAAAAATACCCGGGCGAATAATTAGAAAGTTGCTGGGGCATTCCAGGGCAGATGGTCGCGGCGGGGCTTTTAGGAGAGTCAGCGGACGTCTCGCTATTTCAGGGCATGATTGAGAGAGAGAGAGAGAGAGAGAGAGAGAGAGAGAGAGAGAGAGAGAGAGTGGAGTATCTTATTGAATGGTTTCATCACAGTGGGAGGAAGGAAGTACTGTGCGTGTGTACGTGTGTGTGTGTGGAAGGAAGTACTGTGCCTGTGTGTGTGTGTGTGAGAGAGAGAGAGAGAGAGAGAGAGAGAGAGAGAGAGAGAGAATAAATTAATGCAATAATACAAATGTTATTCTAAAATATTCATAATAGCGAAGACTTAGATTAAGACCAGCGTAAGGTACACAATATACCCATTCACAAACGCACACACACGTATACACACAAACTTACAGACAAACATACACACACACACATATATATATACATATATATATTAATACATGTATATACATGTGACATGTGTGTATACCATACATAATTACAGATATGGAAGTAGAAGCCATAATTGCAAAATCCAACAGGAAAACCACAAGAAAGAGACTTGTATAAGTATCTCCTCCAGTACTCTCAGTTGGTTCATTGAGCAAGATTCGAGACCGTCCCCACGCCCACGAACACGCCCACGAACTCTGCAATCTTCCAGTCCACCAATGACCGTAACACGATGGCGTCACTATGTTTTCGCAACGTTACGATGGGCAACTAGGAGACGATATTTCTATTATTATTATTATTATTATTATTATTATTAAGAAATTAAAAATGATACAATTAAATTGCTTTACAATTACATAGCAATTATATATTGTATTTTTATTATTATTATTAAGAAATTAAAAATGATACAATTAAATTGCTTTACAATTACATAGCAATTATATAAAAATTGTCTTTTTATAAGTAAAATGCAATTAATCAATTATTATTATTATCATTCTATAAATAGTACAATAAAGTACTATATATATTTTTATTATTAGTATTACTTTATAACTAATGTAATCTATTCTATAAATAGTACAAATTAAGTACTATATATAATTTTTATTATAGTATTACTTTAAACTAATGTAACATATTATAATTATTATTTTTTATTATGGATTATTCACAAGGCGAGACTTCCGTATGGAAAGAGAGAGAGAGAGAGAGAGAGAGAGAGAGAGAGAGAGAGAGAGAGAGAGAGAGAGAGCAAATATTGATAAAACTCCTAATTCGATGTTACACCAAACAAAAGATTTCAAATCCCTTGTTAGAATATAATTTATATATTCATTTAATTATTTATTTAACTCTTTAAGAGCCACAACAGGGAACTGTGCACCTGGTCATCAGTCGGCTCCTGTCAATCGCAGCTGACCGTGAAATGAGAGAAAGTGAAAAAATGAGAGAATTGAGCAGTGAATCAGTCCCTCCTCGAACGCAACACTCATTATTATTATTATTATTATTATTATCATTATTATTATTATTACTGAGATTTGCTTTTTTTTCACTTTTCGTATTTAGCCCTCTGGACCTGGCTTTTGTAACCACCTTAAGATCCCTAGCATTCTGTTTTAATTATAATATTTTTTCATATTTTTACTATTATGTAGTATAGTTTACAATGTAATTGTGGATTTTATTACCCAATAATAATAATAATAATAAAAATAATAATAATAACAATAATATAAAGGAATGACCTCACGAGGTTATCTACACCTCACCTCTAATTCATTCGCCTCTCTCTCTCTCTCTCTCTCCTCTTTCAAATGTTCATAAACATGAAAGGGAACCGCACCAGAAGTCCTCATTTTTTTTCACAAAAAAAAAAAAAACAACAACAACGGTTAAGGTCCTACGAATTTTGGCCATACCCTGCCCCCCTCCCCCTCTTCCCCGAGAGGACCAACAACAACCCCTAATCCTACAGCTGGAATAACCCTCAGAACCCGAAAGGGGGTTTCTTAACCCCAAGGGAGGTTCCTTAACAACACACGACCTACCTAGAGGGAGGGGTAGGGTGGGGGAGGGCGGGAAGGACGAAACCCCCCCAAACCCCAACCCCCTCCCCATCCATCGGCGACCTTCATACTTATCTATTCGTGAATAGCCTAAGGGCTCGGGCAGACGGCCCACCAGCAGCAGGTCCCTGCCTCTCTCTTTCTCTCTCTCTCATTTTTCTACTATAATTGAACTCTAGACGGAAAACGACAAAAGCAATTTCTGAGAAAAATCATGTTCTCTCCCAAGTCCTGGGCGCGCTCTCTCTCTCTCTCTCTCTCTCTCTCTTAATTCTAGCATGTAGACAGACAACTTAAAAAAAAGATATACAATAATATTTTAAACCATTTGTGCTTCGAGTGCTTTTCCTCTTAAATATGATTTACGACAATTAGTCCTAAACGAAAAAGTTGTTGGCGCCTTAGGACATGCTATCTTGAGAGAGAGAGAGAGAGAGAGAGAGAGAGAGAGAGAGAGAGAGAGAGAGAGAGCCTGTTTAAACAAGACATACCAGAAGTTCCAAGCAAATAACAGTTAACGACCCCAACCCGTTCAAGGTATATCTCAGAGAGAGAGAGAGAGAGAGAGAGAGAGAGAGGCATACCTTAAGTTCCAAGTACATAACAGACCTCCAAGGTATCAGAAAAATAAAAGAATAAATATAGTAAAAAATGAAAAAGTAAAAAAAATTAATAAATATAAAAAGAAATAAGAAAGTAAAAAAATAAAACTTTATTTGACAGTTGACAAAGACATCAGTTAACTTTGTTTCTCCTGATGTCCAATCCTGACACAATGGACCTTCCAAAAGATTGGGTGTCTCATCAATCGAAGCTCTTTTGATTGGAACCACTACAGATTAGGTTTCTGCCCAGTCAAAGATAATTCCCTTGAAACTGCAATCATTATAATTATAGTTTTAGATATGAATTTCTAAGAACGCAATTTAACTACTACTACTATTATCATTATTATCATAATATATATGGATTTCTAAGAACTCAATTTATTATTATTATTATTATCATCATTATTATCATAGATATGGATTTCTAATAACTCAATTTTACTACTACTACTACTATTATTATTGTTATTATTATTATTTTAAGTTAACCGTTCACCTAAACAGAATATCAAATATGGATAAATACGAAAATGGAAAATAAATAAATAAAAACGGAGAGAGAGAGAGAGAGAGAGAGAGAGAGAGAGAGAGAGAGAGAGAGAGAGAGTTACGAGGAGTTACAACGATTAGCATGTCTCAAAGACTAATTATGTTAGCGCATCCGAGGAGACATCATGTGGTCACTTATCTCTATGAGAGAGAGAGAGAGAGAGAGAGAGAGAGAGAGAGAGAGAGAGAGAGAGAGAGAGCACATTACATTTGATATCAACGCAAACGAAGCCTTCTGCTATATCACACAGACTAACGAAGTCATCGACAGGGAAATAGAACAGGTGGCCAGCGGGCTTCTCTCAATTCAATCACAAAATTTATTATTACAATTATTCTGCGTTGCAACTGCAATAAGCATGATTGCCCAGGTGGGTCAACTCGATGGATTATTTGCGTTCATTCAGACAATATATAGTTTATATGCTCGTACAAAAAAATGAAAAATTGTTACTTGGAATTAGTTTAGTTAGTTGTCAAGCTATGAGCATATAACATTTGCTATGTATCAGGATTGTCTAAAAAGCAACTCTCTCTCTCTCTCTCTCTCTCTCCTCTGATGGACTAACAAGCCTTTTGAGGCAACCTCATCCTTATAACACACACACTCTCTCTCTCTTTCGATATATATATAATATATATATATTCAAAATTCCGACGCATCCTTGTCAATAATTAACTACTGACAACTCCCCTTCCCTTTCCTAAAGTACCCCCTCCCCACTCCTATACCCCCCTTCCTTCCCCCAACCACCTAACCCTTCCCCCACCACCTCCCTCATTCCAACCAACGGCCTCCCCCCGCCCCCCACCCAACACCCACACACACTCGAGTGTCTCTGTTTCGCATGGGCAGTGTAGCGAGAGATGATGTGGATGTGGCCTACGTACCTTTGCACGGAACCAAGGAACGAAATGGGTGCTCTCTTCAACAGAAAATAGAGATTCCAATCATCTCTTCCACAGAATAGAGACTCTAATCCTCTCTTCCACAGAATAGTCTCTAATCCTCTCTTCCACAGAATAGAGACTCCAATTCTCTCTTCCACTGAATAGAGAGACTCCAATGATCTCTTCCACAGAACAGACAGACTCCAATTATCTCTTTCACAGAACCGAGAGACTCCAATCCTCTCTTCCACAGAAAAGAGAGAATCCAATGATTTCTTCCACAGAACAGAGAAACTCCAATGCTCTCTTTCCTCTCTTCCACAGAATAGAGACTCCAATGCTCTCTTCCACTGAATAGAGGGAATCCAATCCTCTCTTCCACAGAATAGAGAGACTCCAATGATCTCTTCCACAGAATAGACTTCAGTACTCTCTTTCCTCTCTTCCACCGAATAGACTCCAATGATCTCTTCCACAGAATAGACTCCAATACTCTCTTTCCTCTCTTCCACCGAATAGAGACTCCAATCCTCTTTTTTTTTTCTCTTCCACAGAATAGACTCCAATCCTCTCTTCCACAGAACAGAGATTCCAATGATCTCTTCCACAGAGCAGAGAGACTCCGCGAGATTAGAAAGCCTTTTTAAAAGCATTGGGATAAGCATAGATCGTAAGACTTCAAAGCCAAGGTCTTTATCAGAGGGCAAAGCTTTAAGCCTTCAATTTTGGCTTCATCGCTGCGGGCAGATATGGCTTAGAATAAAAGATGTACGCAAGCCTCCTGTCAATAATATTGCATCATAAGGCTGGCTGTGCATGGATACAAAGTATTATTCCTCTCTATTATGCATGGGAATGATTATTATCATCATTATTATAGAAGGTGATAGATGCATCAGTTGTGCGAGCTACTGGCAGAATGCAGTAACCCTGAAAACTTTATAAAAATTAAATGCAGATGACGCACTTATCACCTTCAACACTACTTCCATAAAATGTCTACTACCTATACAATTATCATCATCATCCTTATTATATTCAGAAAGAAGACAACATTATTATAACTACTATAACTAGGAAGGAGACACCCACTCGTAAAGATATATAATACTTCCTTAAAAACCATGGATGCATTAGAAGAGTTTAACCTATAGACCTAAAAAGAAATTATCTATTTTTCTAATGATTCTCTCTTTTTAAGTAAGAAAAAGGTCACATGACAATTGTACTACAATCACTTTATGAATGGGTCCATACCCTTCCATAGGACAATTAATTACGTGTATACCTTTATTAGGCCTATAAATCAAACTATGCCGATGAAGCCATAATTTTTTATGAAATTATTATCATTATTCGTTGTAGTAGTAGTAGTAGTAGTATTGATAATAAATAGGTATAGTAGTAGTATTGATAATAAAAAGGTATACCACACTTATGAAGGAATGCCAACAGACATTTAAATTGTTTAAGATAACTTCAATAAAAAAAGAATAACTAATGACTTTGACGAGAGAGAGAGAGAGAGAGAGAGAGAGAGAGAGAGAGAGAGAGAGAGAGAGAGAGAGAGAGAGAGAGAGAGACTAATATGGGCATCCAGACATTGTTTTAAAAGAAGTCAAGAGTTAATAGTTCAGGTATTAGACAATTCAGTTTTAACAGAGAGAGAGAGAGAGAGAGAGAGAGAGAGAGAGAGAGAGAGATTGTCCTTGCAGAGATAAAGAAATCAATAGAGTAATACAAACACAATAGACCAGTACCTTAAAATTACAAATAACCTGTGACCTTGAACATGACCTCTCTCTCTCTCTCTCTCTCAGTAAACTGACAGATCACTATTAATAATTCCTCAGTAAAATGTATACGAAGATATTTTGGGCTGATTACACCCCCCCTCCCACCACCCACCTCTCTGTCTCTCTCTCTCTCTCTCTCTCTCTCTCTCTCTCTCTCTCTCTCTCTCTCAAGGCCATAATCAGACAATCTGAATTAAATCTGACTAGTAAACCAGGGTCGAGCTGTGGTTATCTTCGACTGGCATAGCTACCGGTTAAACAAGTCTACAGAGAGAGAGAGAGAGAGAGAGAGAGAGAGAGAGAGAGAGAGAGAGAGAGAGAGAGAAATTAAGTCAGGCTATAACATTCCAAGCGTAGCTTTCAGAAATTATAAAATGCCAAGATGGATACAAAATATCATCATAAATAAAAACAAAACAGATCAATAAATACATACAATAAACGGAATATGTGTGTGTGTGTGTGAGAGAGAGAGAGAGAGAGAGAGAGAGAGAGAGAGAGAGAGAATCAACCCCAGGAGTAATTTCATAAACAAATCAGTTTCCGTAGCTTAAATCCGCCTCTCTCTCTCTCTCTCTCTCTCTCTCTCTCTCTCTCTCTCTCTCTCTCTCTCTCTCTCTCTCTCTCTCTTTTAAAGCTCAACTGACTAATGCCTGACCTATTATGTAATTTACCAAATACCGGTTGGGTACGATACTGATACCTGCAGGTAAACCTTTCGCACCAAAGTTGCACAGGTGAGTCTGCAACAGGTAGGCTATGTTGCATTTTAACCTAGACTGTCAAATATATATGTAGGTTGTACAATACAACCAACCCTGTATGTAACTTACTGTACAACATTGGTGAATTTGAACCTATATTGTATTTTGGTTAATAATGTGCATCCTTAATTTATATTGAGTATAAATGTATATTTAGGTCTACAAAAATGTATACTTACACACAGTCTATATTGGAAAATATTCTAACTTCTAATCCAATATTCATACATTTGGTTTTAACTGTGAACTTTCAAGCCTCATGGTATACAGCTACTAACTTTTTAACCTTTATTGCAAAGACTACAACTAGGCCTAGTAACTTTCAGCCTACTCTACTTATAGGCCTAACACGCAACCTTCAGTCTGTATTGCATTTAAATAGTAACCATCCCTTCAGCCATTTATTGCACATAATAATTAGTAAGTTTAAGTCTGCATTGCACATAGCCTAATTTGTAACATTTAACATGTATTGCATATAGCCTAACTAGCATCCTTAACCTGTATTCCATATAGGCCGACCTAGCAACTTTTAACTTTCAGCCTGTATAACAATCATCTAGTAACTTACAGCCTGCATTGCATATAACTATAGTTCACCTTCAGCCTGTAATGCATATAGTCAAGACATAACTTTACAACCTCCAGCCTGTATTGCATATAACCTAGACATAACTTTAGAACCTCCAGCCTGTATTGCATATAACCTAGACATAACTTTAGAACCTCCAGCCTGTATTGCATATAACCTAGACATAACTTTAGAACCTCCAGCCTGTATTGCATATAACCTAGACATAACTTTAGAACCTCCAGCCTGTATTGCATATAACCTAGACATAACTTTAGAACCTCCAGCCTGTATTGCATATAACCTAGACATAACTTTACAACTTTCAGCCTGTATTGCATTTAGCCTAGAGCCCTAGACCTAACTTTACAACCTCCAGCATGTATTGCATATAACCTAGACATAACTTTACAACTTTCAGCCTGTATTGCATTTAGCCTAGAGCCCTAGACCTAACTTTACAACCTCCAGCCTGTATTGCATATAACCTAGACATAACTTTACAACCTCCAGCCTGTATTGTATATAGCCTAGACATAACTTTAGAACTTTCAGCCTGTATTATAGCCTAGAGCCCTAGACCTAACTTTACAACCTCCAGCCTGCATTGAATATAACTAGTAACTTTCCAACCTGCATTGCCTGCCTTGCACACAGCTGGCAAATCACAACCTATATTGCAAACAACTGGTAAAACTTCAAGCTAAGTGTCCTTTTTCTAAGAAATCAAAAGCAATACTAAACAGGTTTATGACTCAATCCATCGGTAGCTCTCTCAATGTGATTCAAGACGCCACCAGATAGTAAGTTGATATTGTCAACTGCTTTTATAGGGGACTGTAAGTTGATAATGCCAACCCCTTTTATTTATTTATCTCACATATTCATATGTGAAAAATATATATATTTAATCAATAAAGTAACCTTTTTCCCCTTCTTGCAAACTTCCCAACATATATAGCTAAAGATTGCTACATTAAATTAATGAAGAAAACTTCTTGCAAGCAAACTTCCCAACATAGCTCAGGATTGCTTTATTGATTAAATTAATGAAACAACCCTTTTTTCCTTGTTACAAACCTCTGGAGGAAGCAAAAGATTTATATAGAATTACTTGAGCAACGAACTTTTTTCATTACTTGCAAACTTCCCAAAGAAGCAGAAGCTTCATTATATTTATTTTTTTTAAACGAGCAACAGTTAGTTTCTTTCCTTGGAAACTGTTCAAAGAAGCAAAATATTTATAATATTTAATTACTAAAGCAACAGCTTTTTTATTGCTTGCAAACTTCCCAAAGAAGCAAAACATTTATAATATTAATTACTAAAGAAACAACTTTTTTCATTAGTACTTGCAAACTTCCCAAAGAAGCAAAATATTTATAATGTTTAATTACTAAAGCAACAACTTTTTTTAATGCTTGCAAACTTCCCAAAGAAGCAAAACATTTATAATATTTAATTAATAAAGTAACTACTTTTTTTCATTGCTTGCAAACTTCCCAAAGAAGCAAAACATTTATAATATTTAATTACTAAAGTAACTACTTTTTTATTGCTTCCAAACTTCCCAAAGAAGCAAAACATTTATAACATTTAATTACTAACCCAAAAACTTTTTTTATTGCTTGCACTCTTCCCAAAGAAGTAAAACATTCATAGTAATTAATTTAGAAAAGCATTATTTTTCTTTTCTGGATCAAAATTACAATGGAACAACCTAGAGAAATGAATTATTCTTAAAGTTAAATCCACTTTCCATACCTACTTTTCTCACATGATGTAAACACAAAATAATATGAGAGAATAAACAATAACTTAACATTCAAACATCGAAACTGGCAAAATTTTATTTTATATATAATTGTATTAAATAAAGCATCTTTTCTGCCTTCTTTGATCAAAAGTACAAGTGAATACACTTGAACATTGGATTTTTTTTTCTTTGAAAAATAATCTTCTTTAAATAAATTTCTTCGGAAAATTCACTTAGGAAAAATTACTTTTTTTGACAAATTAATTTTCAAATTTTCAAACCTTTTTGGAAAATCAACTTTTAGGAAAAATTGATGGGGGGGGGTGGGGGGGGGGGGGGGGGGGGGGATTAACATTTTTGAGGGGAAAATTAACTTTTTTGATGAATCAACTTTCCTTGGAAAAAATTTTTTATTTTGGAAGATTTTTTTTCTGAAAAATGGACTTTTTTGGAAACTTGACTTTGGGAAATGTAACTTTTGGAAAAATGAACTCTTTTTGGAAAATTAATTTTGGAAAAATGTATTATTTTGGAAAATTGATTTTGGAAAAATTAGCTTTTGAAAAAATGTATTTTTTTTATTTAACTTTTTTGGGGGAAATTCATTGTTTTGAAGTAAAACCAGCTCTCACATCTACACCAGAACATTCCAACACCTGTCAGAAACAGATGACGCAAATAACAGGTGTTTGTACTCAATTACATATCGATGTAAACACTTTCACTAAGAGCTTTTTAAAAATTATAATTTATCTATTTATTTATTTTTAACGATATAAAGGTTATCTTACTTCCTTGTAATAATTTGTCAAAAGGCAATGTCTGAAAACGTACACAATTCTCCAGATTAAAAAGTTGTTTTTTCCTTCATATTCTACCTACAACCTTCCTTCCACAGTGTAACAACATGATCTTGCGAAACAACTTTTCATGGAATATCAGAAAAATAACTCCTTGCACATTGGAATGAGGTTATTATGTTGTTTTTCCTTTATATTCTACAACCTTCCTTCCACAGAGTACGAAACAACATAACCTTGCGAAATAAATTTTCATGAAATATCGGAAAAATGACTCCTTGCACACTTGCATGTTGTTTTTCTAAATATTCTACAAAATTCACTTCCTCTAATATGAAACAACATAATCTGGGGAAACAATTTTTCATAAAATATCAGAATAAATGACTCCTTGCACACTTGCATGTTGTTTTTCTTTAATATTCTATAAAAATCGCTCCCTCGGGTACGAAACAACATAATCTGGAGAAACAACTTTTCATATTTCACCAAAAACGCCTCCTTGCAAGCTTGAATGTTGTTTTCCTTCTGGTTTTTCCTTCATATTCAACCAAATTTCTTACATCGGGTACGAGACAACACAATCTGGCGAAACATCTTTTCATAAAATATCGGATTTTACTTTGTTGTTCCTTTATATTTTACAATATTTCTTCCATCGGGTACGAAACAACATAGCCTAGCTAACCAAACGCGACTGAGTTAAACAAAATAAAATCACGGAAAATAGCTCCCATGCGCACTGGAAAGCTGTTTTCGGTTGTTTTTCCTTCATGTTCTACGTAGTTACTTCAGTCAAGTGCGAAACAACTTAGTCTAGCACAACAAACTCCAATGAATGAAACAACTTCATAAAAACACGAAAAAAAGCTTCTATTTACAAGTTAACACCTCAAACACGGCTTTGGAATGTTGTTTCTCCGTTGTTTTCCCTGGATACGCTACAACGTTCCTTCAATCGAGTGCGAAACAACATGATATGACAAAACAACATCAACGTCTTGATCACCATATCATAAAATAACGGAAAAACACCATTTAAAATTCACCTGAGCCTCAACATCACGGTAAAATGTTGCATCTCAGTTGTTTTTCCTTGATACGCTACAACCCTTCTTCCACCTAGTGCGAAACAACACAATATGGCAAAATAAACTCTAACCCTTCACAAAATAACGGGGAAAAAAATGGAAATCGAACCTGAAACGTGGCGTTCAAATTCCGTAGACTTGTTCCCCCAAAAGCACCGTTTGAATAATTATCAACCAAAAGTAAATTTAAAATTCATTGCAGCGTGTACGTCTTGCATCTTGCAAAGCTTACGTAAAAGACTTCCCGTTCCCCAAAGCAAATATACGACCTATTATGGCATAAAGACGAAACATTAGGTATTAGAATGAATACAAAAAAGATCATTCCTCTTGAATTGCGTATAGAATTATATATAGGCCTACTGCTTAGAGAATTAACATTGCAAACTCATCATCACTCTATAAGTGATCTATAAATAGATTAAACATAAAAAATATATAAAAAAACAAGCGATATTTGACTGAGACAGGCCTAATACATGACTATCATGACTATAAATAGGATGAAAATGAAAAAAAAAAATGATAAAAAATTAATATTAGACTGAGACAGACTAGGCCTATACAATAAGATTCATATATATATATATATATATATATATATATATATATCATTATATATATATTATAGGCCTACTGCTTAGAGAATTATCATTGCAAAGTCATCATGACTATAAATGATCTATAAGTAGGATAGACACACAAAAAAAAACAAGCAATATTTGACAGAGACAGATTAAGCCTGATACAAAAAAAGATTAACACGTTGGCCTGTCTACGTTTGAACCACGCGCATGATTCAAAATAAATATATCACATTAACAGACATCAGTCAAGACTACATTTGGAGAGAGAGAGAGAGAGAGAGAGAGAGAGAGAGAGAGAGAGAGAGAGAGAGAGAGAGAGAGAGAGAGAGAGTTTCCAAAGTTATGCCCGAAAAGAAACAAGAGCGCGAGTGAGTACCTCAGAGAGAAAGAGACGAGAGAATTCCACAGATGCCTGGAAAAGAAACGAGTCAGAGAGAGAGAGAGTCTAGAAAGCTTGCCAGACTCAGCCCAGACTCCAGTCAGCAGCTACGGAAGACCTATAGGCTACAAGACTTTCTAATAAGACATTCCGCTGTTCTCACTCACTGAGAGAGAGAGAGAGAGGAGAGAGAGAGAGTCTTACCATTAGTTTAACTCATTCCATGGATAATTCAATGTCAATGTAATCCTTAAACAGCAATAAAAAAAATCTAAAAAAAAAATAAAAAAAAAAAAGGTGGATACGTTTCCTGGTCTTTTGATCTTGGGTTCGTAGTCCACACTAGGCATCGAACCCTCTTTTTTTTCAACTTTTCCTCGTTTAAGAGCGGCCTCTAGCTTGGGCAGGTGATGGAATAAGGCCCACAAAATTAAAAATTATTATTATATTAAAGAAAGGAAAATAGTTGATAAAAAATCAACAAAACTAGGCCTATAAAAAACTCAAAAGATGAATTATTAACAGAGTAGCCCTAGCACCTGACACTGTAATTATAATTATCATTAGGGAAACGAAAATAACTAATAATAATAATAATAGTAGTAGTAATAATAATAATAATAATAGCAAACTAGTCCTAATATCCTTGAACCAATTATAATTTAAATTTAAATTTAAATTATTAAAGAAAATTGTTTAAAATACTGAACAATTATAAATTTAAAATTTATAGTATTAAAGAAAATGTATATACTGATAATAAAAAATAACAGATCTACAAAAGACCCTGTAGTGAATTGTAGTACAAAACGCAAGAAGTGTAAAGCAATCAATAATCAATGTGGGAGTTGTCTATCGCATTCAAGAAAAAAGAAAAAAAATAGAATAAAAACAGTCGACCTTCTTTTACCCTTTTTATTTTTGTCTATTTAGTGACACTTTATACGTAGTATGTGAGTGATTTTGTATAGTATTACGTAGCATGTATATTTATACATAGCCTATATGTAAATACATAATACAAGCCTAGACGTGTATGCGTGTATATGTATATGTGTATAAAATTATATATATATATATATATATATATATATATATATATATATATATATATATATAATATATATAACACTACACAGTTGAACCAAGTATGATAAAGGAATAAAAACTTGCTCGTAAAAACATAAACATAAGCCAAGTCAAGGTTACAACAACAACAACAATGGTATTATCCTCCACTCTGGCGCAACAACAGCAGCAACAACAACACAGTAATAAATGGTTATGATTTAATCAATATGTTAGACCGAGGTGCACTTCAAATCGGTTCGGTCGAACTCATGTCAATACTAAAACATGCGTGCGCTCCGTGTCACGTTTCTTTTTTTTTGATCGTGCGTCGAATTTCTACACACACACACAATATATATATATATATATATATATATATATATATATATATATATATATATATATATATACACATACGTAGTACATGTGTAAGTGAATTAGGCCTATCACAAATTTGTACCATATTTCGATCTGCGATACGAACAAAGCTATACATTCTTAAATGTATAATTTCCACAGTCAACCGTCAATTTTCCGTTTTGAGTTCACATTTGCCAGTCGAATTTTCATTGCGTATGTTTATGTAGTACTTATATAATCCATTATCCTACATCAACTTGCACATACGTGTACACACATGCACATTATTCATACAAACATATATACATACGCCTACAAATGTGTATAAGTGAATCAGGCCTGTCAAGCTTCTAATACCATATTCTGTGTCGAATTTCCATTGTGTATGTTTATTCACGTGCATACTCGACTATTCGACCTCAGCAAGCACAAACACACACACATGCACAATATACATACACAGACCTTCATGTGACGTGAATTAGGCCTATCACACTCCAACCACTTCTTTCCTGCATTAGAAAACTACATATTGTTAACCAATATCTCTAAACATTCAACACACGTGCACTATTATATATAATATATATATATATATATATAATATATATATATATATATAGAGGCCTACATGCGTGTAAGCGAATTAGGCCTATCAAATCTCTACCACATCCATTCCTGCATTGAAACAACTCGACATTCTTAATTTGATATCGTCATCTTCACTGCAATACAAATGTACATATACTTAACCATAATCTCCACCTATTCATAAGAAAGAAGACTATACAGTGGACTCTATTTGATCACATACAGTGCCCTGTATAATCATACAACCATACAGTGCACGCAAATATACTCAAATACGTGCATTTACAGACCACCTGTCGCGGGGCCCCTAGCTAGTGCACTGTATATATCACCCAATCGACTCGAATCAAAGTGTATATTTGTCATCTTTTGGCACTTAAATCCTACACTTTTCTGCCTCTTCGTTGCGCCTCGGTTGCACTTTCATTTAAAGTGTCACTTAAGTGTTAATCGTTTCCAGGAGTCACTGGAAAGGACTTGAAGAGGAAGAATTGACTGGAAGACCGTATAACTTCTTTCAAGCCCAGAAATACGACAATCCTTACTTATGACTGTTGCTACTTTCTTGCACGTCTATTTCAAGTGTCACTTAGGTGTTAAGACACTTTTAAGAAGTAACTGGAAAGCGGGGAATAGTGTGAAAGACTATATAACTTCAGCGACGCCCAACTATGACAATACAAGGGTGAAGACCGGAGTGTAAATCCAGTAGATTTTATCATACTGCGGTGATGTCTTACAAACCTATTCAAACCTAATTGCGTTAAAAGCGTCTGTATATATAACCGTAAATATAAGAGTTAACGACAAACTAGTCGTTTAAATTATAAATATTAACATTCAGTCTCATTTCTGCGTATTTTAATCAGCCTTAAGTCTGTACGGTCTGTGGTACTACTGACATTCAATTTCGGCAGAGGTCCTTAATCCACAGAGGGCTTTGTTCTACGGGCCTCCATGAGAAAGGTGTTTACCAGTCGATAGATTAGAAGATAAAAAGGAACAACCCCAACCCCCTACGGCCACCCACCCCCTTCTCTCTCGCTTGTAACAAAGGTGAACCGACGGCGTATCATTGAGAGAGGTACAACGGTACCGTTAGCCATAAAATGCTACGTACCTACGGCCGTATGTGGTGGCTCCCAGAAGTTATTTCTGGTACCCTAGCACACGGCGTGGAACTTTTATTTTTTTTAACACTTTAGTGGCATTACTATACACATTCCGTAGGTCTATTCGTTATAAAAGTAAAAAGTAAAAGGTTAATACTTTACAGTAGGCATACAATAAGTGAGCCACGTGTCTATAGTACTAGTTAATGTTGAAAAGAATAAAAATAGCTTATACACAATGAGGTATTGTGCTATACATAATTTTTTTTCTCTTTTGCTTAGTTATTTTACATTTTGCGTAAACCTATACGACCTAACGTGAAAGACTAACACTTATACCAGGCGTATGATACTAATTAACGTTAAAAAAAAGTATAAAAATAGCAGTACAAAATGGGGTAGCTACGGAGGCATCTCGACTTTTTACACTTCTGTGGAATTAGGTATCCTAAATTTTTCGCAGGCCTATCAAACCTAAATTAAGAGATTAACGATACATGATGGTGTACTTAAGAAAAAAACTTCCTTGCAAACTGGTTTTGTGGAATATATTTACATTCTTCGAATGATACTTTAGTACACTTATGATAAGTGATCAATGTTTTAGTACTTATTTAATGTTAAAAATAGCACAATAAAATACTAAACGCAGACTCAAGTCAAACACTTCCTTACCTTTTGAATAAGCTCCAGGTTGGGACACTATATCACAATTTATCTTATCACAATTTAATGATTTTCTTTTTGTCTTTTATTCGTAAACTTCCCGAGAATGAAAAAACACTGGTAAGTTGATATATATTATATATATAATAATAATATTCAGCCAAACACTTCACAAAAAACAAAGAAATAAATGAAAAACTACGTATATTCGGAGACTTCAACGAGTTGTTGTCTAACTTCGACCGAAAAAAAAAGTTTAAGAAGTTTTCTTCGTGTATATATAACTTCCGAACAGAACTTCCTTGACTTTAAGCTTTATTCCTCACCCCCGCGCACTACTATTTAAGTAAGGACGCCCTCCACACTTGCAAAACCCGAGGAGAAACTTGTAAAGTTCGATAAAGTTACACCTGTGAACGGCATCGAGAAGAGCGTCCGCCAAAGTCCCTCCTCCCCCCAACTAGTGCACCGACAGACTGACACGCCAATGATGGGCCCGCCTGGGCCTGGCTACCGAGGCGAGGAGGGAGAGAGAGAGAGAGAGAGAGAGAGAACAACTCCAACACCAACACCGCCACCACCACGATCAGTCCCTCCCTCCCTCCCGCCCTCCCTCAATGGTAGCTTCCTTCCCCCACCAATACACGAACGAACACAGAACAGAACAGTCGGCGGCGGTCGCTTCCCTCCTCTCCCCCCTCCTACTCTACAGCGCGCTAATGTAACGGAGGAGGAGGGGGTAGTCGGGGAAGGAGAGAGAAGGAGGGAGTTGTTTAGAAGGGGGAGGGGGAGGAGGAGGAGGAGTGAATAACGTATATGGGAAAGTGGAGGAATGACAAGTGGAAAAGATGCTAAAATTTGTAGCGCGAACAAATTCGTGCTAAGTTAGCAAACTTAGCACGAATTATAAAACCGCTCGGGTTAATCTGCCTTCATTCTTAATATAAACCGAGAATGTAGACTGAATAAAGAATATCAGATAAAGAATAATACCCATTTTTAAGTATTACGATTAAAGAATAATACTTGTACTTGAGAAGACATGAGGGGAGACCAGTGGAGACAAAACATGGCATACTACACAGTACGAATGATCGCCATAATTCCTAATCAAATAAGAATGTAAACTCAATGTACGAATAAAGAATAGTATTTGTACGTAAGAGGACAAGAAGTTTTAAACTTTATGCAAGATTGTACGAATAATAAAGAATAATACTTGTAGTACTTCAGGGGACCTGTCAGGAGGTTTACAATGAGCAGTGCTGTAGACTAAGTAGAGAAGCGAACAAAAACTAGCACGAATTAAACCACGTGAAATGACCGTCCTTATTCTTAGAATCAAACATAATGTATAAATTGGAAGTAAGAATGTTCGAATAAATAGTACAGTACTTGTACTAGAGGAAAGGAGGTTTTGACCGCGTGGTGACAGACTAAGTACAGAGCCAATAGCAAGTTGAGCATGAATCACACTACAAGGAATAAATCATAACTATTCTTAATACAACAAGAATGTAAACTAAAGTAAGAATGTATGACTAAAAATAATACTTGTCGTCGAGAATACACGAGGTTTTAGACCGTGTGACTATAGAGAAGAGACCAGTACACTAAGTAGAGAACCTATCAGAAAACGTACTACGAATCTCCATTATTCTTATATAAAACAATTATCTAACTTAAAATAAAGTACGTATAAATAAAGAATAATACTTGTAGTACTAAGGAAGACGGGAGGTTTAGACCGTGTGGCGATAGTGAGGAGACCAGTAGAACCAGGAATAGGAGGAGGAGGAGGAGGAATTTGCGGTCAGGAAGGAAGTATGAAGACCCGCTGCTGTTGTGTATCCTGCTCATAGCTCCTGACGGGAAGCAAAAAAACAAGAGGTGATAATGACAGGCCATATCAACAGGTGCTTTAGGTAGCTACTTCTTCAGTTCCAAGACTCTTGCAAGGTATTGCAAAATTATGCGCAATTGACCAAAATATGAATAGATTCACGGAAGACATGAGACTAAAAAGGAATGAAATTGCTTTTAAGTCTTGTTGTCGCGAGTAGTAGTATAGGCTCAAGAGCCGAATTTCTGACCAGTATATCGTTCGTTTTTTGGAGCTCTCTCTCTCTCTCTCTCTCTCTCTCTCTCTCTATATATATATATTATATATATATATATATATATATATATATATATCTATATATATATCTATATATATAATATATATATATATATATATATAAATGAACACTCACAACACATCCTAGGTAATCCCACACCCCAGGGGCTGGTCCCACCATATGAGGAGTCCGCCCTGGGAGCTCCCCAGCCCTCTCCACCCACCCCCAGTCCCACACCCGCAGGGGGTGGGGAAACATTTGTCCGGTTCTGTTTCCTTGGTAGCGTGGGAAACATGTGTGGGAGGACCATTTTGTGTGGTGGGGTTGTGGGGGGGGGGAAGAGGGGAAACACCACTTGCTTTGTGGGGGTGTGGGGAAATATTTCAATATGTGATGAGAAATTCAGAAAGTAAAGGTAAATGGACAAATTAATAATCAAGTAAGAAAAAAATTAGATAAGTAATATAAATAAATTATTTGATAATAATAATAATAATAATAATAATAATAATAATCAATAATAATAATAATATCCTAATTCAAATGCAAGAAAAAATTATTATTATATATTATATATATATATATATATAGTATATATATATTATATATATATATATATATATATATATATATATATATATATATAATATCCACACACTTATATATATATATATATATAATATATATATATATATATATATATATATATAACATATATATATATCTATATACAATATATTATATATATATATCAGTATATATATTCTTATATATATATATACACATATATATACATATAATATAGATATATATATATATATATACATATATCGATATATATATATATATATATATATATTTATTATACTATATATATATATATATATATATATATATATATACAAACAAACTAACACAGGACACACAAGGAAGAATTAACGAGAATTAACAAGAAAAAATCTCTATTCCATTTCAAGACCGTACATGGAAAAGTACCATAAATGTAACTAAACACTGTCTGTGGGAGGGAAAATGGAAGGAGGAGAAGACGTGGGGGAGAGAAAGAGGAAGAGAGAGAGAGGGAAAGGAGGAAGGAAATAAAACACAGATGTTACGTGGTCAAACCACCCGAGCTTCAGAAGCTGGTGAGCGAGAGAGAGAGAGAGAGAGAGAGAGAGAGAGAGAGAGAGATCAGGCCTACTAATTTCATATCTCTGTGCTTTACTGTTCTGCTTTGTGACCTCTTTACAGAAATAAGAGAGAGAGAGAGAGAGAGAGAGAGAGAGAGAGAGAGAGAGAGAGAAATCAGGTCTTAATATCATCTCTGTGTTTTAATGTTCTGCTTTGTAGCAGCAAATATATATATATATATATATATATATTATATATATATATATATATATATAGATATAGAAGATAGAGAGAGAGAGAGAGAGAGAGAGAGAGAGAGAGAGAGAGAGAGAGAGAGAGAGAGAGGCTTCAATGTAACTCCTGGTAATTCAGGGAACATTGATACAATAATAATTACAAAGAAGAAGATAAAATCCATTTGGTCAAGAACACAAGGAAGTAGTAATGGCCGATTAACTGCCAAAATGAATTCCCGGAATAAAATTTATTCACCGCCAAAATTAATCTCTGGAAAAAGTAAGGATCGTTTCTTCCGTATTCCACTGAACTGTACACGAAATAATAATAATGATAACAATAATAATAATAATAATAATAATAATAATAATAATAATATTTGGTAGAAGACCCTCTTTTAGGCAAATACTGTTAAAAAGGATGGCAGAATTAAGCGAGTTGATTTTATATATTGTTTTTTCTATTTTCCTTACAATTCGCTTCTCAGGCTCAGCGATGTTTCTGAGAAACTGGCCAATATTCATATTGGGAATTTTCAAAATTGTAGATGCTGAAGGAATCTTTTATTAGAACAGGATATCAGGTCCAGGTCAAGCAGGGGTCGTCGTCAGTGCCGGTATTATTCCGTAAGCGTAGTTCAGTTCGGGCCAGGGTCGTCTTTGGATTAAGGGCTGGTGTTGGTGCTGGTATAGCTGGTATACGTAACGTTTCGACCTTCTCGTAGGTCATCTTCGGACGAAGTCGGTTGAAGAGACTGTAGCAAGAAAGTTTGCGGAACGGTATTTATAGCGGCACGGACCTAGAGTTGCATTCTCATTGGTCGGGCCGGTCTTGGGCGAAGCCGTGGATCTCGCCTCGAAGGTCTCGGGATTCTCTTGTGCGAGCGCCACAGTGGTGTGCCTGACGTTCATCCCCAGGCACACCACTGTGGCGCTCGCACAAGAGAATCCCCGAGACCTTCGAGGCGAGATCCACGGCTTCGCCCAAGACCGGCCCGACCAATGAGAATGCAACTCTAGGTCCGTGCCGCTATAAATACCGTTCCGCAAACTTTCTTGCTACAGTCTCTTCAACCGACTCGTCCGAAGATGACCTACGAGAAGGTCGAAACGTTACGTAATACCAGCTATACCAGCACCAACACCAGCCCTTAATCCAAAGACGACCCTGGCCCGAACTGAACTACGCTTACGGAATAATACCGGCACTGACGACGACCCCTGCTTGACCTGGACCTGATATCCTGTTCTAATAAAAGATTCCTTCAGCATCTACAATTTTGAAAATTCCCAATATGAATATTGGCTAGTTTCTCAGAAACATCGCTGAGCCTGAGAAGCGAATTGTAAGGAAAATAGAAAAAACAATATATAAAATCAACTCGCTTAATTCTGCCATCCTTTTTAACAATAATAATAATAATAATAATAATAATAATAAATGTGGCGCCGTGGCAGAGTGGGTTAGGTCGTCAATGGACTGGTTAAGCAACATTGGGGCTGGTCAGTCGTTGATTCCTTGGGAAAGGATCTTTACCATAATTTCCTCAGTCTGCTCAGCTGTAAATGAGTATTAAGCCCAACTGAAGGGGAAGACGGTCAGGTACTTGGAGGTCGTCATCCAGCAACTGACCACCACAACGACAGTAACCAACAACCAGAGACTGGAGCTACAGAAGCAAACCAGAGGAAGAAATGGACAAGAGAAGAAAATAAGGAAATATGGAGATGCTACATCAGACGGAGAGCAGAGGCTGGCAGACCAAGTAAGGAACAGAAAGAGAAGAACTGGAAAGGGAAATGACACACGGCAACGAATTACAAGAAGACGAAATGAGAGACGATGCCACAGAAGACAACAGGGATGATGAGGCATCATACACAGACGAAGTAACAGAGAGGACAGAATGGGTAGAAAAGACCATCCAATGGATGGAAATGGAGCCAGATGCAGAGAGAACAAAGATCCCCTCCATGAAAGCCTACAACACCAAGAAATTAAGGGGAAAACAAGTGAGGTCAATGAAATAATGGGAATAATACACACCACCAGTATCACAGAAACAAATAACTTGGCATATGCAGGAGCAAAATAAGTAGCAGAACTGATGTAGATACGAACACCAACACCACCAGCACAATCAACCCAACAGAAACCAAAACAGCGACCGCCTTGGAAAAGGCGCCCGGAAAAGCAAATCATGGTGATGAGGTCTGACTTGAGTAAACTGAAAGAGATGGCAGGAAAAAGGCTAAGAAGCAAGAAAACAAGGGAGAAACTGAACGAGAAATACAAAGTACAGGAGAGGGGACTAAACAACACAATAGAAGATGTAAAACAGAGGCTTAAGCCCCGTACACACTATGCATCATGATGCTCGCAGTGTTAGATGGATGCGTTGAAAAATGACTTTTTCAACATGAAGCCCCATCACCAACGTGTTGATGGGACAGAGCCATTTCATTGCGCAGCTCAGCGATGCACCAACATTCAGAGGGGGAGGATGTCCGCTCACCACCACCCGCCGAACCCCTTGAGTGGACAAGGACTAACACTACATTTTATTGAATTACTGAAGGAACATCCATCTGTTTGGAACATCAAATGCAAGCATTACAAGATGAAAACATCAGGAGTGCAAGCTTGGAAACCATAAAATCAGTTATCGAGTTTTGTAAACTGTACACTGCGGAATGAAGACATTACTAAAGAGCTGCACACCCTGAAGACACAATTCTACAGGTAAATGTCTGCAATCAAAGCATCACAGAAGTCTGGAGCTCCAAAGTTATGGTGTTTTGATGAGCTGCGTTTCCTGTAATAAAAAAATATTTGTGTACTTTGTACCTATATCTGAACCTTACTTTCAAATAATCAAATAAATGGCTTCACAGGTTTCGGGGATGATTAGACCGAGGCTCTGTTTTGAAATCCTGGTTGATTATTAGAGGCTTGCATACGACCCTCCAGCTGCAAGAACGAGCTCCTGGTGATATGCTGTCTCGAAAGATGGTGTCCTGCTTACAAATATATGGTTCAATTTTTTCCAACAAATTATAAAATGCAAGGATTGGCATTCTTGTGTAATTTTCAAAGTCTGTTGGATTTTCGACTTGTAGCTCCAAAAATATTTCATAGAAGCTTCCCTTCAGAGGTCGCCGAGAAAGCCATTGCTTACACCACAAGGTTCTACATTTCTTCCTCAAAAGTTTCTTTTTTGCAGCACACAGAGCAACTACACCCCACAGTAGAGTCTCCTGGCAAAGTACATCATCGGCAGACATCCTGCCGTTGATAGCTGAACTGCGAGAACAAGTGAGCAGTGTTGCAATACAGTTTGGCCACTATTAATTTTTTCCAACACCACTACTGCATCACGTAGCTGATACATGATGGCATAGTGTGTACCATGCTTTAAGGCCAAAGCACATAAGATCCAACAGTACCTGAACAGGAATAAGGGATACCAACAGAACAAACTATTCAGAACCAACCAGAAAAGACTATACAGCCAACTAAGAGGGGAAGATAACCACCAAGAAATTCCTGAAGCCGAACCAAGTAAGAGACTCTGGGAAAACATATGGGGCAATCCGGTATCACACAACAAGCATGCAACATGGCTCCAGGAAGTTAAGGAAGAAGAAACAAAGATTCACTGACATCACGACAGACACAGCCAGACACCAACTAAAAAAAAAATCCAACTGGAAAGCCCCAGGTCCCGATTAAGTCCATGGATACTGGCTCAAAAACTTCAAGGCACCACACCACGCATAGCAGAACAACTCCAGTATTGTATCACAAATCACCATGCACCCAAATGGATGACCACAAGAAGAACATCCTTAGTACAAATAGACAAGAGTAAGGGAAAAATAGCCAGTAACTGCAGGCCTATCACCTGCCTACCAATAATGTGGAAGTTACTAACAGGGTATCATCAGTGAAAGGTTATACAACTACCTAGAGGATACAAACACCATCCCCCACCAACAGCAAGGTTGCAGAAGGAAGTTTAGGGGCATAAAAGACCAGCTCCTGATAGACAAAATGGTAATGAAGAACAGTAGGAGAAGCATGGCATGGATAGACTATGAGAAAGCCTTCGACATGATACCACACACATGGCTAATATAATGCCATTAGCTTCCTCAAAAATACAATGCGCAACTGGAATACAATACTTACAAGCTCTGGAATAAGACTAGCAGAGGTTAATATCAAAAGTACTGCAGAAGATGGATGCTGGGTACAAACTCAGGAAGAGAGGCAACAGAATTAACCGTCTGATGTTCATGGATGACATCAAACTGTATGGTAAGAGCATCAAGGAAATAGATACCCTAATCCAGACTGTAAGGATTGTATATGGGGACATCAGGATGGGGTTTGGAATTGAAAAATGTGGCTTAGTCAACATACAAAAGGGCAAAGTAACAAGGACTGAAGGAGGGATAAAGCTACCAGATGGGAACAACATCAAACACATAGATGAGACGGGATACAAATACCTGGAAATAATGGAAGGAGCGGATATAAAACACCAAGAGATGAAGGACACGATCAGGAAAGAATATATGCAGAGACTCAAGGTGATACTCAAGTCAAAACTCAACGCCGGAAATATGATAAAAGCCATAAACACATGGGCAGTGCCAGTAATCAGATACAGCGCAGGAATAGTGGAATGGACGATGGCAGAACCTCGCAGCATAGACCAAAAAAACGAGGAAACAAATGACAATACACAAAGCACTCGAGAACAAAGCACTGGGGCAATATATGAAAACTAGTGAAGACGAGTGGCTCAAGAGTGCATGGGAAGAAGGACTGATAAAAGTAGACGAACATCCACAAATATACAGAGACAGGAGAATGACAAACAGAACAGAGGAATGGCACTACAAACCAATGCACGGACAATACATGAGACAGCCTAAAGAACTAGCCAGCGTTGCCACGTGGCAATGGCTACTGTGGGGAGAGCTTAAGAAGGAAACTGAAGGAATGATAACAGCAGCACAAGATCAGGTCCTAAGAACCAGATATGTTCAAAGAACGATAGATGGATATAACATCTCTCCCATATGTGGGAAGTACAATAAGAAAAATGAAACCATAAACCACATAGCACGCAAATGTCCGGCACTTGCACAGAATCAGTACAAAAAGAGGCATGATTCAGCAGCAAAAGCCCTCCACTGGAGCACCAACCTGAAGGAGTGATAGAAAACGATCAGGCAAAGATCCCCTGTGACTATGGTATCAGAACAGATAGGGTGATAAGTGCAAACAGACCAGACGTGACGTTGATCGACAAAATAAAAAAGAAAGTATCACTCATTGATGTCGCAATACCATGGGACACCAGAGCTGAAGAGAAAGAGAGGGAAAAAAATGGATAAGTATCAAGACCTGAAAATAGAAATAAGAAGGATATGGGATATGCCAGTGGAAATTGTACCCATAATCATTGGAACACTAGGCACGATCCCAAGATCCCTGAAAAGGAATCTGGGAAAACTAGAAGTAGCTCCAGGACTCATGCAGAAGATTGTGATCCTAGAAACGGTGCACATACTAAGGAAAGTGATGGACTCCTAAGGAGGCAGGATGCAACCCAGAACCCCACACTATAAATACCACCCAGTCAAATTGGAGGACTGTGATAGACAAAAAAAAAAAAAAAAAAATAATAATAATAATAATGTTTTTAGTAGGTGCTTACCTTTGTAGTTTTAAATTAGCAACTAAAGCGAAAAGGACAAATGAATATAGAGTTACAAATATTTAAATATTTTTGGAATATTTCTATAATATAAAAGAACAAAGAATTGGATGCGTATATATATATACACACACACACACACACACACACACATATATATATATTATATATATATATATATATATATATATATATATATATATATATATATATATATATATATATATATATATATATATTATATATTGCGAAGGTGGAACCCAGGTACTCAGCATACACTCATACACATGAGCGAATTGCTATCTGCAATTCATAAGAGAGAGAGAGAGAGAGAGAGAGAGAGAGAGAGAGAGAGAGAGAGAGAGAGAGAGAGAGTTGTTTAAACACTCGGTTTCCTGGGGAGACAAAAGCATATTTTGAGGTGTCTTGTCCCGTTATGGCCAAAAAAAAAAAAAAAAAACACACACACACACAGGTGCATATGTTATTTCCGCTGGACTTCTGAACAGACGAGACTTTGGACTCAAGAAGGATTTTAACACCGCAGTAGGATATAACAGAAGGGATCGATAGCAAATTATGTTATAAATGAGAGATATAATTGTACAGTAAGATGTAGTGGTACATTAAGATATAACAGAAATATAAGATCGTAACGGTTTTTATAAGAGAGGGATATATAACAGCACAGTAGGCTTTAAGAAAAGGATACGATGGTAAAGGATATAACACAGGAATATATTGCGCTAAAGTGGGATATAACAGGATGATAAATCATCATCGTAGAACATAATGGATAAAATTACCATTGGATGTAACAGATGGGTATGATGGTTAAGGCGGATATAACAGAGTGGTATATAACAGTAAGCAGGATATAACAGAAGGAACTGATGGTAAAGTAGGATATAACAATATTCTATATATTAGTACAGGAATAGAAAATCAGTTACATCACCTCTTAATAGATTTAAATCTAAATGCATTAATATAAATAAAAATCAAAGAAGTTATTTCATATAATGGTAATAAAAGCAATGAAGTTAGCTAAGTTATTCCATTGATGGTAATGAAAACCAATCAAGTTATTTCACAATAGTAATAAAAACCAGTCGAGTTATTTCATAATGGTGATAAACTCTAAAAATGTTATTTCATTAATGGTGATAAAAACCAGTCAGTGATTTTGTAATAGTAATAAAAACCAGTCAAGTTATTTCATAATGGTAATAAAAACCAACCATATGGTTTGCTAAGAGGAATAAAAACCAATCAAGTTATTTCATAATGACAAAGAAAATCAATCAAATGATTTACTAAGTTGAATAAAAACCAATCAAGTTATTTCGTAAAAGGAATAAAAAACCAACAAAATGATTTACTCACATGAAAGCGATTTCATAATGGGAATAAAAACCAATTAAATTATTTACTCATAGTAAAGTAATTTCATCATAAAACGAATAAAAACCAAATTATTTTCCAACAGGAAAGTGATTTCATGGTAGGAATAAAAACCACTTAACTCTCAACCAAAAGTAATTTTATATAAAATGAATAAAAACCAAATTATTTCCCAACAGGAATAAAAACTCAAATCATTTCCCAAGACATTTAAGATACTCAAATGATTTCCTAATAAGAAACTAAAACAAAAAACCGTAAATAAAAAAAATAAAAAAAAAATCTTGTCCAGATCTTCGAGTAAACTAAACCTACCGTGACCTCAGCTGGGAGCGATTGACCTTTCCAAGATTATCTCTTGTATTGGCTAATGGAAGGCGCTTTTCCAAATGTTCAACTCCCAGGTCAATCGAGGAGTTAATTTTTCTGGTCACTTTCACTCCTCCCCAACCGGAGACCTATAGAGTATAGGACTGGAGATACCAGTCTTTATAGTAGGCCTTTAGGAATGGAAGGGGTGGGGGAGGGGGTGGGGTGGAGAGGGGTGGTTTGCCATATGGCAGAGCACTGCTTTGGATTTTAGAGGTTTGCGTATACTAGTTATAAAGTTGAAATTCCTTTGTCCAGAAAGCATAATAACATTAATTATAATAAAATTAATAAGAATGCTAATATTGTAGATTATCCTTGAAGAAAAAACAAAGATTACGAGGAAAGATAATAAGAATAACCATCTATTTTTCTATATAATAAATGAATAAAATATTTACACTTACAAGGAGTGATTCCTGCGATTTGTGTGTATGTGTGTGTGTGTGTGTGTATTTATCCAAAGTCCAAATGGAAGTATAAACTCATCCCAAGTAAAATTATTTCCACTAAAATTCTTCGACCAAACACATGGCCTAATTCACTAAAACCTAACTTTACTTCATTAACAAGACAGTTATTTCCACAAAAAATACCTCGACTAAATGAATAACTCCATTCACCTAAGTTATTCAACTCCTGGGTATGTGACGAAAGATCACTTACTATAATCAGTATACCTCAAGGCACTTCAACTAAACCCCCCCCAACCAACCAGGATCTCTTATTGATGACGACCACCACAGACATCCATCACCCTGCATCCCACTCATGAGATTCACTCATATAAAGATTCACTTCAAAGACTCACCCTCACACCTGATGAGTCACATAACGAGTAGAGCTCCTATTGAAGCACAAACATGATGATTCATCAAAGGAGTTCATCAAGTTATCGGGGAGATGCTGCAGGTAGAATAGGGAAGGAGGTGGGTGGCTATTTTTGTACCTTTTCTTGCCCGGGACTGGAGAAACGGGGAGTGAGTTATTGGAATATTTTAAAGTGAAAAGGTAAAAGGTTTAGGTACACAAAATTTATAGTTTTTACAGACACAGACACACAGACGCCTCTCTCTCTCTCTCTCTCTCTCTCTCTCTCTCTCTCTCTCTCTTAATAAACGCTCCAAAAAGAGGCCCATTGGAGGACGAAATTGTTGGCCATTTTCTGAGATATACCATTTTCATTTTCATATGTGGAATACAACTGTGTCTATATATATATAATATATATATATATATATATATATATATAGTATATATATATATATATATATATATATATATATATATATATACACACACACACACACACACACACACACACACACATATATATATATATATATATATATATATATATATATATATATATACTAATTATATATACATACATATAGTAAGTTGATCCAAAATTGTTTCATACAGAACTAAATATATATCAAGATCACCTTTAGATACAGTCACACTTCATTATACGAACCCGCATGTTGTTGTTGTTTTTTTTTCCACAGGAACCCGTATGAACCTTGAGAGAGAGAGAGAGAGAGAGAGAGAGAGAGATTTTTACATCTGCGAGATTTGAACGCTTATTAACCGTGACACAAGACACGTTCAGAAGGTGGCTACACCTGTCTCGCTTAATTAAGAAAACGATTAGAGTGAACAAGGTACTCGTTAACAAAAAACCACCTGAAAGCAAGGAGACGTGTAGAGAGAGAGAGAGAGAGAGAGAGAGAGAGAGAGAGAGAGAGAGAGAATGAATAATTCCGATTCTGGACGCGTTTCAAAACCGCTAACTGCTTTCTGTTGAACTCCACCACGTCAGAAACGAAATTATTGAAAAACCAGCCAGCGCTAGTGTTGAATAGCAGGCGTTGCCGGAAGAGAGAGAGAGAGAGAGAGAGAGAGAGAGAGAGAGAGAGAGAGAGAGAAACCTGTTTCTCGGCGGCAAACAGAAAAAGTCACAAAGGAAATCTGAACTGAAGGGAATATTATTCTTTTCTTGTGGCAAATGACACGTCTTGCAAATCCGAGGCACATGACAACGTATTACTCAGTCGATGACCTCAAGACCTTCTTGTTGCGTCAGACATAAACAAATGATGCAGCGAGTTAAATCAAGCGTATGGAAGGTTTAAAATACCGAAACAACAAATCAGACGAGTAAATAAAAAAAGCAGTCATAAACAAGGTTTAGAACTTTAGATACTGGAACAAGAAATGGAACATGGAACAGTTAGCATAAAAAAGGTTTAAATGCTGGAACAACAAATGAGGCAAATAATTTGGTCTTGAATTGAGCATTTCTCACTATTTGTGCAACTCTCATTATATGTGCTTGAGACACATTCTATCAAAGCCGATATACCTAGTGAGAGAATTGTTATTCGTGAAATAGTGGGAGACGGACTCTTCAAGTACAGATATTGAGGGACATTATCAAAGCACAAATAGTGAGAGAGACATACTATCAAAGCTCAAATAGTACAAGACACACTATCAAATCACAAATAGTGAGAGAGACAACATCAAAGTACAATACTAAGAGACACACTATCAAAGCACAAATAGTGAGAGACACGCTCTCAAAACACAAATAGTGAGAGAAACACTATCAAAGCCCAAGTAGTGAGAGACCCACTAACAAAACACAATTAGTGAAAGACACGATCAAATCACAAATAGTGAGAGATGCCTTACATATAGTGATAGGCACACACTATCAAAGCAAAAATAGTGAGATACACACTTTAAACGCACAAATAGAGACACTCTCAAAACACAAATAGTGAGAGATGGACTATTATTGCCCAAATAGTGAGAGACATTATCAAATGATATATAGTGAGAGGTGCATTGTATATATAATGAGAGAGACACTATCAGAGCAAAAATTGTGACACACACACACACTATCAAATTACAAATAGTGAAAG
>NC_061109.1:89542768-89569515 GCF_015104395.2 Macrobrachium nipponense
CTGGAGCTACATCAGCGTCTAGTTTTTCTAGATTCCTTTTCAGGGATCTTGGGATCGTGCCTAGTGTTCCTATGATTATGGGTACAATTTCCACTGGCATATCCCATATCCTTCTTACTTCTATTTTTAGGTCTTTCTCTTCAACTCTGGTGTCCCATGGTACTGCGACATCAATGAGTGATACTTTCTTGTTGATTTTGTCAATCAACGTCACGTCTGGTCTATTTGCACGTATCACCCTATCTGTTCTGATACCATAGTCCCAGAGGATCTTTGCCTGATCGTTTTCTATCACTCTTTCAGGCTGGTGTTCGTACCACTTATTACTGCAAGGTAGCTGGTGTTTCTTGCACAGGCTCCAGTGGAGGGCTTTTGCTACTGAATCGTGCCTCTTTTTGTACTGGTTCTGTGTAAGTGCCGGACATTCGCTTGCTATGTGGTTTATGGTTTCATTTTTCGAATTGCACTTCCTACATATGGGAGAGATGTTATTTCCATCTATCGTTCTTTGGCTATATCTGGTTCTTAGGACCTGATCTTGTGCCGCTGTTATCATTCCTTCAGTTTCCTTCTTGAGCTCTCCCCTCTGTAACCATTGCCACGTGTCATCACTGGCTAGTTCTTTAGTCTGTCTTATGTATTGTACGTGCATTGGTTTGTTGTCCCAGTCCTCTGTTCTGTCTGTCATTCTCCTGTCTCTGTACATTTCTGGGTCTTCATCTACTTTTATTAGTCCTTCTTCCCATGCACTCTTTATCCACTCGTCTTCACTGGTTTTCAGATATTGCCCTAGTGCTCTGTTCTCGATGTTGACGCAGTCCTCTATGCTTAGTAGTCCCCTCCCTCCTTCCTTTCGTGTTATGAATAGTCTGTCCGTATTTGCTCTTGGGTGTAGAGCTTCGTGTATTGTCATATGTTTCCTCGTTTTCTGGTCTATGCTGTGAAGTTCTGCCTTCGTCCATTCCACTATTCCTGTGCTGTATCTGATTACTGGCACTGCCTATGTGTTTATGGCTTTTATCATATTTCCGGCGTTGAGTTTTGACTTGAGTATCGCCTTGAGTCTCTGCATATATTATTATTATTATTATTAATGCCAAATATTTGGGTGGACCGTGTAGCATTATTTTTGTCTTGTATAACTGAAGTTTTGATTACATACATACTATATCAATATATATATATATATATATATATATATATAATATATATATATATATATATATATATATATATATATATACATCCTTAAAGCCAAGGTAGAGAGGTATCTGAAACAGGGACTTGGAACAAGTACTTTTCGTAGTATATTCTACATCTTCAAGTTCCCAATGAATGATTGTGAACTTGAAAATGTAGAATACACCACGAAAGTACTTTTTCCAGATCCCTGTTTCAGTTACCTTTCTATCTTGGATTAAAGGGTATTCTCAAGTACGTGTACCTTCGTGTTACATTAGGTATATACATATATATATATATATACATATATATATATATATATATATATATATATATATATATATATATATATACATATATATATTTTACGTCGGTGACCTAAACACACGTTAGACTGAGCTGTCAGAATAGAGGAGACCACCTCAGACTACCAATGATGTCTTTCAAAGTCCATTTGTGAAATTACCTCAACAACAGCCCTTGTGAGAATGAGACCAGCGTAGAGACAGGGAACTTGGGATGGAAAGGCACAGCAGAGATTTCGTCTCCATATTTCAACTCTTTGTGATACAAAGATATGACTATGAAAGAACCGTCTCAAAAGGGGGGAGGAAGATCGCATCGAGAATCTCTCTCTCTCTCTCTCTCTCTCTCTCTCTCTACGGCAACTCGACCGAAGCTAATCATAGCATCTGGTTCCCTCAAAGTGACACGCCGACTGATCTCTCTCTCTCTCTCTCTCTCTCTCTCTGAACATAAGGACGGAGTGATATGTGTTTGTTATTATCTACCAAAATCTTTTCCTTTGATTTCTCTCTCTCTCTCTCTCTCTCTCTCTCTCTCTCCTCTCTCTCTCTCTCTATATATATATATATATATATATATATATATATACTATATATATATATATATATATATATATATATATATATATATATATATATATATTATATTCACACACACATACACACACACACACACACACACACACATATATATATATATATATATATATATATATATATATATATATATATGTGTGTGTGCATACAATATATATGTGGTATATATATACACACATTTTTATATATAAGTATATAGTGTATATTATATACATATATATTTCTGCTTTTTTATACAAAATACATTATATTCTATTGATTCCTGCTTTTCTAGTTCATGGCTTAATAATAATAATAATAATAATAATAATAATAATAATAATAATAATATAATAATGATAATAATAATAATAATGATATCTTACTCGTATTTCAAAGGACCAAAAAGGCCTCCTCACCCGCCCACCCCCGATTTAAAAGGAATTTTCTCATCCCCACAACTATGGCATCCGAACTGTGAACTTAACCCCTCAAAGATCCTGTTTACTAAAACCAGACACCTAATGCCTTGGAAACTGCAGAATACAGATGGGACCATTTGTAACTGTCTAGGGTTTCGTCTGGTGTAACAACAGCAGCGCCGCTATTTGGTGAAGTACCTTCTGTGAGTTCTCTGTAACTTCAGCTGAAGTTATTTGAAGGACTCCGTGTAGTAATCCTTTCGGTGGGTCCTTAATTATTCTTTTCAAGATTGGTTGGAGTTACTCGTTGGACGAGTGGTTTTTTTTTACGTGCAAGCCTACCGATTCGGTATAGTACCGAGTTCGATTCCCCGCTCTACCATCGTGGAATCAGAGGCATTTGTTTCTGGTGATTAGAAATTAATTTCTCGATATATTGTGGTTCGGATCCCACAACAAACTGTAGGTCCCGTTGCTAGATAACCAATTGGTTCCCAGCCACGTAAAAATATCTAATTCTTCGGGCCAGCCCTAGGATAGCTGTTAATAAGCTCAGTTGGCTGGTTAAACTAAGATATATTAGAGTCAAGATTAGTGGAAACGTCTGCAGAATTGTCCTCAATATCTCCCTCCGTGGGGGGCTTAGTGGCAGTAGTGCCGTCAGTGCACCTCACGCGGTGCACTGTAGGCATTACTTAAGGGTCTTTGGAGTGTCCCTTCCTTAAGCCCCTGGCTGTAACCTCTCATTTCTTTTACTCCGTCCATATTCTGTTTCCATCTGAAGATATTCAGCTCAATTTAACTGGAGCCCAAATATTCCACTTGATTTAAATATATCTCCTTTAAAGGCAGTTAGCTCCATCTACACGGAGCCCAAATATTCCACTTGATTTAAATACATCTCTTTTGCAGACAGTTAGCTCCATCAACTCGGAGCACAAACATTCCACTTCATTTAAATACATCTCTTTTAAAGACTGTTCCATTTACACGGAGCCCAAATATTCCACTTAGATTTAATACACAATTAGCTCCATCTGCACGGAGCCTAAATATTCCACCTAATCTACTTAAAACATCCCTGATAACTAAAACATTTGTATAAAATCTATTATATGTCGTCTCGATTATACACTCCAATGGAATAGTTAGAATCTGACGAAAGCCCAAATCAATTATTCTGTTTCAAAACAGTTGCAAAACACACTTAAAAAATCCAGTGACGCCAGCCTTCGCCACACAAAAGATGATGATAATTCTGCGGTCCTGGAGACTCCCTCCGGTAAAAGGGGGGACTCTTAAAACAACTGTTGTTTTGTTCTTGTAAAGAATTACAACATAAACAACCTTGATCTGGTTACATGATGTTATTAGTCAGTGGACAGTGAAGTTAATGATTTAGTTATGGGTGAGATCTTTATTTTTATTTTTTTGACAATCCACCGTTCCAATATCCTTAAGTTTTATTTGAAAAAAAAAAAACTATTATTATTATTATTACAGCCAATCTTCAGACTACTATTATTAACATTATCAAGAGTAAATGCTTCTCGCAATGAAGTTATTATTATTATTATTATTATTATTATTATTATTATTATTATTATTATTATTACAGTCTTCAGACTGTTATTATTCTTATTATTATCATTACAGCCAATGTTCAGGCTATCATTCTCACAGTCATCCTATTCGACTGGGCGGTTATTATTATTATTATTATTATTATTATTATTATTATTATTATTATTATTATTATTATTATTATTATTATTATTATTATTATTATCACAACCAATCTTCAGACTATTAACATTACCGACATCATTAAAAATGAATACTTACACAACAAACTAAACCTTATCGTCACCCATCACTAAAATAAAAGCATCGATTCATGCGTAGTATACAGTTACCTAACGTAAACAAGGCCTCAGAGCGAACCACTGATATAAAACAAGCGTGAATAGGCTGCTTTCGCAACGAGGGTTCACCCACGCCGTGCAAGTAGGTCGCCATATGCAAACTCCTCCAAGCTCAAATGAACGTAACGCGAGAATCACTTAAGGCTCTGTTACATCAGACGCATTGACAGATGTACTAGAACTTGCTTGCATATTTGCAAAAACGAGGACTTGGAATCAACTCCAAGAACTTGATTGTATATTTGTACACACGGGGACGCGGAAATTGGCCCTAAACTTGCTTGTTGAATCAGACGGGGTTTCTGTGCTTGCTTGTAACTGCGCGTGACCTCCATGTGCGATGTTATTTACAAGCACTGGTGTATTGTTAATGCTTTTGAAATTCTTGGTGGGTCATGAGATGAATTAATGTATGCCCAGGCACGCTCTGGCTAAAGGCATGCTCCCAAGACTTTTTATTTTTCACTTTTATAATTTTGTAGGTCATCTCCTCGGCTTCTTATGTCTATATATGGGAAATGTTCCGAGTTAGTCTCTCTCTCTCTCTCTCTCTCTCTCTGATAATAATATTCTCCTAAAACATTTCTCTATAGTTATACCAATCATTTCTGAAATACTGTACATCTCTCTCTCTCTCTCTCTCTCTCTCTCTCTATCTGATAATATTCTCCTGAACCATTTCTCATTATTATACCAGCAATTTCTTAAATACTGTATCTCTGTCTGTCTGTCTGTCTGTCTGTCTCTCTCTCTCTCTCTCTCTCTGTGATAATAATATTCTAATAAAACATTTCTTTTTAGTTTTACAATTCATTTCTTAAATATTACTATACATCTCTCTCTCTCTCTCTGGTAATAATATTCTCCTAAAACATTTCCCATTATTATACCAGTAATTTCTTAAATATTGTACATCTCTCTCTCTCTCTCTCTCTCTCAATCTATCTATCTACGCACACACACACACTCATATATATATATATATATATATATATATATATATATATATATATATATACATATATATATTATATATATATATATATATATATATATCTATACATATATATATATATATATATTACATATATACATATATACATACATACACACCCACACATTCAACCTCTGCCCTTCCCTACGCACAAACCCCGTCCCAAAGGCATCCGCTGATGACGCAATCTCTCATGCACAGAAAGCGACCATTACCTCTATGATACAGCATCCGTCAAACGTCACAGGGGTAAGGACCCTCGCCCCCACCGCCGCCCCCCGCCCCCAGGGATAAATAGCCGTTCGAATACGCTAAAAAAAGGGGGGAAAATAGCGAGAAGGAAAATTTACCTTGTAATAAGCAAAAAAATAAAAAAATAAAAACACGAAAAAAATACATATTTTATTTTCCTCTCTGTCGTTATCTTTCCTTAATGTCTGTCATTTGTCAGTGGTTTTGGGTCAGGTTGGGTTGGACATTGGGGTGTTTTATTGCTTTCATGTTTATATATATATATATATATATATATATATATATAATATAATGTATATATATATATATATATATATATATATATATATATATGTATATATTTTATTTGTATACCAGTTGGTGGGGACAGTTAGCCCTTGAAATCTTGCCACTTTTGTCAATAGAATCTCTGTTAGAGACCATCCTGTCTAAATGAAGTCCTTTCTGTCTTCATATATATATATATATATATATATATATATATATATTTATTTATATATATATAAAGACAAGAATGACTTTATTAAAACAGGACGCATTCCAACGGAGATTTTATTCACCAAAAGTTATAAAGGTTTTAGGGACTAATTGTCGCCATCATCCAGTAATATATATATATATATAAAACATATGTATATATATATATATATATATATATATATATATATATATACAATATATATATATATATATACGTATATATATTATATACTAGTATATGATATATGTATAAATATATATATATATATATATATATATATATATATATATATATATATATATATATATATATATATCATATACTACTCCTCCCTAACCTCTAATCAAACCTCAATCCTCACTCTCTCTCCCAAGCAACACAAAACAGATAAACATACTAAGACTGCAAACACCCATTATAAAGACACGGCAAATTCGTCAAAGAAGACCATTTGATTTGTAAATGCTGGTGGACGAGAGGAGTGGGGAAGGAGTGGGAAAGTGGGGTAGAGGGGGTGGGGGGGGGAGTCTAGAATGCCTTAAAAAGATGGCCTCTCCTTCTGACCAAACTTGTAGGAAATAATATGCAATAATTATGAGGCTGAGTGGTATGAAATATGTATGATGTACAACAGAGTATCTTTGGATCTCTTAGGTTTGGTGATACATAATAATAATAATAATAATAATAATAATAATAAAAATAATAATAATAATAATATATTACAGCTACCACCTCTGCTATTATAATCAGAACACTTAGGGTGATACGTGCAAATAGACCAGACGTAACGTTGATTGACAAAACCAAAAGGAATGTATCACTCATCGATGCCTCAGTACCATGGGACACCAGAGTAGATGAGAAAGAACGAGACAAAATCGTTAAGTATCAAGACCTGAAAATAGAAATAAGAAGGATATGGGATATGCCAGTGGAAATTGTACCCATAATCATAGAAACACTAGGCACGATCCCAAGATCCCTGAAAAGGAATCTGAAAAAAACTAGATGCCGAAGTAGCTCCAGGACTCACGCAGAAGAATGTGCTACTACAAACAGCGCACACAACGAGAAAAAGTGATGGACTCCTAAAGAGAAAGGATGCAACTCGGAACCCCACACTGTAATGACTATCCAGTTGAATAGGATGACTGATGGTAACTCCAGGACTCATGCAGAAGAGTGTGCTGCTAGAAACAGCACACACAACGCGAAAAGTGATGGACTGACCACGCCCTGTGTCAATACTATGGTAGATTCACATCAACTGTGCATCTGATGCCTAGGTCAGTCCCTTGAGACGCTCCTAATTGGCTGTTGATAAGCCAATCACAGGGCTGTAAACTCTCAGTCTCTCTTGAGAGTTTACATAGGTAGGATGTATGTTCCACCTCGCCTGAGGAATACGCCTTTCAAAAAATATCCCTCGGGAGAGGTGGAACATACATCCTGCCTATGTGAACTCTCTCGAGAGAGACTGAGAGTTTCCAGCCCTGTGATTGGCTTATCAACAGCCAATCAGGACCGTCGTAAGGGACTGGTCTAGACAGCAGATGCACGGTTGATGTGAATCTACTATAGCTCTGACTCAAAGGTAGCCAATGAATGTGACAAAGTGTTTAAGGAACCACTTGCCTAGTTTTGACCTCTGGACTCGCCCTACCGACCGAGACTTTACTACGGTACACAACAATACTCCAAACGATGGCTTGACCTTACTGGTTATATTACAGGTGAAATAAATATCAAACAACTCAACTGAGAAATAAAAGAATCATCCAAAAGGTTCAATCACAGGAATAGATAAAATATGAATGATAAATAATCTTAGGAATAGACATATGAATGATAAATAATTCTCATCGAATGAAGGAGATAAGCAAAGAATAGAATAACAAAATTAGAACGAATGGCTAAAAAAAGACAAAATAAACAAGGGAATGAAGGAATGGTCAACCAAAACAAAAGCGGATAGCAAATAGAGATAATCCTTAACAAAGAATGGATAAAACAAAACTTCAGATAACCACAGAGAAAGAATGAAAAAAAAGAAAGCATAAATAAGGGAGTAAAGAGGATTGATTAACCAAAACAAAACACGAATGAGAGAGAACAAGAGAAAGAAGAGAGAAGACGACTCATCACAAAAGGAAGAAGAAGAAGAAGAAGAAGAAGGAAGGAAGAGAAGAAGAAGAAGAGGAATAGGTCGCTTTTGGGCAACACTTTGTGGTCGAGTCGCCCTAACGGAACCCGCCTCCATTTTGGCCACAAAATGAATCCGTATATTCTGCTACTCTCTCTCTCTCTCTCTCTCTCTCTCTCTCTCTCTCTGGTGTGGGTGATTTATTCTCTTCATTCTCACACCTTTGTTTTTGCTCTTTCTTCTTCTTATTTTTCTTCTGATTATTCTTCTCGATTTACAAGACTCTGGGTGATTTGTTCTCTTCATTCTAACACTGTTTTTGCTCTTTCTTCCACTTCTTTTCTTCTGATTTTTCTTCTCGACTTACAAGAACCACCCTCTCTCTCTCTCTCTCTCTCTCTCTCTCTCTCTCTTTGGGTGATTTATCCACTTGCTTCTCACTTCTCTCTTCCAATGCTGTCTTTCAGTTTTTCTTCTTATTCATTATATATAGATTCTCTCTCTTTTCTCTCTCTCTCACTCTCTCTCTCTCTCTCTCTCTCTCTCTCTGTCTTATCCCCGTTTGTCTGTCTGTCTGTCTATCTCGAAGAGCAAGTGATAACGCAACTGGCTGAGAGAGAGAGAGAGGAGAGAGAGAGAGAGAGAAAGATGGTCATAAATGGGAGATGAACGGGGTATGAGATCAGAAGATGATGCTGATGCCCCGTAATGGCTGGGGCATTGATGCGGAAGTGACCTCCGCGTCGCAACCTTTGGCACCAAGGGGCGCAACCTGACTTCTTTCTAAGGCCGAGAGAGAGAGAGAGAAAGAGCGAGAGAAATGGACCTGTCTAATAATGGTTCATCGCCACTAGTCTAATAATGAGAGAGAGAGAGAGAGAGAGAGAGAGAGAGAGAGAGAGAGAGAGAGAGAGAAATGTACCTGTCTAATAATGGTTCATCGCCACTGTCTAATAATGAGAGAGAGAGAGAGAGAGAGAGAGAGAGAGAGAGAGAGAGAGAGAGAGAGAAATGTACCTGTCTAATAATGGTTCATCGCCAGTGCTCTAATAATGAGAGAGAGAGAGAGAGAGAGAGAGAGAGAGAGAGAGAGAGAGAGAGAAGAGATATGGACCTGTCTAATAATGGTTCATCGCCACGGTGCTGGAAAAGAGGAGAAGAGAGAGAGAGAGAGAGAGAGAGAGAGAGAGAGAGAGAGAGAGAGAAATGGTACCGTCTAATAATGGTTTCATCGCCAGTGCTCTAATAATGAGAGAGAGAGAGAGAGAGGAGAGAGAGAGAGAGAGAGAGAGAGATGTACTTGTCTAATAATGGTTCATCGCCAGTGCTCTAATAATGAGAGAGAGAGAGAGAGAGAGAGAGAGAGAGAGAGAGATGTACTTGTCTAATAATGGTTCATCGCCAGTGCTCTGATAATGAGAGAGAGAGAGAGAGAGGGAGAGAGAGAGAGGGATCTTCTGCAGACTATCTTTCTATACCAATTAATCTATCGATGATAATCTACTCGAACAGAACGATCTGATGGCTAACCTCATATATTTAAAGTTGGTATCTATCTCGATAGTTACAAGGAGTCACAAGGATTAGGATGCCCCAATGACTCATTGGTCGATCCATGGATTTCAGCGAGGCCTGAGAGTCTAAACAGAGTGTATATGAGTGCGACCTTGTATCCTACAAGTTAGAAACTATCGAACTAGTTTGCTAACTCTTAGTATTATCAGTATTTTTTGTGAATAATTAGTTCTCCCATAGTAGATTCACATTAAACGTGCATTTGATGTCTAGGCCAGTCCCTTACGACGCTTCTGATTGGCTGTTAATAAGGCAAGCACAGGGCCGGAAACTAATCTTTCTCAAGAGTTCACATGGGTAGGATCTATGTTCCACTTCTCCTGAGGGATATGTCTTTCAAAAGTATCCCTCGGGAGAGGTAGAACATACGTACATCCTGCCTATGTGAACTCTCGAGAGATTGAGAGTTTCCAGCCCTGTGATTGGCTTATGAACAGCCAATCAGGAGCGTCGTAAGGGACTGGCCTAGACATCAAATGCACGTGTGATGTGAGTCTACTAAAACTATACATAAGCTCTAATGTGTTGCCGACACGCGTTCACGACATTTTTAACGTAGCGTTGAGGTAACCCCACACCAATAACAAAAACGGTTATGACTGTCACACGCTGGATCATTCCAATTATTCTCAATCACGGTCACCGCTGGGCGTTTCTTTGTCACGCCAAAAAATATCACGAAGGAGAAGAAGAAGAAAGAGAAGCAGCGAAAACTACGCAAAAATTGGCAGTAAATGTCAGGTACAGTTGACAGGAACGTAATAAGAAATGCGTCTGCTGACATACAAGAAAATGAATCATTTCTCACCACTGACTATTGACAAGTCCCGGCTAAGCTGGAGGATGTATCAGTGTTTTAGAAGGAAGGAGATTTAGTTTTTTACTATTATTATTCTTATTAATATTTGCTTCGCTGGCTCTCAAGTCTTATCGTGACCCAGCGTGCTTGAGTATTAGTGTGCAGGTTTCAGTAATGTTAGATGATAATTCTTTAGACCTTTATATATCATAAATACTACTACTACTACTACTACTAATACTACTACTACTACTAATAATAATAATAATAATGATAATGGCGATGATGATGATAATAATAATTATAATAATAATGATAGCTAAATAATACTCACAGTAGCATGAGTTTTCAATTGGAAAAATAAACCAACAGTTATTTAGATAATATATATGAACATTTACATAACTGTGGATCTGTTTCTCCAATAATAATAATAATAATAATAATAATAATAATAATAATAATAATAATAATAATAATAATAAAACAAAAGGGTCACCCTACACAAAACAACCTGAACGTGACCATACAGTAAAAATAAAAATAAAAATAGAAATATGTAACTTTACCTTTTCTTGTTTAGGAATGTGGGTCGAGATAGGGGGTTGGTAGGGGGAGGATGAGGAGGAGGAGGAGGGAGGGAGAGGAGGAGAGGGGGAGGGGTTGTCCGTTATCACGAACGGATCAAGAAAGAGTAAGAAGAAGATGAGAAGGGAAGAAAAACAGAAAAAAAAATGAGATAAGGAGACGTCATTATTATGGAAATAATAACATAGCAAGATGGTTCCTGATCTTCGTGGGAATTTGGTTTTTGTTTTATGGGGAGTTGGGGGTGGGGCCGCTGGGGGCGCGCGCGGGGGGGGGGGGGGCGGGGGGTATGGGTACGGTATTAGGGAATCTCGCAGTCGTCCTTTAAACATTAAAAGGAAGAAATCGCTTCCTGGTCTGAGAGAGAGAGAGAGAGAGAGAGAGACATCTTATTCCTTAAATATTTCTAAAATGTCAATCGTTGAGAAAAAGACGTCTTACAGCATTAAAATGGTATTTGAATTTGACATTGACAACTTATTCTCTCTCTCTCTCTCTCTCTTTCTCTCTCTCTCTCCCCAACAGCTGTGACGCACATCATTCGACTCGCTACCAAGCACCTATCTCGTCTGCATTCAGGATTCGAACAGTACTATTGCTGTGATAAAAATGCGATTTATAAATATGATTACCTTAATTAAAACATGTATTAAATAAAAAATAATAATTAGCAACTAAGATTCATCCCGAAATATAAATAATCAATTAGACAATTTTAATAATTTTAACAATTTTATACATAAAGTATGAGAGAGAGAGAGAGAGAGAGAGAGAGAGAGAGAGAGAGAGAGAGAGAGAGAGAGAGAGAGAGGATGAAATATATTGTAAATGCTATTTAGAGCCAAGAGAGGAAACATGAATTGTAAAATAAAATTTTATGGTCAGTAAAGATAGATAAGGGAGTAGGAGTTTGTAGGGGGAGCCAACTATCTGGCCCTCTCCCCACCCACCTTCCACCCTCAATCAGAGCCCAAGGTCACATATGGCTTATGGCAGGTCATATAATGTCAACTAGCCTGCGTGACCCTAGATGACATGCCAAAGTCCAACATTTGAGAGAGAGAGAGAGAGAGAGAGAGAGAGAGAGAGAGAGAGGAGAGAGAGGTCTAGCATGTATTGTCCACCCTGTAATGGTTGATCCCTTATTCATTGCAGAATCTCCATCAAATGATGATTATATCCACCAACTATCCGCTCTGTATAACGTATCGTACCTTTTCCACAGAAGATCGTGTCTGTGGTTCGTCCCAAAACAACGCTTTGCCTTCTGCAACCTCTACTATTTACTTTTCTTAAAAAAAAAAAAAAAAAAAAAAAAAAAACTTTGATCATTTCCCAACAAAATTTTCTTTCTATTTCCAAAAAGTCTCTATTCTAAAAAAAACTCTCTATATATATCTGCTTCCAAAAAAATACTCTCTATTTCTATTGCCAAAAAATCTCTATTTCCCCCTATTTATATTTCTACTCATTAGGATTTCTGTGATTTTTACGCTTTTGCCTTACCAAAGGTCTTCTCCATTCTTATTCTATGTCTGCAAGAACTGTGATCTTTCTATTCCCCAGTTGCTTCAAGTCCTCTACCCTTCCTCGCGTTCAAGTAGATCTTTTTGCTTTTTGGTGAATGAATATATACACTCATATCTGCCTAAATCAAGCTTGGTCATTGATTAAGGAAAGACGCTCTTTGAATAATTCAGGAAACCCAGAGAAACTGAGTCTAAATCTGGCTTGCCTTTTCTTTTTGTGAATACGGGGACACTATATAGAGTTTCTGCCTGTCCATTTAAAAACAATTAAAGTTTTTCTTTGGCAATACCTGTTTAATTTTTCATAGTTTATCTCTAACTTGTAATGCAAAAATCTAAGCGTCTAACAGTGCATTCTTATGAGCCAATAACACAATGAGTCTGGTCTATACTTGTACGGGTTACCATTGGCTTATGAGCTCCCTTACCATTACAAAACCTTGTAAAAAAAACTCCAGCAATCTGTAGCTGTAGTAGGGGTCACAACGAGACCTAAAATGGTGACGCAAGTTTGAATGGAATGGTGTAGAATGTAAAATTCACGCCAAAGGCCAAGCACAGGGATCTATGAGGTCATTCAGCGCTGAAAGGGGAAACCGAGATTAAAAATATTTGCAAGGTGTAACAGGAGGGAAAACCTCACAGTTGAAGAAAGTAAGACGGACGAAAGAGAATATGAACGGAGATATAGTAAAATAAATAAAAGGGGTTGCAGCTAGGGGCCGAAGGGACGCTGCTAAGAACCTCAAGTAATGCCTACGGTGCACCGCGTGAAGTGCACTGATGGCAGTATCCCCTTATACGAGTTACAAGCTTTGAATCAGTGAGTGACTGAAAGACAGGTAAACTGAAAGACAGGTATGCCAGGTGTACTAGTACTAATTACTATTCGCACGAGACCGGAAGCAGGTATTTTGGGGCAAACCCCTTTACCTGGGAGGGTTGGAGGGGCGGGGGGACGGGTTGCAGGTATCTCTTATCCAGGTAATGAGAGCTAAAGTAATTCTATTCAAGGGAAATAACAGAGAACTTCATAATACACGTAAGTTTTTGAGATGACTAGTAATAGTAGGAAAAATAATGGTTCTTATAATAAGTGATAATGATACCAGTTATAATTATGGTTCTTCAAGCCTTGAGTTTAGTATCGTGGAATATATTAATAATAATAATAATAATAATAATAATAATAATAATAATAATAATAATAATAATAATAATAATAATAATATGCTGGAAGTAAACCTTCTATAAAACATGTTTTATTAAAAGTAATTGCTGCCTCAGCTGCGTTAATTTTATAAAGGTTCTTCTCTATTTTTCTAATTATTTTTTTTCTCATTGTTACTTAAACTGGTTAGCAACGCACCGAAGGTTGGCATGTCTCAAATAGGTAACTGCCAAAGTCGATTTTAATTTTATCAAAAAAATAATAATACTAACAATTAAAGCTCAAGTTTAATAATAATAATAATAATAATAATAATAATAATAATAATAATAATAATAATAATAATAATAATAATAATAATAATAAAAGTCTAAAATTTATCTATAATAATCATCACCATTAATATGACTGTCATCATTATCACTATCATTTTAGTTAAGGCTGTTAATGTCATTACCAATTCTTTGTCACTATACAAAAAAAAAAAAAAAAAAAAAAATCTGGGAAAAAATGTCCTTATGTTTGGAGACAAAAGGATTTTCCATGCAGTTATAACCTAACTGTTTTTATTCAGATTATACCAGACAATGAACAATGCAAAAGATCTGACTTTTTTTTGTGCATTCACTTATTCTGAACAATGAACACCACTCGACGACTTGAAAGTTCTGAGAATGAGACGGAAGGTCAATTCATCTATATTCATCACTGTCTTCATGATGAATAAATGAAAATTCATCGCTTCTGTAAATTATAAATGAGGGTTATTCCACAATAAGTATCATAGTACAATACGCTTTCGTGTATTACCAACTGCGTGACGTCACACGAATCGCTTATGGTAACCAACAGTAATGTATTGAAATTAATCACGACTTAGAACTCTCAGACAAATGGAGTTTGGTCATGTCATGACCTCTTCAATTTGACCTGGTTACGATTGTTAAAACAAATAATTATCTATATATAACAAGGACATTAGTTTCATTGCATTGAAAACGATACACGGTACTTGTTTAGACTTGCTGTATAGAAATATATACAAGTAAATTTCGAGAGACTGTGTAGCGTTTATGAGTACTTAGAGAGAGAGAGAGAGAGAGAGAGAGAGAGAGAGAGTTACTTTGCATTGTATACAATAGACATTACTTTTCTTGCCTATATGTATAAAAATATAGGTAACTCGAGGGATTATCATGAGAGAGAGAGAGAGAGAGAGAGAGAGAGAGAGAGAGAGAGAGAGAATACTTCTGTTGATTACACGTTCAACCCTTATTATGAAAAATTCTCAATAATCACACAATTATCAACAGAGAGAGAGAGAGAGAGAGAGAGAGAGAGAGAGAGAGAGAGAGAGAGAGAGAATATTTATACCCTCAAAACATACACAATTATCAACAGAGAGAGAGAGAGAGAGAGAGAGAGAGACTTAAATCTTCAATACATATGAAAGTACAAAGAGAGAGACCATACATATATTACCATTACAAATATCAACTGAGAGAGAGAGAGAGAGAGAGAGAGAGAGAGAGAGAGAGAGAGAGAGATTCCTACGTGCACAAGCCATCATCGAAATGCACTCCGCAGTAGAGCGTTTCCATTCGCTATCAGTAAGTGAGATAAACCATCGGCGTTTTTGGACCAAACGTCAAACTATGCAGCAGCCTGTGTTAGTACTCCTTTTGCAAGATGGGGGCTCTTAATGCGCTATTCAAGCGTTACTTTCTCTTTTTCACTTTCTTCCCTTCCCTTTGTGTGGGATTCTGGAACGCGTGGTTTTTGGTAAGTGTGGGTTCTGAGTCTTTATTATTATTATTATTATTATTATTATTATTATTTATTTATTATTATTATTATTATTAGAACACATGCTGTTATATTTCAAGATATATCAATTTAATGACTTTATTTCAGAATTATTATTATGATTATCATTATCATTATTATCATCATTATTCACAGTCATCAAAACAAAATAGCCCTTCATATATATATATATATATATATATATATATATATATATATATATATATATATATATATCTATATATATATATATATATATATATATATATATATATATATATATATATATACATATATAACACACACGAACGTGCACAAATAAGATTAAATACATCCATTATTATTGAAAATATAAAAAAAGCATCCAAAAATATACACTTGCAAATAATCCCCTCAATTACAGGCTACAAACAAAATAAAAAGAAAGTTATGCACAATTCATCAACATAGCAGAGGTCACTTCATTCAAACTCATTCAGTCGTAAAACTGCGTGAATAACCTTGAATAACGATTTCCATTCAAGATAGAAACACTATTTTTGTGCTCAAGATAAGAAAAGCAATTTTTGTTGTATTCACGTCTGCTTTTTTATTCAATTGAAAAGGCGTGGAATTGGTTTTAATTAATCAATTTTAACTTCTTTTAGAATCATATTTTAACATTTCCTTGTCAATTCGACGAGGTTAATGAGACATCAATGAATGGATATTTTGTAAAATACAGGAATGATTAATAATAACCTGAGTTTACGCGGAAGTTGAATTAATATCGATGTTAATTTTGTAATTATTTGTAATGCCCTTCTTCCTGATAATGATAATAATAATAATAATAATAATAATAATAATAATAATAATAATAATAATAATAATAATAATAATAATAATAATAATAATAATAATAATAATATTAATAATAATAATAATAACACTATGGGTGGATATAAGTTTCACACAGAATGTATGGTTAATTGATGGATTAATATATAGAAATACGATTTCATTAAATCTCTCTCTCTCTCTCTCTCAAACACACACACACACACACACACACACACACACACACACACACACATATATATATATATATATATATATATAATATATATATATATATATATATATATATAATAACAAATACGTCACATGCTATCTGTAATACATGTAAACACATACACACATGTACACATACCTACATCGTACGCATCCACACATACATACGCGCACAGCGTGACCTTGATACGTAACGATAAAACAAGATCCACAAAACCTAGATAAAAAAACACAAAATAAAATTAGATTAAAAGTTACGATAGCAAAGCAAAAAATCCAGAATACCTTTTCAGATTCCAACGCAATTTAGAAGTACGGGAAGCGAATAATAATAATAATAATAATAACAATAATAATAATGTTCATGGACGACATCAGGCTGTATGGTAAGAGCATCAATGAAATAGATATCCTAATCCAGACTGTCAGGATTGTATCTGGGGATATCAGGATGGAGTTTGGAATAGAAAAATGTGCCTTAGTCAACATACAAAAGGGCAAAGTAACAAGGACTGAAGGGATAAAGCTACCAGATGGGATCAACATCAAACACATAGAACAAACACATAGAAGAGACGGGATACAAATACCTGGGAATATTGGAAGGAGGGGCTATAAAATACCAAGAGATGAAGGACACGATCAGGAAAGAATATATGCAGAGACTCAAGGCGATACTCAAGTCAAAACTCAACGGCGGAAATATGATAAAACCTTAAACACATGGGCAGTGCCAGTAATCAGATACAGCGCAGGAATAGTGGAATGGACGCAGACAGAACTTCGCAGCATAGACCAGAAAACGAGGAAACATGAGTATACACAAACCACTACACCCAAGAGCAAATACGGACAGATTATACGTAACACGAAAGGAAGGAGGGAGGGGACTAATAAGCATAGAGGACTGCGTCAACATCGAGAACAGAGCACTGGGGCAATATATGAAAACCAGTGAAGACGAGTGGCTCAAGAGTGTATGGGAAGAAGGAATGATAAAAGTAGACGAAGACCCACAAATATACAGAGACAGGAGAATGACAAACAGAACTGAGGAATGGTACAACAAACCAATGCAGGGACTATACATGAGACAGACTAAAGAACTAGCGAGTGATGACACATGGCAATGGCTACTGAGGGGAGAGCTCAAGAAGGAAACTGAAGGAATGATAACAGCGGCACAAGATCAGGCCCTAAAACCCTGATATGTTCAAAGAACGATAGATTGAAATAACATCTCTCCCATATGTGGGAAGTGCAACACGAAAAATGAAACCATAAACCACATAGCAAGCGAATGTCCGGCACTTGCACAGAACCAGTACAAAAAAGAGGCATGATTCAGTGGCAAAAGCCCTCCATTGGAGCCTGTGCAAGAAACACCAGTTACCTTGCAGTAATAAGATCCCCTGTGACTATGGTATCAGAACAGATAGAGTGATACGTGCAAATAGACCAGACGTGACGCTGATCTACAAAATCAAGAAGAAAGTATCACTCATTGATGTCGCAATACCATGGGACACCAGAGTTGAAGAGAAAGAGAGGGAAAAAATGGATAAGCATCAAGACCTGAAAATAGAAATAAGAAGGATATGGGATATGCTAGTGGAAATTGTACCCATAATCATAGGAACACTAGGCACGATCCCAAGATCCCTGAAAAGGAATCTAGAAAAACTAGAGGCTGAAGTAGCTCCAGGACTCATGCAGAAGAGTGTGATCCTAGAAACGGCACACATAGTAAGAAGAGTGATGGACTCCTAAGGAGGCAGGATGCAACCCGGAACCTCACACTATAAATACCACCCAGTCGATTTGGAGGACTGTGATAGACAAAAAAAAGAAAGAAAAATAAATAAATAAATATATAAAATATATATATAATACCACACACACCACACACACACACACACATATATATATATATTATATATATATATATTATTATATATATAATGATGTTATGTATGTATATATATATATATATATATGTATATATATACATATATATATGTATGTATGTAATATATATATGTATAATATATAATATATAGTATATATATATATATATATATATATACTATATATATATATATATATATATATATCAGACCAAGGAACATGATAGAAACATCAGCAGGAAATGGAAATGGATGAATGCTGAAGGGACATAAAAACATCAACAAAAATACTCTGACAATGTAAGAAAAGAGAGAGAACAGGTTTCCGAGAGGAAGTGTGTGGTGGGGGAGGGGGTGGGGTTGGGGGTGAGGAAAGGGAGGGAGGAGGAGGAGGAGGAGGAATTCCAGATTATATTCAGGGTTACGTATCGAATCAAGGGGTGAACTGCTCGTCTGGCTCGTCGTGGGCACCGATAAAAATGCCCAGATACATTTAAACGAGGCAAATGAACCGCGAGAGGGCTTGTAAATAGCTGTGCTAAAATGCCCCCTGAGAGAGAGAGAGAGAGAGAGAGAGAGAGAGAGAGAGAGAGAGAGCTCTTGTTTTGTTCACGGGCGCTCGCGGGACGAGTTGTCTACAGCTGTTAATTATCACCTCTGAGAGGAGCGTAAAAACGTTATCGTCCTTCAGTGCGCTTGCGAGCGATAGATTCTCGCCTGCGGGACCTCGCTGGCGCGAATTTAGCTCTTCCAAATATACGAACAATGAGGAATAGTCACTGAAACGTACGAACAATATACACTACTATAGTAAATTCACATCAACTGTGCATTTGACGTGTAGGCTAGTCCCTTAGGACGCTCCTGATTATGGCTGTTGATAAGCCAGTCACAGAGCAGGATACTCTCAGTCTCTCGAGAGAGTTCAAATGGGTAGGATCTATGTTCCACCTCTCCTGAGGGATACGTCTTTCAGGAGAGGTGGAACATACATCCTGCCTAGAGAGACAGAGTTTTCAGCCCTTTGACTGGCTTATCAACAGCCAATCAGGAGCGTCGTAAGGGAGTGGCCTAGACGTCAAATGCACGGTTGATGTGAATATACTATATAGTTCTTGCAGTATACCAAGAACAATATGAAGAAAATGAACAATAATATATACCAAGTCGTTCCTCAAACAATAACCAAAGAACAACAGTTGTTCAGACACATGAACGAAGGATAATATAAACCAAACAATCAATATAACTTCCCCAGCTAATGTCAGCGGAATAAACCGAGGGACTAAAAATAAACCGACGACAAACCGCATCATAAACCACTGAAGGTCAACTGGAAACAGAGCCTCCGGTCTATGAGGGAGAGAGAGGGAGCGGTAAAGACAGTGAAATGAAAAAGAAAGAAAGATAGAAATCAATCAATGAAATTAAATTAATGAGAAACAACGAGAGAGAGATATGTGGATGTCATGTATGGAAGATGAGAGAAAAAATGAAAGTGTATATATAGTATATATATATATAGATATATATATATATATATATGTATATATACAACGTTTTTTTGATGATCTTAAATGGTACCTGTATAAGTACTATTTTATAAAGATTTTGCGGGTATTTTATAGATATTTCTATGTGAATTTATAGCTATTATTGAGTATTTCAAAATTCATTGCCCTTGAAATATAGTTAATTCTATATATATATATATATATATATATATATATATATATATATATATATATATATATATATATATATATATATATATAGATACATATATAATATATATATATAATACATATATATATATAAATATATATATATATATATATGAATATTATTTATATATATATAATATAAATATCATATATATATATAAATATAATATAATTATATATAATATATATATATATATATATATATATATATATATAATATATATATATTATATATGTATGTTATATATTTATATATATATCTTTGTGGATAAACTATTCTTTAAGGGTAATGAATTTCGAAATACTCATTAATTGCTATAATTTCACATAGAAATGTCTATAAAATACACGTAAAATCTATGTAAAATACTTGAACCATTGATATCAGTAAACAACTGTAAAATATTGATAAATAGGTCGCTAAATAACTACAAAATACCTTGAAATATTGGTAAATACCGGCAAGCATAAAATACCATAAAAATAAATAAGATAAAAGTACATTCTAAAAAAAGATAATATACCTTAAGTATCAGTGGGTACCAATACAAATCTTTATAAATTAAATATGTATAAAATACCATCAAAATAAAAAGATAAAAATACAAAATTCTAAAAAAAACAATACGGTATAATATCAGTAGATACCGATACAAACCTTTAAAAAATGAACTATGTATACAATAACATCAAAATACAAAAAAAGTTAAAAATACATTATCGACAAAAGATAAAATACCTTAAAATATCAGTAGATACCGATACAAATCTTGATAAAATAAAATATGTATGAAATATCATCAAAACAAAACAAAACAAAACAAAAATAGAAAAAAACCTTTATAAATTACAATCGAGATTCGGGTCTTCTAATTCGTCTGGCCTTTCCGAGGTCAAACTCGCTTGACCTGGGGCGAGTTCGATTGACGGTCATCGATACGAATGTGACCTTTGTATGATCGTCGAGGGAAAAATAAAATTATTTGAATTGAAACCTAGTGAGTACATATATGCATATATATACACACAAATATGGACATACAAGTATTCTATAAACATATAAATTAACAAAATAATGAACAGATAGATAAAAATGTGAGTAAATTATTAAAACTCCAAGGATACTGTTCCACAGTCGAACGGTATGAGAATAAAGGACCTCTTTGAAAAATCGTTCAAAATTCCACTTTTTAAGCTCTCTGTAAAGAAAAACCTATTGTGCCGGCTTTTGTCAGTCCGTCCGCACTCTTGTCTGTCCGCACTTTTGCTGACCGCCCTCAGATCTTAAAATCTAACGAGGCTAGAGGGCTGCAAATTGGTATGTTGATCACCCACCATCCAATCATCACACGTGCCAATTGAAACTCTCTAGCCTCAGTAGTTTTCTTTTTTATTATTATTATTAAATGTAAGGTTAAATTTAGCCCTGATCGTTCGCTGGCAACGATATAGGACAGGCCAGCACCGGGAGGTAGTTTAAGTTTCATGGGTCGCGGTTCATACTGAGATCACCGTAAAATCTATTTTCTGTGGCCTGGAATATACGCTGTAGTTGCTGTACAGAAAACTCGATTGCTCCGAAGACACATCAACGCATATTCTACAATTTTTTTTTCCAACGTAAACAAACTCAAGAACGAGAAATGTAAAATGAATGGTATTAAGAAAGCAACGCCAGCTGTTTCATCCATTCATTCACTCATTCATTCATTCATGAGTGAGTGAGCGAGTGAGTGAGATCTCTCCTACCTGACCTCACGCCGCTCATCGTGACCTGAGTCTGGTTTGGTTTATCTCCGGGGCGCCCACGCCCACGCACACGTACGCTTGGCGTAGGGCACGTATGGCACAAGTTGCTGACACATATGCTTGGAGTACACTCATATGCTTCAAGAAAACTCACATATGTGCTCTAATTACACGTAGATGTGAATATACGCATCTACGGCCATACGCAAACAAGGGTCATATTGTAAGTATTATATTATGTGACCAATATTATATTGCCTATATTATTACACTACTAAAATACTATGCCCAATATATAATATTATCATATTTTATAAAGTTAAGAATTAATATCATAATTTAATATATTACATTACGCTTAATATCTAGTATTGTTATATTTTATAAACTAAATATAAATATTTTGAACTTAAAACGAAAAATTCTTATTATAATTTCCAGAGAGAGAGAGAGAGAGAGAGAGAGAGAGAGAGAGAGAGAGAGAGGGGTACACAATCTTGTTAAGTCACTTCCCTTTCCTTGTCACCCCACAACAGAGAGAGAGAGAGAGAGAGAGAGAGAGAGAGAGAGAGAGAGAGATTACGTTTGTAATCTCATATCACGCCACTTTTCTGTCACTCCACAGCTCCTAAGGCAAACTTTCCAACAAACGAACTGAGAGAGAGAGAGAGAGAGAGAGAGAGAGAGTACACAATCCAGTTATGTCACTCCCCTCTTCTGTCACTCCACAACCAACTCTCCAGGAACGCCTACGGGACCTCGCAAAAGGGCGCACCTTAGGAAGGTGCAGTGACGAAGGAACTTGGCTAAGAACAAAGGTACTCCCAATATAGACAGGAGGGGGACAAGTCCGCTTGACTTTAAAGGAGGGCAGTGACCTTTGCTGACCTTTCTTCTCATGTCTGCTACTATGGAGCCGTGTCATGGCGTTGACCTCTATGCATTTTTAATGTGTTACGTTGCGTTTTTAGATTTATTAGTTTTGTAGGTTTATATATATATATATATATATATATATATATATATTATATATATATATATATATATATATATGTGTGTGTGTGTGTGTGTGTGTGTGTATGTGTGTGCGTGTGTAAATATATGTAAATGTGCATACATATGTATACACACACACACACACACACACACATATATATATATATATATATATATATATATATCATATATACATATATATATATATATATATATATATATATATATATATATATATATATATATATATATACGTATATAGTATATCACTGTTTGACATAAAAATACAAAATATTTGCCAGAAAAAATATTGAGACATTTCTCCAAATTCCTAAGGTAAGCAAGCAAAAAAACAAAACCAACAATATCGTAAAAACGCATCTCATCAATTCTAAGAAGAAAAATAAGGTAACAAGAAAAAGAGAAGAAAATAATAATAGGAAAATATAGAGCTTAACACACAAAAAAAGTAAATGAATAAATAGAAGAAATTCCAGCCGCCCAATATACTGAATAGCTCGAGTTCATAGGTCACGTGATAACCCTTTAGAGTTTGGGTGAGGGGGTGAAGGTAGGGGTTCTCTCATGAATTTGGTGTGGGGGAGGGGGTAGTACCCTCTTCCCTGAGCGCATCCATTCAAGTTCTCGTTATCTGAACTTCGTTTTCGATTTGTGTCTTTATTCCGTCTTCCCAGAAGGTCGTGTTTCCCTAGTCACTTCATCATGGACACGCCGTAGATGTGACAACGAAGAGAGGGGATGGTTTCCTCTCTCTCTCTCTCTCTCTCTCTCTCTCTCTCTCAGAGGCATCGATCTGACAGGAGATAGTACACAGGATGGATTCGAGCTGGACTCTATATAATTCTTTAGTGTTCTTGAGATTAATGGTAAAAAAAAAAGTGTCTTTTGTGTCCACTTGCGTGTGTGGATGTGTATTTATATGTGTATGTACGTGGGTATATATATATATATGTGTGTGTGTGTGTGTCTGTGTGTGTATGTGTGTATAAAGTGCGTGTTCATGTGTATGTATGTTTTATGTATGCATAATCATAAGATTAAGGTATCTCTTGTTTTCTATTTATATACACCAACGTTCATACACATGTAAATATACACATGCATACAGACTGGTGTACGCAGGTATTTAGTATAAGCTTGCACACACACTGGTGTACTAGCACGTAAGAGACCCTTTTTTCTTTATTCCTGCCACAAATATGTTTACTCTCTCTCTCTTCTCTCTCTCTCTCTCTCATTCTTTCTCTCTCTCTCCGCGCAACATGTGGTGGCACTAACGAGCAGAAACCCCATTAAGCCTAACCAGCCATTCTGATTGGTCGATAGCGTGACCCCATTTTCAAAGGTCATTAGCTCGGCTTCTAATATGGATAGCCATGGCCGATGATGGCCCGCCCGCCACGATCCCAGGCGACCGTTAACAAGAAATGGGTTCTCGAGAGCAGGACCCACTGAGCTCGGGAGGTCAAGGGTCAGAGAGGGGGTTTAAAGTAAGGTCAGGTCAGGCAAAGGTGCTTTTACGAGCGCCGATCGCTGTTGCTACCATTCGACATTTGAAGGCTGTGTGTATGTGTGTGTGTGTGTGTTACGTCACAGTGACGTCATCTCGGTCGTATTGCAGGTTTTCAAGACGGCAACAAATGATGCTGTTTAAGATAGTGACCTTCGCGCGTTGTTACGACCTAATACAGCTTGCAACAGGCCGCTCGCTAAATTCGTTGTAAGTTTTAATAGCCATTTATATTTGACGCATTTGACGGTAATCTCAGCATTTCACTTCTATCAGTGCTTTAAAGCAGACAGGAAGGAATTCTCGGACTATTATAGTTAAATGACGTTCTTCTAGATTCTAGTTCTTGGTAATTTATAGGTCATAGTGCTTTTGGTAACTTCTACATTCTAATGCTTGTTTATAATGCACTTTGAACTTCTATGCGACTTCTTATGCAAGTAACGAGACAACTTTTCTATTTTTACCATATTGTAACTTCTAAGTTGCTCTGTTATATTCCCCGAAAATACTCAATTTGCAACCTCTCACTTCTAAGTTCCCGTGATCTTAAAGCAACTCGTGGACTAACTTCTTTATCTTGCAGTCTCCTTTTCTGTGTCATCTCACTTCTAAGGTGCATGACCAAGTTGTACGGCAAACACTTCTATAACCTTAACTTCATTTTACTTTTTAATAGAGCAACAAATGGGACAACTTCTATGCTGACAAAGCAACTGGTGGATGAACTTCTTTACGTTGCAGTCTCCCTTTCTGTGCTATTTCACCTCTAAGGTGCATGATGAAGTTGTAAGACAATACTTCTAGAACCTTAACTTCATTTCCAGAATTTTACACAAGAATAAAGGGGGCAACTTCTACCTAATATCTCCTTCTAAGATGCACCGTTAACTCCTCCTAGCATGTATTTATTCACACTCAGCTCCTATCTGTCCCTACCCCCACCCACCAAAACCAACCTCAACCCCCCCAAAACATCCATTATTATCACCAGCTTAATCGAAGACCCCATCAAGTGGGTCAGCCCCATTTGTCTACTGAGGCGTAACTATCTCCTTTAAAGGAACGTTCTAAAAGAGATCTTTCTAGATGAGACCGAGGCAGCAGCAGGATCTGCTCTCTTCTCTCCACAGAGACACACCTGGTGGACTTCAATTATTACCTGTACCGAAAGGTAATGGAGGTGCGAAAACTATTAACATCCATTACGAAACAATCTCAGGGGTCGTCGGGTGCTGGACCTTTAATGTGTCTCGTCAAAGGTGAGTGAGTGGCTGAGGAAAGAAATATCTCGTCTGTCTTTCACGTCGTCCAGATGGAGGTGACGAGGGCCGTAAGTTTTTGTTTTCCTCTCCTCCTCCTCCTCCTCCTCCTCCTCTTCCTCCTCCTCTTCTCCTTCTTATTCTTCTTCCAAGAGCGCTGGAGGAATTCGGAAGTCCTCTACAAGATGTCAACAAGTCATGATCCTTGAACAGCCGTAGAGACTTCTGTTTATTTCTTTCATTAGGACCATATGGTATCAAAAATCAAGTCTATATAATTTGTGTGTACAATACACACAAAAACACATTTTATACATAAATATAAATATTACACGTGTGTGTGTGTGTGTGTGTGTGTGTGTGTCCATGCATGAACACACCAGAACTGAACGACCTCAATCTCCACCCATTCCAAAAACTTATCCCCCTCCACGTATCTGAGGAGAATGGGTCCCATCCCGATAACTAGAAAAAAAGTCTCCAGCGGAGAGTTATGGAAGCTCTCGCCATCCCCACTTCATGTTTGGTGTCTGCAACACGTCACTGTCTGTGGTTATCTTTTGAGTCACCTTCCTTTCTCTTTTCCATAGAAAGCGAGTGGTTTTGCGAAGTTTATTATAAACTATTTTATAAGTATTTTTGTGAAGTTTTCGGGCATTTGGTACATATTTTGTGATTTTGAGAATTCTTTCCTGCGTGGGTATGCACCTTTGTTGATGTGAATGTAAGAATCAGTTATTCGTTATCTATTCATTCATTATATGAGCATTATAA
>NC_061109.1:89570015-89577515 GCF_015104395.2 Macrobrachium nipponense
CTTGCAATATTATTAAGACAAAGTGTAGATACAGGCAAGATTTATGATGAGCACAAATTAGCATATATTACCCCTACTTTCAAAAGTGGATCAAGACTAGAGGCAAGTAATTATAGGCCTGTGAGTCTAACATCACATATTATGAAAGTGTATGAAAAGGGTTAATGAAGAAAAATATTATGAAACATTTAATAAAAAATAATTTGTTTATAAAGGACAAACATGGTTTCGTACCCGGAAAAAGTACACAAACCCAACTGTTAGTCCACCGTGAGAACATATTCAAAAATATGAAAAGCGGAAATGAAACAGATGTGGTTTATTTAGACTTTGCAAAAGCTTTGATAAAGTAGACCAATAATATATTAGCGAAGAAAAAATTAGAAAACACAATATCGTGGATAAAGTAGGAAGATGGTTAAAAGAATTTTTACACAACAGAAAACAGATAGTTATTGCAAACGACGAGAAATCGGATGAAGTCAAGGTAATATCCGGTGCCGCCGAAGGTACGGTGTTAGCTGCATACTGTTTGTTATTATGATTGAAGACATAGACAATAATGTGAAGGATTCGGTAGTGAGTAGTTTCGCAGATGACACAAGAATAAGTAGAGAAATTACTTGTGATGAAGATAGGAACGCTCTACAAAGAGACCTTAACAAAGTATATGATTGGGCAGAGGTAAATAGGATGGTATTTAACTCTGATAAATTTGAATCAATAAATTATGGAGACAGAGAAAGAAAGCTATATGCATATAAGGGACCTAATAATGAGACCATCACAAATAAGGAAGCAGTTAAAGACCTTGGTGTGATGATGAATAGGAACATGTTATGCAATGATCAAATAGCAACTCTGTTGGCAAAATGTAAAGCAAAAATGGGAATGTTGTTACAGCACTTCAAAACAAGAAAAGCTGAACACATGATTATGCTTTATAAAACATATGTTCGTATGTCCACTTGAATATTGCAATATGATATGGTACCCACACTATCAAAAGGATATTGCACCAAATAGAGAGTGTACAAAGGTCCTTTACAGCTAGAATAGAAGAAGTTAAGGACCTAGACTACTGGAAAGACTACAATTCTTAAAATTATATAGTCTAGAAAGGAGAAGAGAACGCTACATGATAATTCAGGCATGGAAACAGATAGAAGGAATAGCAGAAAATATCATGGAACTAAAAATATCAGAAAGAGCAAGCAGAGGTAGATTAATAGTGCCCAAAACTATACCAGGAAAAATAAGGAAAGCACACAGGACATTAATCCACTACGCACCAGCATCGATAATGCAGCGTCTATTCAATGCGTTGCCAGCTCATCTGAGGGAATATATCAGGAGTGAGCGTAGATGTGTTTAAGAATAAGCTCGACAAATATCTAAACTGCATCCCAGACCATCCAAGATTGGAAGATGCAAAATATACCGGAAGATGTACAGCAACTCTCTGGTAGACATTAGAGGTGCCTCACACTGAGGGACCTGGGGCAACCCGAACAAGATGTAAGGTCTGTAAGGTCTGTAAGGTCCCCCTATTCAAGTTAGGTTGAGGGGCCCATAGGTGGGAGAATATATTGAGATGGATGGGAGGGTGGGAGGGGATAGTGGGAAGGGTGGGGGGGGGGGGCTGTCCATCACGAAATGCTTAGGTCATCAAAGGGTAAGTTCTCCACTCTGAGAGGTCGAACTGAAGGCTTTCAACTTGGACGAAAATAGAACCCACTGAGTCGAGGAGGAGGAGGAGGAGGAGGAGGAGGAGGAGGAAGAGAGAGGGAGGAAGGTACAAGTTGGTCTCTTAGCCTCCCCTGAGAGAAGGATTATGAAGGAAACGAGATGAAAGTATTAATGGACGTTGATTGTCAAAAGATGAGACATGAAGAATAAAAAGTGTCACCTGTCATAAAAAGTGCAACACTGATGCTCGATTTCTTTAGAGAGGAATTATAAATAGAGGCTTGAGTGATTGTATTTGTGAGAAAGGAAAAAGTAATGGAAAGTCTTAAGTTATAAAATATCACTTGGGGATACTATAAAAATATTTTTTGGCAAGGACAAAAATGACAAGATTCAAAATCAATGCGAAACTATTATTAAGCGAGGAAAAAATTAAAAGATTAGAGAAAAAGTAAGTATACAAAATATTTTTAGGCAAGGAAAATATAATGGTAAATAAAAAAATATATATTGGGATGGTATAAAAATATTTTTTAGACAAGGGAAAAAAAGTAGAAAAGTTTAAGATGAAATATATATATAATTTTGGTGTAATTAACATAAAAACTTCTTTTGGCAAATAAGATCAAAAGAAAAGTTTAATCTTTAAAGAATTTCGGTTGAAGAAAAAACCAGAAAGTTTGAAAAATAAAAGACAGTGAATGAAAAAATGAAAAAACAAAATCATGAAACAGAAAATAAAATATTGAATAAAAGAGAGAACAACCCATGGAAAGAAAGACCTTTAATTAGATATGGATAACGAAAATGAAAAAAAGTAACTTGAGGATAAATGTAAAAATCTGACAATTTAATCAAGAATAGATTTGGTCAGCACCTGAACGGGTGACCATCTCTTGAATGAGAGGCATCGTTCTCAAACGGACTACGAGACTATCAACAAAATTTGCAACAGACCATCGAAGACTGTTGGAGCGGCAATAGGTCACAATGAGGCCGGCAAAGCCGATAGCCTGGTTGGAATGACAAGTGGCATAACAGATCTTTCGTTATTCAAAGAAAAAAAAAACATAGTAATAATAAAATTCCCCAAGGAGTATTAAGTCGTAAAAAGGTCTTAGGAGAAGTCATGTACTGGAAATAATGGAAGCGTTGGCATGGTAATGGCAGAAGCAGAAATGGCAATTGTAGCTATAATTACGGTAATAATGGGAAGCGACAAAAACAGAAGGGTTTCATCTCAAGGACATTATTTTCATAACTGACTTTTGGACTCTGAGCTGTTCAGGAGATAATTTCACGGCTGGAGACTTAAAAAGAAAAGAAAAAAAAAAAACAACGTAATTGCTGTCTCTTAGGGAGGAGCCTTTCCTGGTCTTGTTTATTGACTGCAATGCTACATGAGTACTGGTTATATATATATATATATATATATATATATAATATATATATATATATATATATATATGTGTGTGTGGTGTGTGTGTGTGTATATATATATATAATATATATATATATTATATATCATATGTTTGCGTATGTATGATATATATGTATATTAATATATACATATATATGTATATATTTACACACATTTGCACATATGTATATATATTATATATATATGTATGCATAATGTATATACTACACTGCATAAGAAAAATATCCATCTGATATATATTCACATCTGACAAGATGATTTAACATCAAACATCTAATAAATACATTAAAAATGATGCTATCCTATAAAAGTTGCACGCATACAAATACAAACATACATTAAAGTTCTCTGATTTCCAATCTACTCACAGTACCCTTCATTGATAGTCATCAATCATTCCAGAAGGCAGAAATGATAAGTTCGAAAAATTGCATTGGCACGACTGAGCTACTACTTCCTGGTCTTCGAAAGCATACGCGCTTTTACATTACTCACGTCAATGGCATATATATGACGATCGGGTACGAAGTGATCGCTTTTTAACAAAGGAAAAAAAGTAAAATATTTGACTTGGTGAGCACAGTGCGAATACGCACAAGCCTAGGATGGAAACTTGTTGCACACACGTCACATACAGGTTGAATACAAGTTGATGACTTAATGGTAGTCATACTTGTGCTTGAGATGGGCATCCAGCATTGGCCCAAGATTCGCTTTTTTCTCAGAAGCTTTGATTTGTTTAAGAATTTGCGCAAACCTAAGTCGGCAACTTGTCGCACAAACATAGCAAACAGTTGAATACAAGCTGACGACTTATTGGTAATGCTTCGTATAAGTATTCAGTCTTGGCCCAAGACTTGTTCGAAACTCAAAGTTGCTGACTTGTTTGAGAATATGTACAAACCTATGTCGACAACTTGTCCCACACATATCACAAATAAAGATGCATACAAGCCGACGATTTTTTGATAGTCGTACCCTGTGTTTCATACAACTATCCAACATTAGCCCAAGATTCTTTATTCTCTCAAAATGTTATGTTTAAGAATATTAAACCTGTGTCATCAACTTGTCACATACATATCACAAACAGGTTTCATACAATTCGACGACTTTTTTTTTTCGTCCTAACCAGTGCTTCATACAAGTATCCATAATTGCTCCAAGACTCTTTCTTCACCTTAAGTCGTTGATTTGTTTTCAACCTGTTCGTGATATGTATGAGATAAGTTACCAACAAGTGTTTAATGACATGTTTTACTGTAGTGTGGATGCACCTTAAGATTAAAGAGTTGAGATTTTACATACTCACATATATATACACACACACACGAAGAATAAATATTAGAAAATATAGAAGGCAGATAGTGGGTACTGATTTCTCTCTCTCTCTCTCTCTCTCTCTCTCTCTCTCTCTCTCTCCAAGAAGTTCTGAGTTACAGAAGGTTATTTTTCTCTCTCTCTCTCTCTCTCTCTCTCTCTCTCTTTTTGTCACCAAGAAGTTTTGAGATATAAAAGGGTTAGTTTCTTCATCTCTCTCTCTCTCTCTCTCTTCAGGAAGTTCTGAGATACAGTATGTTTTGTTTCTTCACCTCTCCTCTCTCTCTCTCTCTCTCTCTCTCTCTCTCTTCATAGGTTCTAAGACTTCAAAACATTGTCCCACTAAAATTCAGGGTCTGAGTCCTAGAAGATATTTTCTTAATCGTGTCATCTTGATTCAACATGGATAAGACATGAAGCAAGACATGGAGTATTGGAATCAGACATGGAGTAAGCCTCGTAACGTCACAGGGAAACGACCATTTCGATCAAAATCAGTTTGTCTCGGATTATACAACACAAGGTCTTACGCATGCGCCCTGATTTGACCTTCGGGAAACGCGTCCTTTATCGAACTGTCTCTTCTAAGCTGTTGCTCTGTGTACATGAGTTTAAGTATATCCAGTATCTTAAATACACACACACACACACGCACACACAATAAAAGGACATCATTTAGACTGGATGGTATCTAGCATAGATATTATTCAGGAAAAGTTACAAGCTTTCCAGGACTAACTGTCCTCATCGTTTGGTAGCCAGTTTCAATGAGGTTCTGTTATTAATTGTATTGATGCACAGAACAAAATTGTGTATAGGTAATAATTTTAATAATTATATATATATATATATATAGCTTATAATAGATATATTATACGAATATAATTATTATATATATAGATATATATATATAGTTGTAAATGTTTATTGATCGACGTATATTCAATTTCACAACCTTGTTCCCCCCTTTCCAATCTTCAAACAACCCTAGACACCCATACTTCAATCTCCCTCAACACCCTCCCTTTCCCTCCCTCGACCACCTCCCTCATACCTCCTCCTCCTCCTCCTCCTCACCAACAGCCCCAACATCCATACAAGGGCTATAAATAAACACAGTTAACACACAGCGTCCATGTTTAGGACCTGTGGTCACCTACACAGGGGCCGACGTCGTAAAACCATTCATATGCTCGTTCGGGTGAGAAATAGGTTTCTTTTTCTTGCAAACCGTCCCGCTGGGGATTTTCGTATTATCTCAGTGTATTTCATACACCTTCAGTGTATGCTGAGTGTATGTGGATGTAGTGAGTGTATGCGGATACATTTGTTTCTATTTGCTGATTTATTCCTTGTAAGGAAATATAATGTTTAAGGAAATGATGACTGTAGCTACAATCTGATCTCTATGGAGATCGTTGTGGTAACAAAGTAAAGCAATTCTTTTATGTTAATAATTTTGTTTGGTTAAATCTAATTGAATCAAAATCAAATTAGACAAGAAATGAACATTTGAATGACCAATACACTGTTATACATCGGGCCTCATTGTGACTGTTTGCCAATTCCAAAATAGTTATCATTAGGAACCAACTCATTTTTTTTTTTTTTTTTTTGGCACCCCTAAGACATAGCCGGATTGCAAATACTAAAAAGAAAAAGTTTGTGTAGCCCCCGCCGCCGCCCCCGGTGGTGTCCCCCCCCCCCCCCCCCCCAAAAAAAAAAAAAAAAATAAAAAAAAAAAAAAATACATAATTTCGTATAATTATAAGCCAAACCTAAGCCATTTATCCAGGCTTAGGACCGGCATGAATGCCTAAACTGTCGCAACAGAATTTAGAATTCTATCCTGCATAGAAAAAAATCTAAAAGATATGAATTAAATTTAATATAAACGGGTAAAACTTCGGCGCAATCGAGTTTTCTGTACAGCGAATAATGCTGTATGAGCCGCGGCCCATTTAACTTTCAGCCACGGCCAGGTGGTGGCCTGTTCTATAGCGTTTCCCAGACGCATGATCTTGGCTAAGCTAACCTTAAATAAAATAAAAACTACCGAGGCTAGAGGGCTGCAATTTGACATGTTTGATGATTGGAGGGTGGATGATCAACATGCCAATTTGCAGCCCTCTAGCGTCGGTAGTTTTAAAGATCTGACGGCTGAGAGACAATTAAAATTTTTCATTCTTTTTAAACAAACTGAATCAATGTTGTTAATTTATTTTCCTTTTTTTTTTTTACTGAGATATTGGGAAACTTGCTGTACTTGCCAGGAGAACTGTTTAAATATTTGGGACTCAGACAAGGACCTACAGCTGCAAACTGTTTGAGAGAGAGAGAGAGAGAGAGAGATGAACTAAAAGTTACAAATAGCTCTCCCAGTGCATTGTGTAAACACACAAGAGATTACTTCTACGCTTTCTTTAGCACTTGAGCAAATCTTCGATGTTGTTTTAACAACAGCATTTGGGAAACAGCTGTTGCTGGCTTGTGTTTGTTTTATCTCTCTCTCTCTCTTTCTAGAACGTGCATTAAAATAGGCCTGAATTCTCAGAAACATGTGAACCAGTACACTTGCAAAAAAAAAGTGTTTCTCTCTCTCTCGCCTCTCTCTCTCTCTCTCTCTCTCAAGTGCATTAAAATAAGCTTGAAGTGTCAGCAGCAAGTGAACTAGCACACTGATCAAAAAGCTCTCTCTCTCTCGCTCTCTCTCTCACTCTCTCTCTCTCTCTCGCTCTCTCTCTCTCTCTCTCTCTCTCTCTCTCTCTCTCTCTAGAGAATTTGCATTAGAATTGGCTCAAATTGTCAGAAGCAGGTTGACTAGCATACTCTTAAAATTGCCCTCTTTCTCTCTCTCTCTCAAGCAGTAGTTGATGTTGATAGTCTCACCCTCTATACTGCCTTTTCTGGTCGCATTGTGACCCATCGCTACAAATGACAGACTCCTAATGTCTGTGGTAAATTTGTAAGGATTCGTCTCCATTCAGGATTATCAAACATCAGCACCCTACCCTACCACCTTAAAACTATCGTACAAACTGCAAATTAAT
>NC_061109.1:89582515-89585015 GCF_015104395.2 Macrobrachium nipponense
ATAGACGCTGCATTGTCGATGCTGGTGTGTAGTGGATTAATGTCCTGTGTGCTTTACTTATTTTTTCCTGGTATAGTTTTGGGCACTATTAATCTACCTCTGCTTGCTCTTTCTGATATTTTTAGCTCTATGATGTTTTCGGCAATTTCTTCCATCTGTTTCCATGCCTGAATCATCATGTAGCGTTCTCTTCTCCTTTCTAAGCTATATAATTTTAAAAATTGTAGTCTTTCCCAGTAGTCATGATCCTTAACTTCTTCTATTCTAGCAGTAAAGGACCTTTGTACACTCTCTATTTGTGCAATATCCTTTTGATAGTGTGGGTACCATATCATATTGCAATATTCAAGTGGACTACGAACATACGTTTTATAAAGCATAATCATGTGTTCAGCTTTTCTTGTTTTGAAGTGCCGTAACAACATTCCCATTTTTGCTATACATTTTGCCAATAGAATTGCTATTTGATCATTGCATAACATGTTCCTATTCAACATCACACCAAGGTCTTTAACTGCTTCCTTATTTGTGATTGTCTCATTATTAGATCCCCTATATGCATATAGCTTTCCTTCTCTATCTTCATAATTTATTGATACAAATTTATCGGAGTTAAATACCATCCTGTTTACCTCTGCCCAATCATAAGGTCTCTTTGTAGCGCATTCCTATCTTCATCACAAGTAATTTCTCTACTTATTCTTGTGTTATCGGCGAAACTACTCACTACCGATTCCTTAACATCCGATTTCTCATCATTTGCAATAACTATCTGTTTTCTGTTGTGTAAAAATTCTTTTAACCATCTTCCTACTTTGTCCACTATATTATGTTTTCTAATTTTCTTCGCTAATATGTTATGATCTACCTTGCCAAAAGCTTTTGCAAAGTCTAGATAAACCACGTCTGTCACTTTCCCGTTTTTCATATTTTTGTAAATGTTCTCACGTTGGACTAACAGTTGGGTTTGTGTACTTTTTCCGGGTACAAACCATGTTGTCCTATATCAAACAAATTATTTTTTTTTAAATGTTTTATAATATTTTTCTTCATTACCCTTTCATACACTTTCATAATATGTGATGTTATACTCACAGGCCCATAAATTACTTGCCTCTAGTCTTGATCCACTTTTGAAAGTAGGGGTAATATATGCTAATTTGTGCTCATCATAAATCTTGCCTGTATCTACACTTTGTCTTACTAATATTTGCGATAGAATGAACTACTTTCTTTAACAAAATAGCAGGGACACCATCAGGCCCAGCTGCAGCTCCATTTTTAATTTCATTAATAGCCTGCACAATATCGGCTTCATTAATATCTTTATCTGATAAATATTCACTATTTTCATCCCTCATTTCTGTATCATTATCTTCATTAACAATTCTACGGGTAAATTCTCTTATATCTTTTTGCCAATATGTTGCATATTTCCTTTTTTTCATTCGTTAATCTCCCTTCAATTCATAGAGGGCCTATTTCTATTTTTCTTTTATTCATCTTTTTTGCATATGAGTACAATAGTTTCAGGTTTTGCTTGATATTTACTAGGGTTTTTTCTTCCAAGTCCCGTTTTTCATTTTCTTTTGATTGTATAATCGTTTGTTCTGCATTTTCTATCTTACTTTTTAGTTCCATCATTTTCCATGCATTTTTTTTCTTTTGCAAGATCTTTTTTCGCCTTTCTGATTTTCTGGAACAAGATCCTTCTGTCTCTTGGTATGCATGACTGATGTTTACTTTTCTTCTTCGGTATATATTTATCCACTATTTTCTCTAAAATTTTATAGAATATCTCCGTATTTACCTGTATATCATCACTTATGAATATGTTATCCCAATCTTTGTTTAATTCTTCATTTATTTCTGACCATTTTATATCTTTACTGTAGAAATTGCATTTTCCATATCCTTCCCACTTTTTCATCTCTTGCTTATCTCTGTTTTCACTTGCTTTGGAATGGACTGTTAATTCTATGACATTATGGTCTGAAATACTCGCATTATAAACCATTATTTCTTTAACATAATTCACCTCGTTCACAAATACTAGGTCTAAAGTATTTTCTTTTCTTGTTGGCAGGTGATTTATTTGTTGAATGTTGTATTCTAGTAGTATATCTAATAGCTTTTCGAATTGCTTCTTATCTTCTGCACTACTATTACTCTCTTTTTTATATGTATAAATACAGCCACAATCTCCTATTCGTTCTTTCCAATCTACGAAAGGAAAGTTAAAGTCTCCGGATAGGAGAATAGTCCAGTCCATGTGATTTCTACATATATCATCCAATTTTTCTATTATTGTGTCAAACTCTTTAGTATTAGGGGGTCTATATATTACTATGTTCATTAATTTTTCAGATTCAAATTCTACCGCTATTAGTTCACATTCTGAGTTACTATATTTCTCATATATTTTTCCTTGTTTTATGTCTTTCCCATAAATTGTGGTTCCCTCTTGATTCCTATTTTTTCTATCTGATCTATAAGTTTG
>NC_061109.1:89590015-89592515 GCF_015104395.2 Macrobrachium nipponense
CCATTCCCGCTTCCTTTCTTCAACCTTGCTGTCCAACCACTCTAACCCCCTCTATCCACAGTCTATAAGCGCATCCACAAAAAAAAAAAAAAAAAAAAAAAACAGACATTCCAAACATCTCAATATACACGATCATCAACTTTCAGTCTCTTAAAATACCGGGACAAATGTCGAATCCCAAACTAAGCGTATTCAGAATACCTTACAAGACAATCGAATCCTTTAACCAGGAGCCCGCAGGTAGTACTCCAAGAGAGAGAGAGAGAGAGAGAGAGAGAGAGAGAGAGAGAGAGAGAGAGAGAGAGAGAGAGCTCTAGTTGGTCTACGATCAGGTATGCGAACGACTGCCTCCATTAGTAAAACAAGACTAAAATCAGATTCCATAAAAGGCTCGCTGGAACCTCCTTTTGATTCACTGTATACTGACGAAGACACCAGTCCACAGTTCCTCCTTCCTTCGTGGCATTCGTCTGTATTTATGTATATTCATCATGTTCTATATTTTCGTGATTTAGTTATACGTACACATACATACACACAAATATATATGTATATATGTGTATACATATATATATATATATATATATATATTATATTATTATATATATATATATATATATATATATTCATTTAGATAGATAGATAGATAGAAATAATTTATGAAAACTATGTCACTGACAATAAAAACGAGAATCGTATTTCTATATGTGTCAAATATTCCCTTATCTTGTATTTCCTCCATTATTACAATATTTTCCGCATGAGATTTTCATCGGTACTATTAATTTAATGTTTTAAGTGCTTTCATATGATTAATCCTTGATTCCGGGAATCTACTGATTCATAAGATTCTAGATTCTGGGAATCTACTGATTCGTATGATTCTCGATTCCGGGAATCTCCTGACTTGAATGATTCTCGATTCCGGGAATCTACTGACTCATGTGATTCTCGATTCCTGGAATCTACTGACTCGTATGATTCTCGATTACGGGAATTTCCTGAATCGTATGATTTTCGATTTCTTGAATATACTGACTCGTATAATTCTCGATTCCGGGAATCTACTGACTCGTGATGCTCGATTCCTGGAATCTACTGACGCATATGATTCTCGATTCCTGGAATCTACTGGCGCGTATGAATTTTTCTTCCGGGAATCTACTGACTCATAAGATTCTCGATTCTGGGAACCTACTGACTTGTATGATTCTCGATTCCAGGGATCCACTGAATCCACTGACTCGTTTGATTCTCGATTCCGGGAATCCACCGACTCATATGATTCTCGATTCCGGGAACCTACTGACTCATATGTTTATCATTTCTCAATAACACTGATTTTTGTTAATTTTATTCCAATTCTACTTTCGTGTCTATTATTTCATTATTATGATATTTATATTATCTTATTCATTATTAACCCTTTCCCTCTGTAGTCAATCAAAAAAGCAGAGGAACAATATCCCAATCTCTCTCTCTCTCTCTCTCTCTCTCTCTCTCTCTCTCATTGCAGTCAATGCCCACTTCCTTATACGTCCCGTATCGTGCCCTCGGGGCACGGAGGAGGACGAGAAGGAGTGGGGATGACGTCACTTCCGGCTATACCTAAAAAGGACCAAAGCCTGAACGAAGCAGGGAGAGGAGAAGGAGGAGGAGGAGGAGGTGGAGGGTGACGCAAACGCCCGTCGACGTAACTTAAATGCTGGACGCTGACGTACCCGCCGAGAGAGAGAGAGAGAGAGAGAGAGAGAGAGAGAGAGAGAGAGAGAGAGAGAGAAAGAAATGAATATTCATAGGGAAGAAAAATGCAATGTAGTATTAAAAGAGAGAGAGAGAGAGAGAGAGAGAGAGAGAGAGAGAGAGCCCACAAACGTCCTTCTGAAGGTCATGGATGTGTAGTAGGAGAGAGCGCATGCGCGTCAAAAAAAAAAAAAAAAAAAAAAACTGTACCTCTTCGCATGGATGTGCGCCCTGGCCAGCGGACCTTATCGAATAGTGCAAGAGGAGGAAGAAGTCGAAATAAGCCGAAAGATGTTGAATGAAGTCGAATATGCTGAGAAGAAAGTCGAATTAGATCGATAGAAGTCGAAAAATGTCAAATGAGGTCGACCTAACTCGAAGCAAATCGAAATATGCCGAATTAAGTCGAAAGATGTTGATATACGATGTCGAATGAAGTCGAAAGATGTCGATATACTAAGTCGAATTAAGTCGAAAAGTGTCGACATAGTAAGTCGAATAAGGTCGAAATAAGTAGAAACAAATGGAAATATGACGAAAGATATCGAAATACTATGTCATAATAAGTCGAAATCAGTCGAAAGATGTCGATATACTGAGTCGAATAAGGTCGAAAGATGTCGATATAAGATGCCGAATAAGGTCGAAAGATGTCGATACACTAAGTCGAATAAGGTCGAAAGATGTCGATATACGATGTCGAATGAGGTCGAAAGATGTCGATATACTAAGTCGAATATGGTCGAAATATGTCGAT
>NC_061109.1:89602515-89607515 GCF_015104395.2 Macrobrachium nipponense
AAGCACATTAACTATCATCTCGAATTCCTTAGATGGGGAGGGAGGGAAAGGGAGGGGGAAGAGGAAGCGGGGCATGGGGGAGGGTGGTGGGGAATTGAAAATATTCTACTTACTTCCCCCCCCCCCCGTGTAAACATAGTGATTAGCCACAATCTCTAATTCCTCAGTTGGGGAGGGAGGGAAAAAATGGGGAAAAGAGGAAAGGAGAATGGGGATTGGGTTGATGGGGAATCGAAGAGGGCTTCTACTTGCTTCCCCAACTCCTACATAAAATCAAAATTAAATTCCTTACAGAAATGATTAGCCATCATTTCGAATTCCCAACTTGGGGAGGGGAGGGGGGGAGAGAAAAGAGGGAATGGGGGTGGTGGGCTAATTGAAAAGCTGTAGTCTTCTCCCCCACCCCACCCCCCCCAAATCCCCTAAGCTTCCACTTGCTTTCCCTATAAATCAATTTAAATCCCAAATTACAGAAATGATTAGCCATCATTTCGAATTCTCCACGTTGGAGAGGGAAGGGAAGAAACAAAGGGGGGATGGGGAATTGAGTTGGTGGGGAATCGAAGAGCTTCTACTTACTTCCCCCACTCCTATAAACATCATAATCAAATCCCTTACAGAAATGTTTAGCCAACATATCGAATTCTCCACTTGAGGAGGCGGGGGGGGGGGGTGAGAAGAAAAGGGGGAATGGGGGTGGTGGGGTAATTGAAAAGCTGTAGTCTACTTTCCCCCCACAATACCCCAACCCCCCTCTACTTCTCCCAGATCTCCTGCAACAGGTTCTTCTCCACAAAGAAGCAAAGGCAAAGACAGAAAAAGATTTTAGCAAGGCCGAGTCTCTTCTTCTTCTTCTTCTTCTTCTTCTTCTTCTTCTTCTTCTTCTTCTCTCAAAGCGTCTTCAATCCCCTTTTTCAAAGTCCATTACCATATTACTCATTCAAATCTCGATCCGACGTGACCGGCCAGGGAAGGCCCCTTCTTTATATGCTCTCTCTCTCTCTCTCTCTCTCTCTCTCTCTCTCTCTGTTGCCAATAGTCCCTTAATCTGATCTAGTAGCATTCAAGGAGGATTAGAGTAGCAGTGGCAGCGTTCATCAAAGAGAGAGAGAGAGAGAGAGAGAGAGAGAGAGAGAGACTGCTTGTAGTAACGTTCCTTTGTCGATACGGAGCCCTCATAACCTGTTTCTTTGTCGATGTCAGGAATGCTTCTTTGCTCTGTACAGGAAGGGTATCTCTTTGGTTCGGTTCTTTCGTCCGTGGTTTGGCTCTGTACAGAAAGTTTAATCTCTGCTGCAGTTTGTGTTTCAGTCAATTTGGAAGGGGTCTAGCTCTGTACAGAGACTATCTCACTACCTCTGTTTTAGTTCCTTTGTCAGTAGTCTGGCTCTGTACAGAAAGCTATCACTGCTTCAGTTTGTGTCAATGTGCTCTGTACAGAAAGCTATCTTGCTTCAGTTTTTGCGCCATTGGTCTGTCTGGCTCTGTACAGAAAGATATCTTTGCTTCAGTTTTTGTGTTAGTGGTCTGGCTTTGTACAGAAAGATATCTTTCTTTCAGTTTGTGTCAATGTGCACTGTACAGAAAGCTAACTCTGCTTCACTTTCTGTGTCAGTGGTCTGTCTGGCTCTGTACAGAGAGCTATCTATGCTTCACTTTCTGTGTCAGTGGTTTTTTTGGGTCTGTACAGAAAACTTTTCTTGTTTCAATGCTTCTTTCACCTAAACGATAATAGGAAGAAAAATTACAATACAGCATTGGAGAGAGAGGAGAAGAGAGAGAGAGAGAGAGAGAGAGAGAGAGAGAGAAGATGAACATAATAAACACTCTCTCTCTTTCGACACTTAAGCAAATGACATCTATCAGAAAAAAATGAGAAAAAATACATCATACCAACTAACAGTCTGGCAAGATTAATCACCCTCACCCCCTCAAAAAAAATTTAAGCTTCCGGGGCCAATGAAAACAAACAAACAAACAACAAACAACCGGAAGTCGGCAAACAAGTGATGAGAGCCGAGCCATAAACATAAACAATCGGTCTTAACTGAATCACAAAAACACATACATACATACACAAACACACACACATACATACACACAAAGCTCAGCTAATGATCTCTAACGAAGACAATAGTAGATGACTTCTGTAGAGTGCCGATTTCGTGAGGATCCACGACCCCCCTCCCCCCGACGACCACCCCTCCGCGGAACCAATCACAGCTTTCCAATCACTTGACCCCGGTGATTTGTAAGGGTCAATGGGGGAAGGAGGAGGAGGAGGAGCAGCAGCAGCAGCAGCAGCAGCAGGAGAAGGAGAAGGAGGAGCAGGAGGGAGAGGAGGAGGAAGAGGAGGAGATACCTCTCGATAATCCTTATCTTCCTCCTATCTTTTCTAAGTTGATTCGACCGTCTTCCAACCTAGCATACCTTGATAAGGATATAATAGACTCTCAAATAATATAATTATATTTTCCTTATATTATCACGTTAGGTTGTTTATTCCTTCAAACAAGTCTCAAACATGTTGTAAGATTGGACAGAGAGAGAGAGAGAGAGAGAGAGAGAGAGAGAGAGAGAGAGAGAGGATCCTGCCAAGCCACTTATCAACATCACTTTGGTCGTCAGCTATTTAAAATCAAACAACAAATGTCAAAAGTCTTTTAACCCCTAAGTCCGCCATATTGGAGAGAGACACATGCCTGTACAAAATCCTCATAAACATTCCTTTAAGACGTCCCCATCCCCAGTGAATTGCCTTGGATTTGCCAATCGAAAAGTCACACGAAACAAAGTGTACGGACGATGCACGTCTCGTACGTGCACGACAGAGCAAGGCGCACGACAGATTCTCTTTTCTCTCTCCTTGACAAATCCGATTAAAAGGTAGAAAGGAGGGATGTCAGTTTTAACCAAACTCCTTTCTTTTTTCTTCTCCCACGTAATTCTCTGCGTGTCTCAGAAGTCACGGCTGACTCCTTTTACTAAGGTTGAGTCACTGACTCACTTATCAGACGAGAGTCAGTGTGACTCATTTGCCACTCTACTAGATTCCCATAGTCTGTTGTGAGGATTTTCAAGCGTTCATTTTTTTGGGGGGGAGTTTTATGGTCACCCTTCCAATGACTGATCAGAGGTAAAATTGGTTAGTTTCTTTGGTATTAGGAAGCACCAAATATTCTTTATTGGGTTTGTACACACACACACACAGATATATATATATATATATATATATATATATATATATATATATATATATATATCTGTGTGTGTGTGTGTGTACAAACCCAATAAAGAATATTTGGTGCTTCCTAATACCAAAGAACTAACCAATTTTTACCTCTGATCAGTCCAGTTGGAATGGGTGACCATGAAACTCCCCCCCAAAAAAAATGAACGCTTGAAAACCTAAAATATATATATATATATATATATATATATATATATATATATATATATATATATATATATATATATATATGTATATATATATAATATATATATATATATATATATATATAGTTGTGTGTGTGTAATTTTGAGTTCTTATCAATAAATTCAATTTCAGAAGCCAACTTTGACATGAATTCATACAATCAAGGCGTCACAATGAGACCTGAGTGCCAGCAAAGTGGGCATATATAATGTTAAGTAGAACTGTTCGTAAAAATATAGATAATGCAGAAATTAAATGATTTAATTCTTTTTTTAAAATTGCATCCCTTCCAAAAACAATTAAACATCTAAGTTAATTTTTAAAATCTTTTTGTGAATGCCTCTCCATCAGCAAAGTAAGTTGATTTTTCCGTACAAATATTATTAATGCAGAAATCAAATTAATGATTTTTAAAAAAATATATCCATTCCCTTACAAAGAATTCAAAATAGATCGAAAAACTATTAAACCATTTAACTTCCTTAAAAAATAGATAAGTATTTTGGAGATTGTTTTTTTTACTGAAAAAAAATCAAGACAGGAAAACATAGAAACCTTTAAACTACTTACACAGCAGCTTCAGCAAACAACAACAGTGGCCCTTAAGACTTGTGTTTACAGACCCAGGAGAGGTTAATAACTCTACATCATCACCATTGAACTCAAAACTGTCAACAGCCCCATTAACGACCCCTCGTTAATCCTCATTAACGGTCCCCATGATGAGGTTCATCAACGCAATTACACCAGAATCGTCATATCGCCACAAGCTAAACAGACTTTGCTATAGGATTCCTGAGATGGTGGTTGGTATGGGTAAGAGAGTGGTTGGAATGGTTAAGAGAGGGGTTGGAATAGTTAGGGCAGCGGTTGGAATGGTTAGGGCAGTGGTTAGAATGGTTGGGACAATGGTTAGAATGGTTAAGAGAGGGGTTGGAATGGTTAGGACAGTGGTTGGAATGGTTAAGAGAGGGGTTGGAATGGTTAAGAAAGTGGTTGGAATGGTCAGGGCAGTGGTTGGAGTGATTAAGAGAAGGATTGGAATATTTAGGGGAGTGGTTGGAATGATCATGAGAATGGTTGGAATGGTTAGGATAATGGTTGGAATTGGTAAGAGAGGGGTTGGAATGGATAAGAGAGTGGCTAGAATGGGTAAAGATTGGTTGGATTGGCAAATACAGTGGCTGGACTAGGATGGAGGGATTGGAATGGTTAAAACAGTTCAGAGAATGGTTGGAATGGCTAGTAAAGTGGTTGGAACGGATAAGACAGTAATTGGAATGGTTAAGATATTGGTTCGAATGTTTAAGGGAGTGGTTGGAATGGTCAGAACAGTAGTTGGAATGGTTAAAACCAGTGGTGGGAATGGTTCAGACACTGGTTGGAATGGAATAGAGAGGCTGGAATGGGTATGATAGTGGTTGGAATGGTTAAGACATTGGTCGGAATATTTAAGACAGTGGTTGGAATGGTTAAATGAATGATTGGAGGTTAGGAGAATGGTTGAAATGGCTAAGGCAGTGGTTGGAATAGGTAAGACAGTGGTTGGAATGGTTAGGACAGT
>NC_061109.1:89617515-89620015 GCF_015104395.2 Macrobrachium nipponense
TTTGTGATTGTCTCATTATTAGGTCCCCTATATGCATATAGCTTTCCTTCTCTGTCTCCATAATTTATTGATTCAAATTTATCAGAGTTAAATACCATCCTATTTACCTCTGCCCAAACATATACTTTGTTAAGGAGAGAGAGAGAGAGAGGTTTAAAAAAAATACTGAATAGAGGCATATAAAAAAGACTTGGTTCTGATTAATGTAATGCTTGATTTAAAAAAGAAATTATGCTTTCTCATATAAAAAGACACCATTACATAACGAGAGAGAGAGAGAGAGAGAGAGAGAGAGAGAGAGAGAGAGAGAGAGAGAGAGAGAGAGAGAGAACTGTCATTAACACCAACTTTCACTGCTGACACTTCAGAGAATTCCTCCTTCGAAAATGACAGAAGAAATTCCCACCCTGCTGTAGTGTAGTAAGTCACCTGGTATAAATATAGTCATTGTTTGGACCCGTTTCGTAACATGTCACCTGTTCATATTCGCATTTTCACCTTCTTCTGCCAACGCGAAGTGCGAAGATCTGCTCGGCAGTTTCTTATATTATAACTTTCGTATCGCCTCAAAACTCCGTTTTTCTGATTTTTCTATTTTTTGGTTTTTCTTTATCTCAGAGAGAGTCTGAAGTTCTGAACAGCATAAAAAGGGGACCTGAGGTCAGGTTCTGTTTACATGAGCTATCTGTCACCTCACTAGAGGCTTGGATATTGTTGGTCAATGTTGCAATGCAGATGTTGTATGGTGTATAGTATAATAATATATATATAATATATATATATATATATATATACGTACATAGAATATATAATATATATTATAGTATAATATATAATACATATACATATATATATATTATATAGATATATATATGATATATCATATATATTATATATATATATATATATACATAAATATATATATATATTATGCTATATATATATATATTATTGCTTTTTAGGCTGAGATATATAATTATTTAGGCTGAAACATATATGTAAAATCTATTGGTCATTTCTACCAGGAATTGTAATAGCCACAATGCCCACTTAACTTCTGTAATTCTTCACGCTTTTTTGGGGTGTTTATATATATATATAATATAATATATATATAATATATATATATTATATATTTTATAACTTTTATCTTTATTTACAGATGGATTCGAAGTCACCTATGGGTTTTTCTCTGACTGATTTTGACTATTAATAAAACTATTAATGTTTGGACACTTATGGGAAGAAGGGGTACTTACTAAAATATGATTTTGAGAGGAATATGATAGTTTAACGTTTCTTTTTAAGTCAGGGTTTATTAATTTTATTCCATTTTCATGTTAGCTAATTTTGGGAGATAAAAAGTATATTTTTGTAATCAAGAGAGTTTACCTTAGCCTAGTTTGACTTTCAGCCAACTCCAGAGAGGGCATTCAACGGAACACTTATAGGTTAGGTTACCAATAGATGTCATTAGGCCTCGATAGGGATTTTCCCTGTTATAGATAATATATTTAGTATAACTTAATATAATATATATACTATAGATATTAAATATATATAAATTTATATATATAATATTATATACTAGTATATATATATATATATATAATAGTACAATAATATATATATATATCATATATATATAGAGTACTACACACCTCACAATCACGGAATACAATACATTGTGAAGTGGACCAAAAAAAAAAAAAAACCCTCAAAATAATTTCAGGGCCAATAATGAGATGACAGATCCCGGAAACGGAGTTTGCCGACCAAAGCCTAAACAAATCTGGAATTCCAATACAGGAAATCGCGCGAAGCCAAAGGAATGAAAAAAAAAAAATTTGAATTAAGTGTTATCTTGTTACCGAACGAATATGACGTCTTTGTGTGTGTAGTTTATATTTACATTCTGTGCCAGAGTTGAAACTGAATTATTATTATTATTATTATTATTATTATTATTATTATTATCTTATCATTATTATTATTATTATTATTATTATTATTATTATTATTATTATTATTATTTTGGAAGGAGACACTCTTTCAAACAAGTCTTATTGAAAGATATTGCTGCATCAGTTGCATTCAACTTGTAAATAGTCTCCTCTATTTTTCTAATAATAGCTTTCTCTCTGCTACTACAACTGGCGACTATTGCGCCGATATTACTCCTGATGAGTAATATCGGCGCAATACTCGCCAGTTGGAGTAGCAGAAAGGAAGCTATTATTAGAAAAATAGAGTAGACTATTTACAAGTTGAATGCAGCTGATGCAGCAATATCTTTCAATAAGACTTATTATTATTATTATTATTATTATTATTATTATTATTATTATTATTATTATTATTATTAATATCATCTTGTTACTGAATGTTTATATCTTTTTGTATCTTATATTTAATACATTAGGTCCCAGAGTTACAATTGAAATATTATTATTATTATTATTATTATTATTATTATTATTATCTTGTAACTGAATGCTTA
>NC_061109.1:89625015-89627515 GCF_015104395.2 Macrobrachium nipponense
TATACTGTTTGGTAGTTTCAGTAGTTGAAGAGAGAGAATGAAAATTTATGGCTTACTGTGTGCTAGGAAAAGTCATTGCTTGGCGATCGTTCGGTACTCTTAAGTGCTGAATGTAAACAGAAGTTTGGAATCTTTTTTTGTTTTGTTTGATTGTTTATTATAGTTAATAGTTACTTAATATTTATTTGAAATGAGTACATGCAATACATTTAATAAAAAAAAATTGTGAATTAGATATCATAAAATATAAAATAAATCAGAATGCTATCATCGAAGCCAACAAATACGTATTTTAAAAAAAAAATTGGGAATTAGATATCATAAAATATAAAATAAATCAGAATGCTAATTAACGAAGCCAACAAATACGATTTTCTTTTAGAATTCTTTAACTTTTGCTTTAAATATGTATATGTTTCATTATAGCTGTCAGTAACTCGGTATCTCCATTAGGTAAAGATAGAGTAAAGAATAGAAATGAATGGTTATTATACTGCTTGGTAGTTCATTAGTTGAAGAGAGATAATGAAAATTTATGGCTTACTGTGTGCTAGAAAAGTTTTTTTTTTTTTTGTTCATGTATTATAGTTAATGATTAATTAATAATTATTTGAAATGAGCACATACTGATTATTTATACATTTTATTGGCATATTCTAAGCTTTTAGCTTCTTAGGTTTAGATGTCAGAATCATAGACTAGGCTACAGTAGCAACTGCTAACATAGGCTAGGCTTATTGCTAAGGGACATATGCTAAAGTCCTAATATATGCAGTAAAAATGGGGTTGAACATTACATGCAGTTGAATATTACTCAAGTATGTACAGTATTTTGCCTTTGGAGTCATATTTCTTCCATCGGATCGGCGTCGTAACCCTAGAACATGTGTTGTAAGCCTGGAAATATAATTTACTGGGGTGTTTTTGTAGGGCTTGGAACGGATTAGGCATTTTACATGTAAAATGCGGTTCAAGATACAAAAAACTCATGATACGAAGGCCGCCTCGGAACGGATTAATTTCGTATCTCGAGGTACCGCTATAATTATATGTCTATATACATTTTGAAAACTTCATCACATCCTGTTTGAAAACGTCCTTATATTCAATTAGAGAACGTCATTATATCAACTTTGAAAACGGCGTAATAATCCTTTATATCCCACTTGAAAACGTCCTTATATCCCTTTAAAAAACGTCATTATATCCCTTTAGAAAACGTCGTTATACCCCTTCAGAAAACGTCATTATATCCCTTTAGAAAACGTCATTTTATCCTGTTGAAAACGTCCTTATATCACTTTAGAAAACGATATTATAACCCTTTGGAAAACGTCGTTATATTCCTTTAGAAACCGTATTTATAACTCTTTAGAAATTGTCATTATATCCCCCTTGAAAACATCATAATATACATTTTTGCAAACATCATGACATTTTTACAAACAAACAACCTTTCCATTGTGTGCTATCCACTCGCCCCCCCGGCCATTCCCCCTCCTCCAGCAGAGGGATCCGGGGATAATTCCGATTATCTCCAGGGATTATCCTAATGGGTCTCGGATTATCCTTGACGAAGGAATGACGTTTGTGGAGTTTTAAAGACTTCAAGTTAGGAGATAGTGAATTGTTTTCGTTGTATTTTCATTCCTTGTGAATTATATTATGTTTGATTAGTGTACAAAAAAAACTGCTAATGACCAAATCTCAATACTTTTCAGAAGTCTGCCTCATCAGACACAGACGGGAAAGGCTCGCTCTCTCCACCTCGGGAACTTAGGAAACGTATATATAATTGCCAACTTCCCTTGAATAAAAGAGCTGTCGTTTTGCCTTCTCCCCCACAACCCCGCTCCCCCAGGGGGTTTTTGTCGCCGCTCTAACAGCGACGAATGAACCGACATCGTGCCGAGGCGTGGAATTCGTCGCGTCGACCTTTGAATTCGCGACTTGTGACGTCATGTTCCAACATTTTTTTTTCTTCTTTGGACGAGAAGTCTCACGGGGATTAGGCCAATGTGTTCTCGAAATAAGTACTTTATATTAATTTAACATTGACAAAATTACAGTACACTGGATTTAACGTCGACAATATTACATTATATTAATTTAATATCCTGAGACATTATATATATATATATATAATATTATATATAATGTATATACATATATATATATATATATATATATGATATATAATTATATAATTATATAATATATATATATATATATGTATATTTATATTATTATATATATATAATATATATATATATATATATATTTATTTATATATATATATATATATATATATATATATATATATTTACATATATATATTATATATATATAAATATATATATATATATATATATATATATATATATAAATGTCCTCTAATATCGAATTCACTCTATCTCGGAATTAAAGTATTTTCATATATTCAATCGAAGGGGAATTTTTTTAGTTGATGGTAATAATTTCGTATCTCGTGGCAATTTAC
>NC_061109.1:89630015-89640015 GCF_015104395.2 Macrobrachium nipponense
TAAAGAAACACTGAATAAAGACAAAAAATAAATACCTAGAGATTACATATAAACGAATAAATAAATATATGAACTCAAAAAAAAACAGACGCAGAAATAAGTAGATATTACAAATAAATAAAGGAAAACGCAGAAGGATTAACTCACCCCAAAGTTTAAAAAAAAAGGAGATAAAAAAAAATACCTGAGCACAGAAAACTGGATTGTTAGTTACGCTCAGTTGTGGGCTGAACTTTGTGGTCACACTCGACTTCGGGTTAAATCGAGTTTGGAGTCAAAATGAGGCCAAAATAGTTCCCTGGGAGGCTTGGAGGAATTTTATATGGCTCTTATTTTTTGTGTGCGTGTGTCTTAAACTGTGTCTTAACTCGTGCGATTTTGCGTTTTATTTTTTACTAAAGATTGTTTTCTGTTATCTATAGCCGATTTTACACGTACGAGTGTGTGTATGTGTATATATGTATCTAAATCAAGAGACCCACACACACACACACGCACGCACGCACACACATTCTCTCTCTCTCTCTCTCTCTCTCTCTCTTTATATATGTGCCTATATCTTAAGAGAGAGAGAGAGAGAGAGAGAGAGAGAGAGAGAGAGAGAGAGAGAGAGAGAGCCACCAACTGTAAAAATCTCAAAGTGATTGCATTCACAATGAAAAACCAAGCTAATTTTGATGAAATCCATATCCCCAATGACCAGAATATCCAAATATCCAAAACCACGTTTAAACCAGTCCTTCTCTTTCAATCACAGCCCATAAAACTCCATTTCCCCTTCCCCTCCCCCCCTCCCCCCCCAAAAAAAAAAAACTAACATAATAAAAAACTTCATAAAAAAACTAAGACATAAAAAAAATCTACCTTGTTACCATATTTCTGACCTCTGGCAAGAAGACCACCTCTCTCACTTCCTACCAGCGAACCAGTTCAGGATATGCAAACGAGTCTTCATACATACCTGTGGAACTCAAATCATATCCAGGTAAGCTGGGATGGAACACCTGTACAGGACGTCCCGTAGAGGAATGGTGTTGATGAAGTGCGTGACGCCATTTCCTGAATTTAATGTAATATTGGTGTGGGGTGAAGAATAATTGCATATATATATATATATATTATATAAGGTATATAAATAAGTCTACTAAAAGGACGTCATTCAAACTGGAGGGTATCTGGCAGAGTTTTGTGTAAAATTATTTTTACAAAATTTCAGGGAAAAACAGTCCTCATTAGCAAGTATCCATGTAATGAGTGTATTTATGAGTGTGTGTGTGTGTGTGTACTAGCTTCTTGATCTTTGAATGAGGACCTTTAGTAATTGTACTATTGCGTGTTTACATAAGTCTAAGGGTATGATTATCATGAACACAAACACTCATTTTGCAAACACACACACCCACACACACACACACACACACACACACACACACACACACACACACACATATATATATATATATATATATATATATATATATATACATACATATATATTTATATAATAAAAGGAGCCCTCAAAACACCAAGGTAGAATCATATCTTTATATTTCGAAGAAAACTGTATTTCTGCTTTACCAGAAAAGATATTTTACAATTACACACACACACACACACACACACACACACACACACACATATATATATATATATATATATATATATATATATATATATATACTATATATATATACATATATATATATATATATATATATGTATATCATATATATATATATATATATATATATATATATATATATATAATCTTACGATAAATTCAGAATTGAGCAAAATGAAAAATGCACAGAAAGGTCCCAGTATTGTATCTTGCTTTTGTGTACTGACTAAAGGAGGGAAGTGACAGACAGTCACCCTTTCCCTTCGAACCTCAACTTTATGCAGCCAGACTAGAATGGTTCTCTTCCCGATGTTGACTGACCCATTATCGTAAATGGAGGTATATGAAATACAGCCCATTTGAAGTGCTGCTCCAGATAGCGCCCATATACAAGGTGTCCATAAAGTCCAATTACCACTCTAAGCAACAAATACTTGGTAAGTGGTGGTACTAGGGACTTGTTTGATGGACCAGTGTGGATCGTTCTTTAAAAGGTCAAACTGGGTCACTGTGGTGAGCCAAAAGGCCTATGGGCATTTGTTTTTAGCCACTATGGTCCTTTTACGTCGGGGGCGGGGGGAGGGGGGTGTTGGGGGGGTATAACCGGTACGGTTCCTGGGAACTACGGCTGGGTATGGTATGCCTATTCGGGCAGCCTCCATCCTGGCTTCTTGAAATTATTTGAAGGGAGTTAGTCAGGCTATGAAACTGACTAGGTTCTGATTTAGATGATGATGATGATATAATAATAATAATAATAATAATAATAATAATAATAATAATAATAATAATAATAATAATAATAATAATATCAAGTTTCTGATGATAGCTATTACAAATATTATTGTATTTACACTATCATGCTTATCAATAGTAATAATAACAACAACACTGTTATTATTAAACCCTCTGATAGTTCATCATATGTTATTGATGTTACGTGATCAATAATTAATAATAATAATAATAATGAAAAAAAGAAGCTCACAAGATAACGGAGTGTTAACTTGTTTTACCTGTATTTTCATATTTTTATTCTACTTAACACTGGTTTTCAGTAATAATAATAATAATAATAATAATAATAATAATAATAATAATAATAATAATCCAGACTGTAAGGATGGGAGCAACATCAAACACATAGATGAGACAGGATACAAAAAAATACCTGGGAATAATGGAAGGAGGGGATATAAAACACCAAGAAATGAAGGACACATAGAATATATGCAGATCAAGGCGATAAATCAAGTCACTCAAACGCAGAAATATGATAGCCATACAATGGGCAGTGCCATATCAGATACAGCAGGAATAGTCGAATGGACGGAAGGCAGAACTCCGCAGCATAGATCAGAAAACCAGGAAACATATGAGCATACACAAAGCACTACACCCAAGAGCAAATACGGACAGACTATACATAACACGAAAGGAAGGAGGGAGAGGACTACTAAGTATAGAGGACTGCGTCAACACCGAGAACAGAGCACTGGGGCAATATCTGAAAACCAGTGAAGACGAGTGGCTAAAGAGTGCATGGAAAGAAGGACTAATAAAAGTAGACGAAGACACAAGAAATATACAGAAGACAGGAGAATGACAGACAGAACAGAGGACTGGCACAACAAACCAATGCACCGGTACAATACATGAGACAGACTAAAGAACTAGCCAGCGATGACACATGGCAATGGCTACAGAGGGGAGAGCTAAAGAAGGAAACTGAAGGAATGATAACAGCGGCACAAGATCAGGCCCTAAGAACCAGATATGTTCAAAGAACGATAGACGAAAATAACATCTCTCCCATATGTAGGAAGTGCAATACGAAAAATGAAACCATAAACCACATAGCAAGCGAATGCCCGGCACTTGCACAGAACCAGTACAAAAAGAGGCATGATTCAGTAGCAAAAGCCCTCCACTGGAGCCTGTGCAAGAAACATCAGCTACCTTGCAGTAATAAGTGGTACGAGCACCAACCTGAGGGAGTGATAGAAAACGATCAGGCAAAGATCCTCTGGGACTATGGTATCAGGACGGATAGGGTGATACGTGCAAACAGACTAGACGTGACGTTGATTGACAAAGTCAAGAAGAAAGTATCACTCACTGATGTCGCAATACCATGGGACACCAGAGTTGAACAGAAAGAGAGGGAAAAAATAGATAAGTATCAAGATCTGAAAATAGAAATAAGAAGGATATGGGATATGCCAGTTGAAATCGTACCCATAATCATAGGAGCACTAGGCACGATCCCAAGATCCCTGAAAAGGAATCTAGAAAAACTAGAGGCTGAAGTAGCTCCGGGCCTCATGCAGAAGAGTGTGATCCTAGAAACGGCGCACATTGTAAGAAAAGTGATGGACTCCTAAGGAGGCAGGATGCAACCCGGAACCCCACACTATAAATACCACCCAGTCGAATTGGAGGACTGTGATAGAGCAAAAAAAAAAAAAAAAAAAAAAAAATAATAATAATAATAATATTTTTTTGTCTATCACAGTCCTCCAATTCGACTAGGTGGCATTTATAGTATGGGGTTCATTATTATTATTATTATTATTATTATTATTATTATTATTATGTTTTTTTTTTTTTTTTTTTTTTTTTTTTTGCTCTATCACAGTCCTCCAATTCGACTGGGTGGTATTTACAGTGTGGGGTTCCGGGTAAGGGTGCATCCTGCCTCCTTAGGAGTCCATCACTTTTCTACTATGTGTGCCGTTTCTAGGATCACACTCTTCTGCGTGAGTCTGGAGCTACTTCAGCCTCTAGTTTTTCTAGATTCCTTTTCAGGGATCTTGGGATCGTGCCTAGTGCTCCTATGATTATGGGTACAATTTCCACTGGCATATCCCATATTCCTTCTTATTTTCTATTTTCAGATCTTGATACTTATTCCATTTGTTTTTTTCTCTCTCTTTCCTTTTCCTTTCCAACTCATGGTGTCCCATGGTATTGCGACATCAATGAGTGATACTTTCTTCTTGACTTTGTCAATCAACGTCACGTCTGGTCTATTTGCACGTATCACCCTATCTGTTCTGATACCATAGTCCCAGTACAGAGGATCTTTGCTTCATCGTTTTCTATCACTCCCTCAGGTTGGTGCTCGTACCACTTATTACTGCAAGGTAGCTGATGTTTCTTGCACAGGCTCCAGTGGAGGGCTTTTGCCACTGAATCATGCCTCTTTTTGTACTGGTTCTGTGCAAGTGCCGGGCATCCGCTTGCTATGTGGTTTATGGTTTCATTTTTCGTATTGCACTTCCTGCATATGGGAGAGATGTTATTTCCGTCTATCGTTCTTTGAATATATCTGGTTCTAAGGGCCTATATTATTATTATTATTATTATTATTATTATTATTATTATTATATACAAATGTTTACAATTGCATTTCCAAAACATATGAAAACATACAAAACAACATTTAACTTGCATAAAATAAACTCCTCCATTCTATCTTCATAAGGACCTCTTGACCTAATTCAAAGTTTTTTCATATATATTTTTTTTTCTACGCTCAACTCGAGAGAAAATGCGTAATGAGATGCTTCCTCAATTATGGATAATTAATCGTAATTAGGTATAAAAAAAAAGAAGTTCCCTTGCAATTCAGGTATCGTAATTTTACTCACTTCAGTTCGGAGGACTTTTCCTATACAATGCCTCTTTGTGAATATAGTCTCTCTCTCTCTCTCTCTCTCTCTCTCTCTCTCTCTCTCTCTCTATATATATATATATATATATATGTATATATAAATAAATAAATATATATATATATATAAATATATATATATATAATATATATATATATATATATATATATTAATATATATATATATATATATATGTGTGTGTGTGTGTGTGTGTGTGTGTGTGTGTGTGTGTGTTTGTGTGTGTGTGTGTGAACGATCAGCAGATATACTATATAAAACAAAAGACCATCAAATAAATACCCACATGACACAACAACTTATTATTATTATTTTTTTTTACCGATCCTTTCCCTGGGTTATATCCTTGTGATTGATGTCTTATTCTTATGGAAAGTCTTTTCGTATGATAATTTGCAAAGTCTAGTTTCGTATTCTTCATGCTACATCGAAGGTGATGGACGGGGAATAAAATAATGTTGCATACAGTTCCTTTTTTGACAAAATGTACCCGAATTCTGTCTCTACATGTGGCCTTTAGTGAAAAAACAATTGGAAGTTATTATTATTATCATTATTATTATTATTATTATTATTATTATTATTATTATTATATTGTGCACCTACATAATGTACTGTATGGTATCTATCTTGCCTGTCTCTGTATATGACCCTGAGCTAAAATTATTATGATTATTATTATTCTGTTGAATAAAATGGCAGAATTCAGCTAATTAATCTTATATATCATCTGCCAATTTATTCAACAGAATTTGTTTAAAAGAGGGTCTTCTTTCAAAATATTATTATATTATTATTATTATTATTATTATTATTATTATTATTATTATTTAGTTGGCATCTTCGCCTCGAGTGACATAACATTCAATACGCACATACAAGCACATACGCAAGCGCGCATGTTTATGCTCAGGAACACAAACGCACCCAAACACACACACACACACACACACACAAGAACGCAGGGACCGTAATTCCAAAGTATTTAAAAAACTGAGTAGAAGCGTCGACCATAAAAAAGCAGCTCTTTTTTTTAACCATGAGGAGGGACTTAAGGGTTGGGGAGGGGGGGAGGGTTAGGAGAGGTACTGGGAGGGTAGTCTTACTAATAATATGAAGGCTAAGAAGCAGTAGGAGGGAATTATAACGCAGGGGATATCAAGTCTAGGTATGGGAACAGTATATGGGATATAAACACCAGAAGAAGATAAAATGAAAGGGAAGGGATATAAAGTGTAGGTTTGGGAACATTGTATGGGATATAAACACCAGGAAAAGAATTGAAAGGGAAGGGATATAAAGTATGGGAACATTGTATGGGATGTAAACATCAGAATATGTATTGTAAAGCAAGGGATATATATAAAGTCTAGGTATGGGAACACTGCATGGGATATAAACATCAGAGGAAGATGGATTAGAAAACGAGGGATTATAGTCTAGGTATGAGAACACTTCATGGAATATATACATCAGGAGATGAATGATAACCAAAGGATATCAAGTCTAGTTAGGTATACATTGTAGGGGATATAAACCTCACAAGACGATGACAGATACGGGGTTTTGGGATAAAACATCAAAATGTGATTATAGTGAACCAAGTTTAATTGATATAAAGGTTAGATTTAGGAGATATACAGGGATATACTGTAGAGGTTTAGGTGTGGTACCACTCCCAGGGTATACTGCCTGTTACGTCATAGGCTCGTCATGGTCGGGCGAGGGTGGGATGGGGGGGGGGGGGAATGGGGAAGGGAGAAAGGGAGGGAGTTGTAATGGGTCGCAAGTATGGCTTCCCGAAGCACCTCTTACGATTCCATGAAATCGTAAGGTTTCTCGGTTGGAAGTCGTAAGTCGCAGCTGTAAATGACCTGACGGAAGAAACAATACTAAAAACAACGGATGGGAGGAGGACAGGAGATTCACTACTGAAAACGGCCGGAGAAACAGTACTGAAAACAAAAGGAGAAACGCTACCGAATACGACAAGAGAAACATTACTGAATGGTGTTAGTATTATTAGTATTATTTTGAGATGTGATGTTCAAACTTCCTTTTTTGACAAAATTGTTTATGAATTTTATATACGTACTCTTATGACCTCTATCTGAAAAATAATACTGTTATTATTATTATTATTATTATTATTATTATTATTATTATTATTATTATTATTATTATTATTATCTCCAACTGCTTAGATGCAAATGTTTATTATTATAATTTCTTGACTCGTGTCTCTGAATTTTATTAATTGTACCTTTTCTACCTTGTCTATCTCTGTATATTGCCCAGACCTGAATTACAGGATATTATTATTATTATTATTATTATTATTATTATTATTATTATTATTATTATTATTAATAATAATAATAATAATAATAATAATAATAATAATAATAATAATAATAATAATAATAATAATAATAATGTGGCGCCGTGGTGGAGTTGGTTAGGTCGTCAATAGACTTAAGTCAAGTTAAGCAAAACATTGGGTGGGGCTGGTCAGTTGTTGGATGGGTGACCGCTCTCCTCGGCGTTGATTCCTTGGGAAAGGATCTTTACCATAATTTCCTCAGTTTTACTCAGCTGTAAATGAGTACCTATCCCTGATGGGGTAGGGTCCAGCTATGGGTTAAATAGCAAAACTCAGCAATGATGGAAAGAAATGAAGGAATAAACGACAACGACGTAAATGGAACCTCTGGCAACAGAGGAGCTCGTCCGGCAACCAGGTATTCAACCCAATGTAGGGGAAGACGGTCAGGTACTTGGAGGTCGTCATCCAGCAACTGATCACCACAACGACAGTAATCAACAGCCTGAGATTGGAGCTACAGAGCAAAAAGGAGAAATGGACAAGAGAAGAAAATAAGGAAATATGGAGATGCTACATCAGAAGCAACCCGACGGGAGAGAGGATATAGAAGAAGATTGATCAACATCTGGAATGAGAGGAATAACACCCCCCAAACAGAGAGAGGCTGGCAGACCAAGTAAGGAACATAAAGAAAAAGAACTGGCTCTCCCCAACAGAAAGAGAAGAACTGGAAAGGGAAATGTCACACGACAACGAATTACACGAAGACGAACTGAGAGACGATGCCACAGAAGACGACAGGGGAGGATGAAGTATCAAACAACGACACACGAGAAACACCGACGAAGTAACAGAGAGGACGGAAATGGGTAGAAAAGATTAGACATTGGATGGAGCCAGATACAGAGAGACAAAGATCCCCTCCATGAAAGCCTACAACACCAAGAAATTAAGGGAGGAAAACAAGTGAGGTCAATGAAATAATGGGCCTAATACACCACCAGTATCACAGAAACAAATAACTTGACATATGCAGGAGCAAGATTAGTAGCAGAACTGATGGGGATTCGAACACCAACAACACCCCCGTCACAACCAACCCAACAGAAACCAAAACAGCAACCTCCTTGGAAAAGGCGCCTGGAAAAGCAAATCATGGTGATGAGATCTGACTTGAGTAAACTGAAAAGAGATGGCGGAAAAAAGGCTAAGAAGGCTAAGAAGCAAGAAAACAAGGGAGGAACTCAACGAGAAATACAAAGTACAAGAGAAGGGGACTAAACAAACACAATAGAAGATGTAAAACAGAGGCTTAAGGCCAAAGCACACAAGATCAACGGTACAGAACAGGAATAAGGGATACCAACAGAACAAACTATTCGGAACCAAACCAGAAAAGACTATACAGCCAACTAAGAGGGGAAGACAACCACCCAGAAAATTTCCTGAAGCCGAACCAAGTAAGAGACTATGGGAAAAACATTATGGAGCAATCGGTATCACACAACAAACATGCAACATGGCTCCAGGAAGTCAAGGAAGAAGAAACAGGGAGAATAAAACAAAGATTCACAGACATCACGACAGACACAGTCAGACACCAACTAAAGAAAATGCCAAACTGGAAAGCCCCAGGTCCCGATGAAGTCCATGGATACTGGCTCAAAAACTTCAAGGCGGGCCCTACACCCACGAATAGCAGAACAACTCCAGCATTGTATCTCAAATCACCAAGCACCCAAATGGATGACCACAGGAAGAACATCCTTAGTACAAAAAGACAAGAGTAAGGGAAATATAGCCAGTAGTAACTACAGGGCCTATCACCTGCCTACCAATAATGTGGAAGTTACTAACAGGTATCATCAGTGAAAGGGCTATACAACTACCTAGAGGAGACAAAACACCATCCCCCACCAACAGAAAGGCTGCAGAAGGAAGTGTAGGGGCACAAAAAGACCAGCTCCTGATAGACAAAATGGTAATGAAGAACAGTAGGAGAAGGAAAACCAACCTAAGCATGGCATGGATAGACTATAAGAAAGCCTTCGACATGATACCACACACATGGCTAATAGAATGCCTGAAAATATATGGGGCAGAGGAAAATACCATCAGCTTCCTCAAAACAAAAATACAATGCGCAACTGGAATACAATACTTACAAGCTCTGGAATAAGACTAGCAGAGGTTAATATCAGGAGAGGGATCTTCCAGGGCGACTCACTGTCCCCACTACTCTTCGTAGTAGCCATGATTCCCATGACAAAAGTACTACAGAAGATGGATGCCGGGTACCAACTCAAGAAAAGAGGCAACAAAATCAACCATCTGATGTTCATGGACGACATCAAGCTGTAT
>NC_061109.1:89645015-89650015 GCF_015104395.2 Macrobrachium nipponense
ATTTCTTGGTCATAATAGCTTAAACAGTTCACCTATCAGGGAAAAAATATTGTCCAAAATTAAACGAGTGAAATCATATATTGGCACAACTGAGCACAAGTAAAAGACATAAGAATATATTCTCTCTCTCTCTCTCTCTCTCTCTCTCTCTCTCTCTCTCTCTCTCTCAATGTTCAAAGGATTTCTTGATAATGTTTACTTGGGTAGTTCAAATATTACGAGAAAGAAATTGGCAAATATCAAAATAAAGTGAAATCTTATATGGGGTCCAAGTATGTTTCGCTATCCCTATATACCTACAAGGGAAATTGAATAAATAAATAAATGATTATAGATAGGCACATGGATGTATAAATAAGGAAATGAATACGTATAAAAAAAAACCACAACTGTAAAAAAAAAATTTCAGATTTTCTTCCCATTAACCTTGAAAAACGAAATAGGAAAAAACACCTTCCCCCAAAAGAAATTATGAAAAAAACCTTCCTCGGATTAAATCTCGATTTTTTAAAAAATTTACCCCTAACCCTAGCAGAAAAATAACCAATTATTTCTTATATAAAAAGCACAGAAAACAGATGAGAAAAAACCCTTCCTTTCAAACCCTAATTCCCGAAAAAAACCTAAAAAAATAAAAGTTATAAAAAAATTACCTTTGAAACGAAGGTATCCAATAATTTCATATTAAAAAAACCTCAGAAAACAGACGAGAACACACCTTCCTTTCCCACCCTAATTCCCTGGAAAAAAAAATGAACAAAATGGAAAAAAAAAACTAAAATAAATCCAAGCTATTAAAACAGAAAATAGACGAGAAAAACCTTACTTTTCCATCCTAATTCCACCGAAAACACCCAAAAGAAACACAATAAAGCCTATAAAAAAATACCCCGAAACATAAAGGTAGCCAATAATTACCTTCTTTCCCACCCTAATTCCCAGAGAAAAATAAACCTATAAAAAATAACCACAAAACATACTATAAAGGTAGCCAATAACTCCGTATTAAAAGAAAAAAACAACGCAGACGAAAAATAAAAACCTCTTTTTTCCCACCCCCCCTTCTTCGCCTTCCCACAGAAAAAAAAAAAAGACTATAAAAAATATCCACACAACATAACATAAAGGTAGCCAATAATTTCGTATTAGAATAATAAAAAAACAGAAAGCAGACAAAATAACCATCCTTTCCCACCCTAATTCCCAGAAAAAATAAAATATATAGAAAAAAACTCTACCTTAAACGTCACAAAATTCCACAAGAATTTTGTCCAGAGATTCTTTCATAAAAACCAGATCATGACGGTCGCATTCTCTTCAGCGAGGTTCACACACAAAGGTCGTGACCTTTCTTTCGTTCAACTGCAAACCTTCGGAGTTGCTTAAGGACCATTCCCAACGCCCTCCCCCACCCCCCACCCCCCACCCCCACCCCGCCTTCAAATAGATTGCGACACCTAAATGCAAATATGATGTTGCAAAGGAGGTCAGGTGCAACAAAGGGTGGAGAGAGAAGAGAAGAGGCTAATAAACAATGAGAAATAAGATTCCTTGGAATAGATCGAACGGGTAGTAGTGAAAGGCCTCCCGTAGCGGTTCGTTGGGTGTAAATACAACTGAAGATTTTGAATGAATGGCTTTTGGTATTATTTCTGAGGTATGCTACTGGACACACACATATGCATACACACACAGACAAACACACACACACACACACACACACACACACACACACACACATATATATATATATATATACATTTCATTGAACAGAATGGCTTTTTCATTGTGAACCAGCATTTTTTAAATTGCTTCATATTTTCTGATTAGAAAAATATGAGCAATTTCAAAAAAAGCTGGTTAACAATGAAAAAGCCATTCTATTCAATGAATGTTGTTATCCGTAAAAAATTGTGCCCTAAAAAAGTTTTATATGTATATATATACATATATATATATATATATATATTATATATCATATATATAGATATAGATATATAATATATATATACAAATATATATAACTTATATATATATATATATATATATATATATATATATATATAAAATATATATAATATATGACTAGTAAAAATGCTCTGTTACAACAGAATTCCACCTGATAAAAGGAGCCCATAAAAAACGCCAAACTATAGAAAGTAAGTACTATATTTCTCTCTCTCTCTTCAGGTAGGTAATGACTGAGAAAAGTTACAGAAAAGGCGGTAGTATTTATACCAAGAGATCCATCCACAGGTAGCTGATTTTACTATGTCACCCCCGCTGATGATAATTCCTCTTTAATCTTCATAAGCGTTGGTTGAATGAAGATTTTATCTATGGGCTCCTTTTATTAGAGTAAGCTACAAATAGCGCTCAACATCCACTTCACGCTACTTCGGGAATGATCACCGACGGGGAAATTATAAGTGATAAATGGATCGGTATTGAAGCGTCTCGAACACTGGACGCGGTACCTTCCGACGACGCCAGTCAAAGGTTCAAACCGCTGCTGAGCCATCACGAGAGGTATAAGTTAATGCTGAATCTGCCGTACCTTTTCACACACATACATATACAATTATAAATGAATCATGAAAATACATTGCAAACTTGACTTTTTGGTAAACATTTAGAATATTATTGACGCTTATTCAGCCCATCATTTATCGTATAACCTTGGTATCAGTTCGGTGCAAATTTCACCGCAAGATGCAAACACACGGCAAAACAAGAGCTCATTCACATATCCTACGGGATATCGATACCGGGAGATCCTTCCATGACCTTCCCACGGGTGTAAGAGAATCCTTCTCACAGATAAACATCGCTTGAGGAGTCGACTCTCATAGGGTTTGAAATCCTACAAAATCCTTGAAAAAAAATAAGATACTACGAGAGACCATATTTCTTTTGAGTCTTGGATGCCGTTTTTACGAAATCCTACAAAAATATCCTGCAAAAATATAAACTTAGTGTATAAGTCTTCGGTACCATTTTTTCAGAAATCCAATAAAATTTTTTCTAGAAAAATATCCTACAAAAAATACTCTGCAAAATATCCTACAAAAATACTTTACAAAACATCCTCTACAAAAATATCCTAAAAAGAATCCTAAAAAAATAGTCCATAAAATATGCTAAAAAAAAAACTATCTCGTGTATCAGTCTTGGGTACCAATTAGACAAAAAAAAAAATAAATAGGTAGATAAATAGATAAATAGTAATTATTGATGGAATTTGTACAGAATTATGGTGGACTGGTGCAAGCGGTAATGCGATGTAAATGAACCCAAAAACCCAAACAACGAAATATAGTCTTTACTCGGGCCTAGCTGTGACCCATTACCATTCACACCAGAGTTGTAAAGACTGTTGCAGTGTTAAGAGACGAAATACCATACACAATGTTTCCCTTATCGAGGCCTTTCCCGTTTTGATGAGTAATACATTTTGACAGAACCCAACGCTGGTTTTTGATGGTCTCCTCTCTCTCTCTCTCTCTCTCTCTCTCTCTCTCTCTCTCTCAGTTCCGGTGTCAAAAGCTGGTCATCTATTTTGCGAGGCCAGACATATATATATATATATATAATATATATATATATATATATAATATATATATATATATATATATATATATATATATATATATATACATATATATAGTATATATATAATATATATATATATATATATATATATATATAGATATATATATATATTGAGAGAGAGAGAGAGAGAGAGAGAGAGAGACCAAAATCTCACCCCCTCACCTCTAATTATTCCTTCTACTGAATAAACAAATCACCTCATATATATTTAATCATGCTTAAAAAAAGTAAAAAAAAAAAAAAAAAAACCCACCACTAATTATGGCCAAAATTATTAGCATACCGAAGGCGGCTCGCTACAGAAAGAGAAGAGGGTCTATCTGTAGAAGCCGCCGTAGAAATAGGATATATAGCCTGTAGTTCCTTTAGGATCAGATCGTGGAACGATTATACACAAAGTCAGCACGATCAGATACTTTAAATAAAATAGGATCTACTTTACTCGATCCTATAGGATTTGTCTCACACGCTCACAGGGTTTCATGGATCAACTGTTTAAGATTTCGGGTGTTAAGCTCAAGGTTTTATTTATTTATTTATTTCTATCAAAATCCAGATGCAAATGAGAGGAGATTTTCGTATGAATGAGGTTTGGGGTGGAAGAGCTTGCTCGATTATGCATAAATATGGACAAGAGACGAGAGAGGAGAGAGAGAGAGAGAGAGAGAGAGAGAGAGAGAGTGAGACGAGAGAGAGAGATGAGAGAAAAGAGAGAGTGAGGTGGATAGAGGGCGAGAGAAGAGGAGAGAGAGAAATATATATATATATAGTATATATATATATATTATATATATATATATATATACTATACCTATATATATATATATAATATATATATATATATATATATATATTCTGGCTACCTAGTACATATATGGTGCCTATTTAGTAGCTACCTGGAGAAAACTTAGTGGATATTTTGCTAATTTGATGCATATTTGTTGCTGTTTGGTTCATATTTGGTTGCTACTCGGTGCATATTTATAAGAAATTTTGTGCAAATTTAAAGTACATTTAGTGACTTCTTGGCACAAAGTTGGAGTATATTTTTTGGCTACTTGGTTCAAATTTGGAGTATATTTGGTGATAACTTGGTGCTTATTTGGTTGCTACTCGTAGCATAACTAGTAGAAAACTTCGTGGAAATTTGGAGTATATTTAGTAGCTACTTGGCGCAAAGTTGGAGTATGTTTGGTGGCTACTCGGTGCTCATTTGGAGTACATTTCGGGGGCTCCTTGGTGCACATTTGGAGTGTGTTTGATACAGAATTGGTGCAGAGTTGACGTATATTTGGTGGCTCCTTAGTGCACATTTGGAGCGTGTTCGATACAAAATTAGTGCAAATTTTGGCGTATATTTGGTGGCTACTTGGTGCAAACTGATGAAA
>NC_061109.1:89655015-89662515 GCF_015104395.2 Macrobrachium nipponense
CCTGACTTGAATATGTACTAATGGAATTAGCTCATTTGTTTTCCATTAGTGCTGGTAATTAGTTCTCTGTCATGGTTATGAGAGAGAGAGAGACAGACAGAGAGAGAGAGAGAGAGAGAGAGAGAGAGAGAGAGAGAGAGAAAGTTTGCATAGTGTTTTTTCTTTTGTAAGAGAGAGAGGGAAAGAGAGAAATGTCAGAAATCCCCTGGAAGCAATAACAATTAATTGCCTTCAGAGAGAGAGAGAGAGAGAGAGAGAGAGAGAATTAAAAAAACGGAAAGTATTAAAAACCAAATTACTCAGGTGTGATTCGTCTGTCGCTCTCTCTCTCTCTCTCTCTCTCTCTGTGTAAACAGTTCAAACAATTATGCAACAATACAAACATTGAAACCTGGCTATATGAACGTTTACAAAGGACTACCTTTTATAACTATATAAAGGTACACACATACACACACACACACACACACAAGACTGGCCAGAATACAAGACGCGTCTCTCTCTCTCTCTCTCTCTCTCACTGTAAACAGAATTAAACGATTTCGCAAAAACGTTTTACGAGCGTACGTGATTCTGAACGTTTGCTTGCTTGCTTGCTTGCTTTCGAATGGTCGTGCGTGCGTGCGTGCAATCGTGTCTGCACATACGAAGGTTGGGTCACTGAGCTTTTGATTGTCTTAAGTGCAATCTCTTCACTCCCTTTCACTTTCCGAGGTCACGTGACTTGGTATGAGGTTCTGATTAGAAAGGAAATTGAATTTGTCGTGATTAAATGATCCAGTTGATAATAATAATAATAATAATAATAATAATAATAATAATACTAATAATAATAATGCTAAAAAACAAATTACTCGGTGGATAAAATGACATAATAATAATAATAATAATAATAATAATAATAATAATAATAATAAAAATAATAATAATAATAATAATAATAATAATAATAATATTAACAGGGAACACGTAAGTTAATTGCACATGGGTTCATTCCCAAAAAGACTTGGAAATTCAACACACACTCAAAAATATAAACAAGAGAGAGAGAGAGAGAGAGAGAGAGAGAGAGAGAGAGAGAGAGAGGGCAGCAAACGAGGATGCAGCTGGAATTACAAACGACAGATTTATTGACCCATACGTCCTAAAGTGCTCTCTCTCTCTCTCTCTCTCTCTCTCTCTCTCTCACCAAGGGGAGGTTGAATTCACTATTGGTCCTTTTAAACCAATCCTAAATTGAATGCCCGGGTGTATGGATAGCAGCTAAGGCCTTGAAATGTTATCTTTATAGGTTTGTTTTTAGTTAGATTAAGCTGGATCACGCCAACGATGGTATATGTGTATATATATATATTATTATATATTGCTACTTTCAAAATGCATGTTTTCCCCTCTTTGAAATGTCTTGTAGATTGTGTAACATTTTTTCAGATTCCTAGATAGCTTAGAATAGGATGTTTTAAAATGTGTGTTCAGATTTCGCATTTACGTCTTGTATAAGAATATATCATATAACGTAAAGAGAGGAATCCTTGTCTTTTACAAAAGCTGCAAATGTTTAACTTTTATGTCAGCACTTTAAAATTAGAGTCTGCGAGATCCGTTTGCGTCCCTGCTCTGTCAGCGCGTTTGATAGCGAGCTCGTTGTCATAAAAAAACCATGTCAATCTAATTATCGTGACACCCTCCGTTTCAATCGGGTACGTATCTGTTGAGCAGTCTTTGTCTTGTACGTGTATGTATTTGCAAGTCCACGTGGATGTTGCACATTATGTGTGTAAGATTGCGTCAGATTTCAGAACTTTCGAGAAGCTTTCGTGCCTAGAACGTTTTGAGACATCTGCTCTGTCATTTCCATAAAGGAAGAGATATTTTCATTCGATCTTTAAGACCTCGAGGCAGTTAGATCTCCCTCCCTCTCTCTCTCGCTCTCTCTCTCTCTCACTCGACATCGAGATTTTATTAAGTAACGTAAATTTGGTCACTCATAACTTGTGGAGAAATTCTATATTTTGATATTTCTTAGAATTTATTTAGTTTATTTAATTTTTTTCTTTGTGGATCTGAACAAACATTTCGTAACGGCGCCTGGGTTTTTTGTGAAAGTGTAATATACAAGAGAAAGGAAAGAAGTTGGTATACCAAAAAAGGTAAAGTGTGTTATATTTTTATTAGTTGCAACTAATAATGGATAGGGAGTGTGTTTAACTAATAACGGATAGGAATGGTGTTTAACTAATAACTAATAACGGATAGGAATTGTGTTTGGTAAAAACTGTTGGTTACAGTTTTTGAGTGAAAACATTTACACTTTTACACATTGCTGATATTTTTTGTGTTTGTGTCTGTTCCATTGTTTGTGCACTTATTCATTTTCTTATTGAAGTGTGTCTTTGTTTTATATTTTCATTTGCATTCACCATTTAATTGACTTAGTTATTTTCATTGCTTTATCATTGCAATTTAATTAAAATTTAACACTGTGAATTGATTTGCATTTACTTAGAATTCTTTTCAAGTTTTATTGTTGTTAGCACTTGTGAATTAATTTCAAATTTTCAGTTATTGCCTAACACTTTTGAATTTTGATGAATAATTTTTTTGAAATTTTGTGATAAATTAATTTTGATTTAATTTTACTTAATTTGATTCAAGAATTAATTAAACTTTACTTTGTTTTCAAGTAACAGTAATTTTCCCTGATATTGTGAATTTCACTTATAAATTTTGAATTTGATAATAAATTTTTGTATTTAAAATTTTTATAAGTGTTTTCTTTATCTTACACCAGTATAAATATATTTAATTATGATTATATTCATGTTAGGTAGAAACATAGAGTGGTAATTGATTTGCTTTCCTTCAATTTAATTGAAGTGACTTAGAACCAGGGAAGTACTTAGACTTCTGAAATCAGGGAAATACTTAGAGTTTTGAAAGTTGTTGATGGAGTGATGCCCTTTGATTAATTTAATTACTTACAAGATTACCTCACACCTGTTTTGATGAACTTAGTCTGATTTCTGCAATACTGGTAAGTGTTAAGGGATCACTGTTGTCTTTAGAGTATTCAGTCGTTTAAACGTGTTATGAGGGTTCAGGTGTCTGGCTTGGTGAGGTAATATTTGATGCATGGTAACCAGATACTTGGCACTTCGTAACATTATTTAATGGTGCCCAGAGACCCGGGAAAGCAGATTTCATTATCACTCTAGAATATACTGGTGGTGTTAGGAATATATTTTGTTAGGAGAGTGACCATATAATTTTGTTTTGCATTTATTGTATTGAATTGTAAATTGATAACTTAGAGGAAAATGTCTCAGTTCAATGTTCAGGAATTTTTAGCAGCTCCTTCCGTCCAAGTTTTGTCTGAACCCACTCTGTCTAGAGCACAGTGGAGCGCTTTAGCAGAGGCATGTGGTGGTTATGTGTCTACTAGTATGGTAAAGGCACGAATAAGATGTATTGCTATGGAAATCATTGATAACTCTGGTAGAATAACTGATGAAGATGAGTTAGAATTGGCTCAAGAGTTGTTGAATGTAGCACGTGCTGATTCTCATAAATAAGCAAGCAGAAAAGAAAGAGAAAAGTGATGCAGAGTTAGAGCTTAGACGCATTGAAGCAGAAAGAGAATTTGATTAAGCTAAAAATGCTTGCTGAAAGAGAGAGAATGCAAGCTGAAAGAGAAAGAATAGACAGGGAAAAACAAGAAAGAAGAGAAAGAGAAGAAGAAAAAGCACAGAAGAGGAAAGAGAAAGAAAAAAAAAGAGGAAAGAGAAATCGCAAGACATGAAAGGGAAATGGAATTAATAAGAGCTAGGTCCACATTACCTGTAACACCGTCTAACCCATAACCAAGGTAATCAAGACCCTGTATTTGATGTAGTGAGAGTACAGAAGTTAATCCCTAAGTTTACTGAAGAAGCTCCAGAGAGTTTTTGATCACTTTGAGAAAGTGGCTTCAGGTATGGGATGGCAGAGGATAAATGGTCAGTTTTGCTACAAAGTGTCTTGATTGGTAAAGGGAGAAGTGCTTATCTAGCCTTAACAGCTGATCAGTGTAAAGACTACAAGGTACTTAAACACAGTGTGCTACAAGTTTACCAGATGACCCCAGAGTACTACAATGAGAGATTCAGAAAGTTTAAGAAAAGATGAGAAGGGAACCTTCTTAGATTATGCTTACAAAGTGAGAAGGTGGGTTTCAAACGTTGGGTAGAAGCTGCTAAAGTTAAAACTTTTGATGAGTTAGAAGAGTTACTTGTTTCTTGAACAGTATCTTAAGGGAATTCCTGAACATATAAGAGCCTATTTAAGAGAGAGAGAAGTGAAGAAACTTGACAAAGCAGCTACCCTTAGTGAAGATTACAATATAATCAGTAGTAAACGAAATTACAATGTCAAGTACCAGAGTCAACAACGCCCAGGTTTTAAGTCTTTATCCAAATAACAGGAACAAATTTAATGGGAAACCTTCAAGTGATACTACTAAGAGTACACAAGGTAATACAGCTCAGCAAATTAATGTGAAATCCTCATCCAGTTTTTCAAGACAGTTACAGAAACCTAATGTTGTCTGTTTCAAGTGTGGAAGAGTAGGACACTACAGTCAAGAGTGTTACCGGAATCAACAGCAGTTCAAAAACAGTTAGTCAAGTTGTGAAACAAACTACGAAGAGCAGTGTGGGAAAGAATCAGACTCCAGAGAAGAATGAAACTAAACAAGCTGAATGTTTAGCAACCAGTGGAAATGTACCTCAAGCAGTGAGTGGTTAAGCAGTGTGGAGGCTTTTAAGCCATATATCTATGAGGGTATGCTGTCAACTCAAGAAGGAAGTATGCAGGTACAGTCAAGATATTACGTGATACAGGGAGTAACCATAGTGTGGTAGTACGTGGTTCTCACCCTCAGTTGGAGAAAGAGTCTCACGGGAGATTCAGTTATTTTGAAGGGTATAGGAGGAGAGGAAGTAACTCCTATATGCCGCTTACACCTGTCATGTGAATTGGTGACAGGGAATGTTGATTTTGCTGTAAAGGACTCACAGCTATGGAAGGTATACATGTTCTGTTGGGGAATGAAGTTGGTGGTGTGCCATTATTCCTTGTCCTGTAGTGACAGACAAACCATTGAGGATTAGTCCTACAGAAGAGTTGGAGGAGAAGAATAACCCCCACCTGTTTCCTAGTTGTGTAACTACCAGAAGTATGAAGAGGACTACGACTGTAAGTGAAAGAAACTGAGGATTTACACACTCAAGAAGGATCAAGTGAAGGATCTTTGTGCTTAGAAGAATTATTCCAGGAAGTGAAGTTTCCCATAGTGCTGACCAAGAAGAGATTTTCCCAAGAAGATGAAGAAGACGATGACGACGAAGAAGAAGAACCTGATGTTCCTGAAGAGACTCCGAGTAGTCAAAGTGTGCTGAAGACAGTAGTGAAACTACAGTAAGCTGAGTTAGCAGATATTGAGAATTCAACCCCTGAAGTTGGTCAAGTGACAAGAGAGAAGCTGATGGACTTGCAGAAGAAGGATGCATCGTTAACTGATTTGTTCTTCAGAGTTGTTGATCGAGAAGAGATGCACAAACTCCTACCTGTTACTATCTGAAGGAGGTTTGCTGATGAGGAAGTATAGACCTACAGATATACCAGGAGATGCTGTATGGGGCGAATATCATAAAATTTTGATTCCATATCCATTGAGAAAGCAAGTGGTTGCAGTAGCTCATGAGTCTGGACATATGGGAATCAGGAAGACTGTGGAGAAGATCATGAAATATTTTTTCTCGGCCTGGACTTCACAGAGATGTTAGCAGGTTTCTGTCGTGAGTGTCATACTGCCAGATAGCTGGAAAAACCGAATGAAACCATCAAGAAAGCCCCCCCTACAAACCTATAGAAGTTAGAGGAGAACCCTTTAGCAAAGTGATTATAGATATGGTTGGGACCATTGCCGAAGACAAAGAAAGGAAAATGAGTATTTATTGACATTAATGTGTCCAGTGACAGGTATCCAGAAGCAATCCCTGTTAGAAACATATCTGCCAAGATAGTTGCTGAAAAAACTTGTGGAGTTTTTCTCAAAGTTTGGTATACCAGAAATTGTACAAAGTGACAGAGGAACAAACTTTACTTCAAAGTTATTCCAGGATGTGATGAATTTGTTAGGAGTGAAACAACAGTTATCACTGCCTATCATCCAGAAAACTCAAGGTGCCTTGGAAAGGTTCCACCAGACATTGAAAAGTATGCTGACAAAGTATTGTTCTGAGTCAGGAAGAGATGGGATGTGGTTTACCATTAATGTTGTTTGAAGTTAGGAATGCTATCAAAAGAAAGCATGGGAGTTTCACCTAATGAGATGATTTTTGGAAGAGAAGTGAGAGGACTTTGAAGAAATTCTTTGCAGAAAATTGGGAAGAAAATCAAGAGAAAAAGCCAAGGAGAGTATGTGGAAGAACTTAAGGAAAAAGGTTGAAAGAAATTGGAAAAATTCCCTCTTTAGAAAAACTTGAAAATGATTCAAGAGAAATGAAAAGGAGATTTGATGCTAAGACTAAGCTAAAGAAGTTTAGTAGATTGGTCAACAAGTGTTTTTTTAGTGTTTTCTTACCTGTCAAGAGATTTCCCCTCACTAATAATTTCAAGGTCCTTTACAAGATAATTCAGAAGTTAATGATAGAACTTATGTGATTGAAAACAAACAGAAAAGAAAGAAAAGACAAAGGAAGATACATGTGAACCTCTTGAAAAACCTTATTCTCAGAAACTAAACTGAAACTGTGTCCGTAAACCCAGACAACTTTATCTACAGAAGACGATGATGGCTACGAATTGGGAGCTGCAAGCAAGATGAATAATTCTTCAATTTTGGAAAATTTGGAAGGATAAACTGAAACATCTGAGTGTTGAACAAGGTGAAGACTTAAGTGACGTAATTAGAAGGTTTCCAGAAATTTTTTCAGATGTGCCTAGACGTACTGATCTGGAACCAAGCATGAAATCAAGATTCAAGAAAAGGGCAAAACCTTTCAAGCAAAGAGCCTATCGCTTATCACCGTATCATCGAGATGTTTTTTGAAGAAAGAAGTTGAGTATTTTGCTGCAACATGGATTAGCAGAACCAGTTCAAGTCACTTTCAGTTCTCCATGGTGTGTTAGTGAAGAAACCAGATGGTTTTTCCTTTAGGATGTGTACTGATTATAGAAGCGAATTCTATCAGTGTGGCTGATAATTATCCTTTGCCTCTTATAGATCAGTTACTTGATAATATGGCAAGCCAAGTTTGTTTTTTTTCCAAGATAGACTTGTTTGAAAGGATATTATCAAATTCCCCTTAGATGAGATGCGAAGCTTGCTGTCAGCTTTTATTACTCCTTTTGGACTATATCAGTATACTGTTCTGCCGTTTGGTCTGATGAATGCACCCGCAACATTTCAACGAGTGATGGATCAAACTGTTAGGATCAATAGAAGGAGTAGGTGTATAC
>NC_061109.1:89667515-89707515 GCF_015104395.2 Macrobrachium nipponense
GGACCACCAGAAGTTTTTTGAAGAGAAAGAGAGGGAAAAAAATGATAAGTTATCAAGATCTGAAAATAGAAATAAGAAGGATATGGGATATGCCAGTGGAAATCGTACCCATAATCATAGGAGCACTAGGCAGGCGATCCCACGATCCCTGAAAAGGAATCTAGAAAAACTAGAGGCCGGAAGTTAGCTCCAGGTCTCATGCAGAAGAGTGTGATCCTAGAAACGGCACACATAGTAAGAAAAAGTGATGGACTCCCCTAAGGAGGCAGGATGCAACCCGGAACCCCACACATATAAAAATACCACCCAGTCGAATTGGAGGACTGTGATAGAGCAAAAAAAAAAAAAAAAAAAAAAAAAAAAAAAATAATAATAATAATAATAATAATGATAATAATAATAATAGTAATCTCACCTTTCTCACCAGACGCCAGGTAGGCCTCCAGGCCTGTCAGTCCTCCCGCTCAGGAACAGTCTCCATTCTTGGCGATCATCATAGACCTCATCTCATCAACTTCCCGCAAAACTTAGAGCATCTCCTCTCTACTCCTCTTCTCTATGTTTTGTAGCCATCTCATTTTGGTCCTTCCTACCGGTCTCCTTCCTTCCGGTGTCCATTCCAAAAAACCTTATAGGATATCGCTCCCTCCTCCATTCTTTTGGTGTTGTCCCAAACCATCTAAGCTGTCCCCTCTCTCCACAAAATCTAGTATCGCCCCCTCCACTCCCAGTTCTCTTCTAATGTCTTTAATTTCGTAGCCCTATCTAGTCTTGTTACACCTTTTATGAGTCTTAGGGCTTTCATTTCAGCTGCTTGAAGTTGGCTTCTTGTTCTGATGTTAATGTCCATGATTCATGGCCATAAGTCAATATTGGGTCCTTAAAATAGAGAGGTATATTATGGTTTTTCACTTAGCGAGGTATATTTCCTGTCTTTCATTATGGGTAGAAAGCAGAATACAGATTGTTACCTGAATTTCTGTATTCGGGTAGTTATTTTTCCAGCTTTGAATCGTTTTTTGGTCACTAAACTCTACTCCTAAGTATTTGAAATTTTCTACACTGTTTCAATGTCTGACCTTCTAATTTCTACATCTACGTTACTTGGTGTTCGTGATAGGTGCATGATCTGTCTTATTCTTGTTGATCCGCATTCCATTAGCTGTTAAGATCGCGTTTTCCAAGTTGTTGACGTTTTCTTGGAGAGATTCTGCGCTAGGGCTATCATTGCATGGTCCATCTGCATACATAAGGTTGATGTCATATCTGCAGCTTCATCCTCACCTAGTTCCCTCATACATTTATCTAAGAACAAATAAAAAGAAAGTGGCGAAAGGACGCTGCCCTGTCTTACTCCTCATTTTATTTCAAACAGTCTTCATTCTCATTGATTTGGTTTTTACACTCCGGATCTGATGTTTTGATAGGTGTTATAAATTGCTCTTATAAGTTTCTCAGGGATTCCATAGTAAGGGGTCTTTTAGGGCATCCCATATTTTTCATTTCTTGGTACTCTATCAAAAGCCTTTTTCTAGATCTATAAAAGCAATATATCTATCCCCGTCCCCCATTCCCAGCTCTTCTCAAATATCATCTTGGAAGGGGAGAAAATCATATCAGTTTTGTCCCCCCCCTGGACTATCTCCTATCTGGTGACTTCAACTTTCCTTTCGTAGAATGGAAAGAACGAATAGGAGATTGTGGTTTGTCTTATACATATAAAAAAGAGAGTAATAGTAGTGCAGAAGATAAGAGGCAATTTGAAAAAGCTATTAGATATGCTACTAGATACAACATTCAACAAATAAATCACCTGCCAACAAGAAAGGAAAATACTTTAGACCTAGTATTTTGTGAACGAGGATGAATTATGTTAAAAGAAAATAATAGTTATATAAAGCGAGTTATTCAGACCATAATGTCATAGAATTAACAGTTCATTCCAAAGCAAGTGAAAAATAGAGATAAGCAAGAAAATGAAAAAGTGGGAAGGATATGGAAAATACAACTTCTACACGTAAAAATATAAAATGGTCAGAAATTAATGAAGAATTAAAACAAAAGATTGGGATAAACATTTTCGTAAGTGATGACATAGGGTAAATACGGAGATATTATATAAAATATTGGAGAAAATAGTGGAAAAAAATATATACCGAAGAAGAAAAAGTAAAACATCATTTCATGCATACCAAAGACAGAAGGATCTTGTTTCCAGAAAATCAGAAAGTGGAAAAAAAGGTCTTGCAAAAGAAAAAAATGGCATGGAAACAGTTTATAGAACTAAAAAAGTAGATAGAAAATGCAGAACAAAAGATTATACAATCAAAAGAAAATGAAAAACGGGACTTGGAAGAAAAAACCCTATTAAATATCAAAGCCCCCCCAAAACCCCAAACTATTATACTCATATGCGAAGAAGATGAATAAAAGAAGAGAAATAGGCCCTCTGAGAAATTGAAGGGAGATTAACGAATGGAAAAAAAAAGGAAATTTGCAACATACTGCAACGATAATAAAAGAGAGAATTGCACCCCCTAGAATAGATAATGAAGATAATGATATAAGAAGTAAGGATGAAAATAGTGAAATATTTAGCTGACATAGATTATTATGAAGCTGATATTGTGCAGGCTATTATGAAATTTAAAAAATGGAGCTGCTGCAGGGCCTGATGGAATTCCCTGCTATTTTTGTTAAAGAAAGTAGTTCATTCTATCGCAAAAGCCAACTTGCAATATTATTAAGACAAAGTGTAGATACAGGCAAGATAATATGATGAGCACAAATTAGCATATATTACCCCTACTTTCAAAACAAAAGTGGAATCAAGACTAGAGGCAATAATTATAGGCCTGTGAGTCTAACATCAACATATTATGAAAAAAGTGTATGAAAGGGTAAAATGAAGAAAAATTATTATGAAAACATTTTTTAATAAAAAATAATTTAATAAAGGAACAACATGGTTTCGTACCCCCGGAAAAAAGTACACAAACCCAACTGTTAGTCCACCGTGAGAACATATTCAAAAATATGAAAAGCGGAAAGAAACAGATGTGGTTTATTTAGACTTTGCAAAAGCTTTTGATAAAGTAGACCATAAATATATTAGCGAAGAAAATTAGAAAACACAATATCGTGGATAAAGTAGGAAAATGGTTTTTAAAAGAAATTTTTTACACAACAGAAAAACAGATAGTTATTGCAAACGACGAGAAAAATCGGATGAAGCCAAGGTAATATCCGGTGTGCCGCAAGGTACGGTGTTAGCTGCAATACTGTTTGTTATTATGATTGAAGACATAGCAATAATGTTAAAGATTCGGTAGTGAGTAGTTTTCGCAGATGACACAAGAAATAAGTAGAGAAATTACTTGTGATGAAGATAGAACGCTCTACAAAGAGACCCCTTAACAAAGTATATGATTGGGCAGAGGTAAAATAGGATGGTATTTAACTCTGATAAATTTGAATCAATAAATTATGGTGAGACAGAGAAAAGAAGCTATATGCATATAAGGGACTAAATAATGAGACCATTCACAAATAGGAAGCAGTTAAAAGACCTTGGGTGTATGATGAATAGGAACATGTTATGCAATGATCAAATAGCAAACTCTGTTTGGCAAAATGTAAAGCAAAAATGGGAATGTTGTTACCGGCACTTCAAAACAAAACAATAAAAGCTGAACACATGATTATGCTTTATAAAAACATATGTTCGTAGTCCCCCCCCCCCCCCCCCCCCCCACTTGAATATTGCAATATGATATGGTACCCACACTATCAAAAAGGATATTGCACAATAGAGAGTGTACAAAGGTCCTTTACCCAGCTAGAATAGAAGGAAGAATTAAGACTAGACTACTGGGGAAAAAGACTACAATTCTTAAAATATATAGTCTAGAAAGGAGAAGAAGAACGCTACATGATAAGTTCAGGCATGGTAAACAGATAGAAGAATAGCGAAAAATAGTCAATGGAACTAAAAAAATATCAGAAAAGAGCAAGCAGAGGTGATTAATAGTGGCCCAAAACTATACCAGGGGAAACATAAGCAAAGCAACACAGACAAATTAATCCACTACGCACCCAGGCATCGAAATGCAGCCGTCTAAATTCAATGCGTTGCCAGCTCATCTGAGGAATATATCAGGAGTGAGCGTAGATGTGTTTTTTTTTTTTAAGAATAAGCTCGACAAATATCTAAACTGCATCCCAGACCATCCAAGGATTGGAAGATGCAAATATACCGGAAGATGTACTAGCAACTCTCTGGTAGATTAGAGGTGCCTCACACTGAGGGACCTGGGGCAACCCGAACAAGATGTTAAGGTCTGTAAGTCTGTAGGTCTCTTCCTGGTCGAAAACCGTTTTTGGCCCATTCACCCAGCTTTGCTTCAACCTATCCTCTCAATCTAGTTTTCAAGTATTCTTTCATATACTTTAAAAGCATGTGACATTAGGGATATTCCTCTATAATTGCTGCAATTTGTCTTGTCACCTTTCTTATAGATTGGGCATATTTAGATCTCTTCTCCAGTCTTCAGGTGGCATTTTTGCCATTCCAGAGTATGTCGATTAGCTCTAGTAGCCAGATGACTCCATCCCTCCCCCCCATGTTTTTAAGGAGCTCTGCAGGTATTGTATCCAACCCCTCCAGGGGCCTTACCATTTTTCTCAATCCTCTTGAGAGCATTTTTTAACTCCAGTGTTGTTATGTCTGGTTCTGCATCCCCAACCACATCAAATTCTACATGCTCTTCAAGGTCAGTGTTTTTTCCGTTGTTTAGTAGTGTTCAAAGTGATGTTTCCATCCTAATTCAATTTCTCGGGGTTCGGGTTGAAATTGTCCCATCCATAGGGTCTTTTTTGATACGTAAAGTGGGTGGTTTGGCTTCCCTTTCTATAGTTTTTGGCAGTGCTATATATGAGTTTTCTGGTACCTTGGAGATCATTTCCCAGATCTTCTCCTATTCTTCCCATGTTTCTCTTTTTGTTTGAGCTTTTATTCTTTCCGTTTCTCTCGACGCTTCTTTATAGTTATTGGGATCTTCCAAATTCAAAGTTTTCATCCATTTTCTGAAGAGTTTCATTTTGTTTGCAACAGCGGCCTTTAGTGTGGGGTCCACCAAGCAGTTTGTTTTTTCCTCCTACCTTGAACTTTTCCTTTGCACTGATTATTAGCAGCACCCACTACAGCCATTCTAAAAAAGTGTCTCCATTTTTCATTTGGGTCTTGCTCTCCTGTTGCATTTGTTTAGCTCTACTTATTTCGTTTTGATATCTAACTAAGGCACTCCTCTTCTCTCATATTCTCTAAAATAAATCTTTCTCTCACTTGGCTTTTGCTTTAATTGTTGGGTTTTTGTCATCTTTAATTTAATTGAGAAAGCCTGTGATCTGAATCGAATGACACAGAGGGGATGCTTTTTACATCTCTGACCATTTTTTGTTATTTGTTATTGCCATATCAACCATTGATTTTTCAGTATATGCTCCTAAAGCCGAGTTCCATCAGTACCTACGTCCACTTGTGGCTGTCTCTATGATTATAGAAAGAGTTCATAATGGACATCTGGTTAGTATGCAAAAATCAATTATTTTCTCTCCTCTCTATTTCTGTCTCCAATGCTAAATGCTCCTAATATGCTCTCTATGCCTGTCCTGTCTTGCCCAATATGTATTCATATCTCCAATTATTAATGTATTCCTCTACATATGGGACGAATCTTTTAACTTCTTGTAGATGTCTGTAGAATTCTTCCTTTTCTTCTTCTTGAGGGCGGCCCTGCTGTGGTGCATACACCTGAATTATGCTGGCTTGAAAGTTTTCCCTAACTTTAAGGAAATGCTAATAATCCTATCACATTTGAATTCTAGATGAACTAATAATTTTTCCAGCTAGCTCTTCACTCACAATAAAACCTACTCCGTGTCGTGCGGTTTCTTCCACCTTTGTAAAATAATGGTAATTGTTATGCAATAATTTTGTTCCTTCTCCTGGTAAACGGGTTTCACACACAGCCCCAAAATGTCCTATTTTTCTTTCCTCCATCATCATGATTACCTCCTCCTCCTTACCTCTCAATAATAATAATAATAATATATTATGCAAAATCTTCATCACCATTGTAAATCTATGAATTTATTGGGAAGTACAATAACCTTTGAACATCAACGAGGAGAGAGAGAGAGAGAGAGAGAGAGAGAGAGAGAGAGAGAGAGAGAGAGAGAGATGCAAAACATCACGCCCACGTTTTAGCAGCATTCTCGTTAAGACGCCCAGGTATGTACCAGAAAGATAGGTGAAAGCCGAATTCTGAAACAGCATAATGATATCTTGCCTTTGTCATAATTCTAGGTCTGTCTGTCCGTCTTAAAAGTTGAGCCATGATTGTATTTATCTTTGACTGCCTGTCTGTGTCTGTGTCTGTATCGTGACTGTCGGTGATGGTGGTCTGTCCTTGGATGGGTGGACAGAGAGAGAGAATAGGTGAATAGATTTATAGAATTTGTAGATGAATTCGGATCTAGAAAAGAAGCAGAGATATAGGTGCATATACATATGTATATATATATATAACTATATACATATATATATATATAATAATGTATGTAATAATATGTATATATGTATGTATATGTAATATATATAGTATATATATATATATATATATATATAATATATATATATATATATATGTGTGTGTGTGTGTGTGGTGTGTGTGTGTGCGTGTGAGAGAGAGAGAGGAGAGAGAGAGAGAGAGAGCGGATTAACACATCATTCTCTCTTCCAATGATTTACCAAACAAAAACAAATAATCACGATTCTATCTCAAACTAAGAGTTAAAAAAAATATTCCATCGTCACTTAGAATAATTCACAATAAAATATAACGTAAAAAATAACGATTTTGTAAAAAAAAAACTCGTTTCTAATACAGTCAAAAAAATGAATATGAAATGATAAGATAAACAATCACAAAACAGGTAATAAAAAAACTACGAACATACTGCGAGATAACAAGAAGGGAGAAAAAAATCACGCCCAGAAAAAAAAAACATTTAGGCGAAATAAAAAAAACAGATAAAAAAGATAGAAAAAAAAATCATGGAAAGAGGAGGGTGAAGCCAGGATACACCCTCGTAACTAATAACCTCAAATTAGCATACGAGCTAAAGAGGGAGAAATGCATTTCCTTTGGCAGCGTCTCCCTTCACCCGGGTAAGATCAGTCATAGTAGTAGTTCTGACGAGGTGTGGCCTTTTCAACGGCTCGCCCCTTCCCGCTGTCTGTCATCCCAGCCCCCCTCTCTCTCCCTAGATAGTAGTAGTAGTAGTATTAGTCCTGCGAAGGTGATAACTTACGCAACTGCCGTCCCAGCTATCCCCCACCCTTCTCCCTTGGTAATAGTGGTTGTGGTATTGTTCTTTGCAATAGCCCATCCGACCTGTTTCTAATTATTTTTTATTTGTAGTAGTAATATAAAAAGCTCTACAAATGTATCGTTATTTGCAGTAGCCCACGTCACTTGTTTACCGTCCTTCTTTCTTGATTTGTAGTAGTATAGTAACACAAAAAGGTCTACAGATCAACAGTCTTTGCAATGGCCCATCCTATTTTTCATCCGTGGTAGTAGTAGTAGTAGTCGTACTAGTTCATCTAAGGCGTGGCCTTTGCAACGGTCCATCATCCCACCTGTGCTTCACCTTTCTTCCCTGCTAGTAGTAGTAGTAGTAGTAGTAATTGTTCAGCTAAGGTGTAGCCTTTGCAACGGCCATCATCATCCCACCTATCCTCCTTTCTTCCCTGCTAGTATTAGTAGTACTAGAAGTAAGAGTTCAGCTAAGGTGTGGCCTTTGCAACGGCCCATCATCGTCCCACCCATCCTCCTTTCTTCCCTAGCTGCTGGGCAGGAGAGCAGCAACACAGCAGCTTGCTTAGGCGATAAGACTGCGTGGGTCACACAGCTGCCACGGCCCCAGCACGCCTAACGAACGATTCCTTCCCAACCACACGGAAAAAAAAATTGCTAAATGAAAAAGCAAAAAGAAAAAAAAAGAAGTACCGACGAGGTCAACACGCCCCAGAATCAGGTCAGCGAAGACGGAGTAGAAGGGGAAAGGCGTGTATGTATGTATGTATATGTACTTTCCTCTGGGTGAGGCAAGAGTGAATGGGATATACATAAAAAAAAAATGCAGGACTTAAACCATCTTCTTTTTTGGTTTGTTTTGACTTGATTTTAAAAGCTAACTTTCACAAATAGCTTTTGAATACAAGCGAATTTCCTAATCTGATGACAGCGAAGAGTAAGAATGTACAAGTAAAAAGAATATTTATTTTACATGAAAAGTTACAATCACAATTAGCTTTTGAATACAAATGTTTTTTTTTCTAAACTGATTACATCGCAGAGTGCGTTCGTACGTGTGATATGTTAAAAAAGTAACTTTTTTTCATTTTGATTCACTTAAAAACATTTTAAACACAATTAGCTTCTGGATAACTTCGTTCTCTTAAACTGACACTACCGAAGTGCGCAAAGATATGTGGGTATAAACGACACTGCTTTAGAATAGTCAATAAATATATCAGGCTTCTAAGCAGACCTATATATTTCCATTTAAATACAGAATGCTAACTTAAGCTGACTACGCTGAAGAGCATAAACATGCGTAGGTTGCCAATTTATATTGGTTTACAAATATCAATATAAAATATACCATACTTCTATACTATCTATATAACAGCTTGAATATAGAATCCCAGCCATAGAATTATTTCTTAAATAAATTACAGGATTAATATAAGTAGTATTTTAGGCTTTCCAGAAAGTTAATGATAGTAAAATCATCGAAGAATATTGAGAAAGAGAGAGAGAGAGAGAGAAGAGAGAGAGAGAGAGAGAGAGAGAGAGAGAGAGGGGCCAAAAATTTCTGAGAGAGAAGGGAGAGATGCAGATGTATTTGTGAGTGTATGTGTGAAAAGATATATATTATATATTATATATTTATATTAGAAAATATATTATATATATATAATATATATATATATATATTAGAGAAGGGAGAGAGAGAGAGAGAGAGAGAGAGAGAGAGAGAGAGAGCCAGCCGCCCTCGCTGCCCCTAATCATAACGAATTGTGCAACGCGTAAACGAAAAATCCCATTCATAACCAATTAGCGATCCCATGTTCGGCAGCCACGGTAATTTACCACTTAAGATTAAATCAATCTCTATCAATATATGACACGCAAGGTTGAAAGGCTGACATATTATCCTGGGCATTTTTCAACCTTTGGGATCAACCCATAAGGGAAAGGTTGATGAAACCGACTTTGAATAACCTGATGATGACTGACTGGCGTTACAGCGCCTGTGGTCAGCGAAATATAGATTATATTGATTAATATATAAATATTTTCTGTTCTAAGAATTGTAAGACGAAAACTCAATTGAAAATGTTCGAGAAAAATGATCTCCCTTAAAAAATATCAAAATATTCAATATTTATTAGTATTATTATTATTTTTATTTTTTTTATTTATTTATTATTTATTTATTTATTTTATTATTTATTTTTTTTTTTTTTTGGGGGGGGGGTTTTTTTTTTTTTTTTTTTGTTATTCACAGTCCTCCAAATCGACTGGGTGGTATTTATAGTGTGGGTTCCGAGTTTGCATCCTGCCTCCTTAGGAGTCCATCACTCTACCTACATGTGCGCCGTTTCTAGATCACACTCTTCTGCATGAGTCCTGGAGCTACTTCAGCCTTTAGTTTTTCCAGATTCCTTTTCAGAGATCTTGGATCGTGCCTAGTGTTCCTATGATTATGTGTACAATTTCCACTGGCATATCCCATATCTTTCTTATTTCTATTTTCAGGTCTTGGTGCTTATCCATTTATTCCCTTTCTTTCTCTTCAACTCTGGTGTCCCATGGTATTGCGACATCAATGAGTGATACTTTCTTCTTGATTATTATTTATTTATTATTATTATTATTATTATTATTATTATTATTATTATTATTATTCAGAAGATGAACCCTATTCATATAGAACAAGCCCACCACAGGGGACCACTGACTTAAAATTCAAGCAAAAGAAGATAGATGAACAAATTTGATTAATAAATAAATAAAAATTGAAGCAAATGATCAAAACACAAGAACTGTATTGGGGAAAATGACGTCATTAATATTAAATATAAAACAAAAATCTGGTAAAAATGATTCTTGAGAGAATTTTGAAAAATGAAAAATAAGTTTTTTGTTTGGTTCAAAATGAAGCATCTGTTGCCAATTTTGCCTCATGTCTTAATAGAGCGTGATTGGGGCCCAATCTCCCGTGTAATTAATTAGTAGACGAATGGTCAAGTCGAGAGTGTATCACTTTGTCCAAACCAGAGGCTCAGGTTCGAATCCTGGCAGGGGCAGAGGCAGGGGCAGTTGCCCTTATTTATAATACATCGTGGGTGCAAATTATTCTCAGGGTATGGCGGATTTAAATATAAGTTATTTTTGCAGCTTAATGTTTATGAGTATGAAAAAAAAGTTACTTATATAATATATATATATATATATTGGTTATATATATATATATATATATATATATATATATATATAATATATACTCACACACACATACACACACACACACACACACATATATATATATATATATATATATATATATATATATATATATATTCATATTCATCGCTTCACTCCAGAACTAATACAGAAGTCAAGTGTGCTGCAGCCTGTATTCGGAAAAAGAAAGTAGGGTGACGCATTCTAGCACGTAATTCTGACAGTTATCGATGCAGAATACAAAATGTTCTACCCAGAAAGACGAGCAGACGCGACGTCTTTTCCTAATCTTTCAACCTGACTCGAAGACAAGATTTTAAAAAGGGATGCCTGTATCTATAAAAAGTTCAGTTCTGACCTAATTCGCGCGGTATAAGACGCAAAAGTTATAAAGCTTCACGCTGACACAAAGACAGAATTAAAATAGGTCCCTGTCTATTGCTGGAATAAGTCTAGTATCTGACTTAATGAACACCACATGAACCGTAAAACTTAAGTAACAAGCAAAAGCAGTAAACCAGAATTAAAGTAGGTCCCTGTTCATTGCTGGAAAAAGTCCAGTGTCTTATCTAATCCACAAAACATGAATAGTAAAGCACTATAACAATCTAAATAGGTTCCTCTGTATAACTGAAAACAGCTCAGTACCTGACCTAATTCAACTTCATACAACAAAAAGGTTAACTAACAAATAAAATCAATAAAACAGAATTAAAATAGGTCCCTGTCTATTGCTGGAAACATTAACCGAAGGAGTATAGAAGTTAAGGAACAAATAAAAAGCACTAAGAGTTCCAGTCAGAGAAACGTCATTCAAGGGAGCAACCTTGAAAAGGCAAACACTCAGTGTTAACCCTAAAAAGAGAAACATACACTAAGGCATTATTCCTCTTTCCCCCGAGCATAACAACAGACTGACGTCACAACAAGGCAGTAGTGGTGGTTGTGGTGGTTTCGTTCCTTGAACGTTGAGGGATTATCGTTGTTACGCCACTCATCGAACGGACGATGGAAAGAGTGCCGTTGATATAAAGGTGTGCGTCTCTACAGTACAGTAAAAAAAATGTCGTAAACAGATTGGCAACTTGTTGCATACTTGTCAAAAACTGGTTGAAAACATGTCATATACTCAGGTTTGAAACTAAACTTGTTGTTTATTTATCACAAACAGGTTGAAAACATGTCACATACTCAGGTCAGAAATTAAAATTGTGTACTTATTACAAACCGGTTGAAAATATGTCATATACTCAGGTCAGAAACTAAACTTGTTGTGTACTTATCACAAACAGGTTGAAAACATGTCACATACACAGGTCAGAAATTAAAATTGTGTACTTATTACAAACCAGTTGAAAATATGTCATATACTCAGGTCAGAAACTAAACTTGTTGTGTACTTATCAGAAACAGGTAGAAAACATGTCACATACACAGGTCAGAAACTAAAATTGTGTACTTATCAGAAACAGGTAGAAAACATGTCATATACACAGGTCAGAAACTAAACTTGTTGTGCACTTATCACAAACAGATTGAAAACATGTCATACACACAAGTCATAAACTAAACTTGTTGTGTACTTATCGCACACAGGTTGAAAACATGTCATGGATATACAGGTCGGTGACTTATACTTATCACAAACAAGTTAAAAACAAGTCAACGTCTGCAAACGCCGGACGAATCATTATTTTTTAAATGGTTAATCATATGATGCACTGCTTGGGAGTAACCAACAAGCCACTGACTTGTATACAACCTGTTTGTGATGTGAATATGATTAGTTGCCAACATTTATCTATGACTTATTTTACCGCCGTGACGATGCACTCTAATGCAGAAACCTGACAAAATCCTTTTGCCCATTCCAGTAACCTAACTCGAATCCAGAGGCAAGTATCACAACAACTAGATTCCAGCACGGGTTACTCGATCCAGTTCCCTCTGCCCCACTACAAAGTTATGGAAATCTCTACCTGCTTCCGTTTTCTCAGATGTATATCCTTTTCTCGCTTTTCTGGGTCAGGGATTCAACATGTCATTTCACTTGGCCCCTCTCCCCCCAGACTGGTCTCTACAGAGAGAGAGAGAGAGAGAGAGAGAGAGGCAGGCGCTTGTAACGCTTTGTTCGGGTACCCTGGACGCTAGGGCATGGCGCTATTGGCATAGTACCCAAGCTGGGTATTTTGGCATTAAAAATAATAATAATAAGAACAGTGAAAATGCAATTAGAAAATGTCTTTGTTTTAAATTGAAAGGTCAAACATAGATGGATAGACAGACACACACATACATACACATACACACACTATAACTACTATATATACTATGCTTGCTACAGTAAACTCCTAAAACACACACCTAACAATAGCAGCAGCTGCAATAAATAGTAATAATCGAAAAAGCCATAGTAATAATCGCCATAGCAGTTGTGGTATCAGCAACAGACCCTGAGGAATTCCTTCCTACCCAAACTTCCAAAATAATCGCCATGAGGACCACCACCACCTCCTCCTCCTCCTATCTTACCCCTCCCCTGGGGCCAGTCTCCTTAGCAAGGCAAATACCTCAAACACCTCCATCCCCCCCTCCCCCCCCTCTCTCTCTCTCTCTCTCTCTCTCTCTCTCTCCATCACAACGCAGACTTGCTCCTCAGTCACTTCATAACAACAGAGGAAGAGGTAACGGTACTGGTGAGGCAGGTTGCATAGCTTCGGGTGGTGGAGAGAGAGAGAGAGAGAGAGAGAGATGAGAGAGAGAGAGAGAGAGAGAGAGAAGGCGGAGGAAGAGGTGGTGGTGGAGGAATAACAGCTGAGGTAAGGAAAAGATTGGAAGATGAGATGTAGGGATTAAATGCATGAGAAGCAATAAAGGATTAAAGAGAGAGAGAGAGAGAGAGAGAGAGAGAGAGAGAGAGAGACCTTACCTTACCTTACCTTACAGTTCGTTCGGGTTGCCCCAGGTCCCTCAGTGTGAGGCGCCTCTAATGTCTACCAGAGAGTTGCTAGTACATCTTCCGGTATATTTTGCATCTTCCAATCTTGGATGATCTGGGATGCAGTTTAGATATTTGTCGAGCTTATTCTTAAACACATCTACGCTCACTCCTGATATATTCCTCAGATGAGCTGGCAACGCATTGAATAGACGCTGCATTATCGATGCTGGTGCGTAGTGGATTAATGTCCTGTGTGCTTTCCTTATTTTGCCTGGTATAGTTTTGGGCACTATTAATCTACCTCTGCTTGCTCTTTCTGATATTTTTAGTTCCATGATATTATCTGTTATTCCTTCTATCTGTTTCCATGCCTGAATTATCATGTAGCGTTCTCTTCTCCTTTTCTAGACTATATCATTTTAAGGGATTGTAGTCTTTCCCAGTAGTCTAGGTCCTTAACTTCTTCTATTCTAGCTGTAAAGGACCTTTGTACACTCTCTATTTTGTGCAATATCCTTTTGATAGTGTGGGTACCATATCATATTGCAATATTCAAGTGGACTACGAACATATGTTTTATAAAGCATAATCATGTGTTCAGCTTTTCTTGTTTTGAAGTGCCGTAACAACATTCCCATTTTTGCTTTACATTTTGCCAACAGAATTGCTATTTGATCATTGCATAACATGTTCCTATTCATCATCACACCAAGGTCTTTAACTGCTTCCTTATTTGTGATTGTCTCATTATTAGGTCCCCTATATGCATATAGCTTTCCTTCTCTGTCTCCATAATTTATTGATTCAAATTTATCAGAGTTAAATACCATCCTATTTACCTCTGCCCAATCATATACTTTATTAAGGTCTCTTTGTAGAGCGTTCCTATCTTCATCACAAGTAATTTCTCTACTTATTCTTGTGTCATCAGCGAAACTACTCACTACCGAATCCTTAACATTACTGTCTATGTCTTCAATCATAATAACAAACAATATTGCAGCTAGCACCGTACCTTGTGGCACACCGGATATTACCTTGGTTTCATCCGATTTCTCATCGTTTGCAATAACTATCTGTTTTCTGTTGTGTAAAAATTCTTTTAACCATCTTCCTACTTTATCTACGATATTGTGTTTTCTAATTTTCTTTGCTAATATATTATGGTCTACTTTGTCAAAAGCTTTTGCAAAGTCTAGATAAACCACATCTGTTTTCATTTCCGCTTTTCATATTTTTGAATATGTTCTCACGGTGGACTAACAGTTGGGTTTGTGTACTTTTTCCGGGTACGAAACCGTGTTGTCCTATATTAAACAAATTATTTTTTATTAAATGTTTCATAATATTTTTCTTCATTACCCTTTCATACACTTTCATAATATGTGATGTTAGACTCACAGGCCTATAATTACTTGCCTCTAGTCTTGATCCACTTTTGAAAGTAGTGATATATTTGCTAATTTGTGCTCATCATAAATCTTGCCTGTATCTACACTTTGTCTTAATAATATTGCAAGTGGCTTTGCGATAGAATGAACTACTTTCTTTAACAAAATAGCAGGGACTCCATCCGGCCCTGCAGCAGCTCCATTTTTAATTTCATTAATTGCCTGCACAATATCAGCTTCATTAATTTCTATGTCAGCTAAATATTCACTATTTTTCTTCCCTTACTTCTATATCATTATCTTCATTATCTATTCTAGGGGTGAATTCTCTCTTATATCGTTCTGCCAGTATGTTGCAAATTTCCTTTTTTTCATTCGTTAATCTCCCTTCAATTCTCAGAGGGCCTATTTCTATTCTTCTTTTATTCATCTTCTTCGCATATGAGTAATAGTTTGGGGTTTTTGATATAATAGTTTCTTCCAAGTCCCGTTTTCATTTTCTTTTGATTGTATAATCTTTTGTTCTGCATTTTCTATCTTACTTTTTAGTTCTATAACTTTCCATGCATTTTTTTCTTTTGCAAGACCTTTTTTCCACTTTCTGATTTTCTGGAACAAGATCCTTCTGTCTCTTGGTATGCATGAATGATGTTTACTTTTCTTCTTCGGTATATATTTTTCCACTATTTTCTCCAATATTTTATATAATATCTCCGTATTTACCCTTATGTCATCACTTACGAAAATGTTATCCCAATCTTTGTTTAATTCTTCATTAATTTCTGACCATTTATATTTTTTACTGTAGAAGTTGTATTTTCCATATCCTTCCCACTTTTTCATTTCTTGCTTATCTCTATTTTCACTTGCTTTGGAATGAACTGTTAATTCTATGACATTATGGTCTGAAATACTCGCATTATAAACTATTATTTCTTTAACATAATTCATCTCGTTCACAAATACTAGGTCCTAAAGTATTTTCCTTTCTTGTTGGCAGGTGATTTATTTGTTGAATGTTGTATTCTAGTAGCATATCTAATAGCTTTTCAAATTGCCTCTTATCTTCTGCACTACTATTACTCTCTTTTTTATATGTATAGTACAACCACAATCTCCTATTCGTTCTTTCCATTCTACGAAAGGAAAGTTGAAGTCACCAGAATAGGAGAATAGTCCAGTCCTTGTGATTTCTACATATATCATCCAATTTTTCAATTATTAAGTCAAACTCTTTAGTATTAGGAGTCTATATATTACTATGTTCATCAATTTTTCAGATTCAAATTCTACCGCTATTAGTTCACATTCTGAGTTACTATATTTCTCATATATTTTTCCTTGTTTTTTGTCTTTCCCATATATTGCGGTTCCCCCTTGATTCCTATTTTTTCTATCTGATCTATAAGTTTGGAACCCTTTTATTTGATCATCATTCCCAGTCTCTTGGGAATACCAGGTTTTCACTGGTTATATCAATATATATCTATTTTCTTTTCATTTTGGGTTAGTTTTCGTTCTAAAGTACTCTATTTTTCTTTTTGAGTTACTCGTAACTAAACCCTGCGCATTCATCACTATGATGGTTTGCGTGTTTTCTCCTTCATTTAATAATGGTAGTAATAAGGATTTTCCCATGTCTCTTTCCTGTTCTGGTATGTTGTTCTTTTTTTTCATTTCCAGAAATTCTGACATTAAAAATCCAACTTTTCCATAATATTTGATCTTCCTTCATCATAATTATTCATTTTGTGTCTGAACTGAATCTGCAATTTCTCCGTTTCTGCAATATCCTCTTGCATAATAAATACAGTTATTATCTCTTGAGTAGAATTTCGGAGCTGATGCTTTGAAATTTTTTGCTGACACCTCTGCATATCTCATTGGTGGTTTGCTTTTCTCTTTTACCTGATATTCTTGATTTCTCTCTTTATTTGTTTCTTTCTTATTTTGGATTTTATTACTTGGTTGGTTATTTATTTGATTATGATTCATGGCTACAGGGTGCATATATTTGCATTTTTTGTCGAACTTACATCCTTTTCCTTCTTTTATTTGGTTTTTACATATTTTTGGATGCAGATCTCTGCAATCATCCCCATATCCATCTAAGTATGCACATTTACCATATATTTCATAGTTTTGACATATCTTAGGATGTTTGTAGTAACATCTTTCTCCAAATCTGCAATTCCCTCTTTTCAAAAGGTTGCAGATTTTGTCTTTCTTGTCTATTTTTTCCTCTTTCCCGTCATTGTGTAGATCTGGGTAGAGCCTCTTCTGATTTGCTTTTCTGTTGTCATTTATCGTAATTTATTTCTTCGTAGGTATGCTGCTTTATTGCCTCATATGTAGTATCAATGAGTATCTCTGCATCCATACTTTTATCTTGTTCTTTGTTTTCCTTATTTTTTTTTCTGTCATTTCATTTTTGTTTACTTCTCTTCCGTTTTCCTCTTCTTCTTTTTCTTCTTCTTCTTCCTCTTCCTCTTCTTCTTCATCCTCAACTATTTGTACATTCAATCTTGATTTAATAACATTGTCTATCCATGATAGACATGTTGAACAAAAAATTCTTGTATCTTTTCTCAAATCTTGTATTACCTCAGCACACTGTGGATGGGTCGGAATGTTGCATGCAGCACATTTTCTGATTAGGTTTTGTGGATTGACTATGCTATACCAAACCTTACACAGTTTGCATGCTTTTGGCATTCTTTTTCCTAATGCATCAATTAGGATATTCACAAGATTCACCTTATTCATTTTCTTTGTCGGAATATGTTGGTTTATGTATATTTTCTTTATGAGTCTCTTGACCACTTGGATTTTATTTGGAACTTCTTCAATTATTTTCAAGATGTTTTCATTAGATTTGTTCCAGTTTGAAGGATTATATCCTTCTAATATATCTATGAATGCTTTTGTATCTTTTTGGTTAGGACTGTTGCTGATTTCATAGATGAGAAATGCCAGTTCCCTTCCTGCTACCTCATCGTATTGCGAATCTGCTAAACACGCTAAATTACGCCACCTCTTCCCGCAGTTGGAACTTACTGCCATCTTGTTCTGATTTATAGTATTACACTTGATAAACTAACTTAGAAGACGCTTTATCCTACTATTTTCACACTAATCTTATCACCGATAGTTCACGAACACTTCTAGATATTTCTCAAATTCTAGTCGTATGTTAAACTTGTGATATCTGTTGATTAATCTGACTTCACGCGGGTACGTCTCACCAAGCAAGATGGCTACTACGAGAGAGAGAGAGAGAGGAATAGGAAATTACCAAAGGAAGGGTTTGAGAAATGGAAGGTGATATACGAAATAAATGAGTGAAAATCTATGGAGGACATAGAGAGAGAGAGAGAGAGAGAGAGAGAGAGAGAGAGAGAGAGAGAGAGGTGTCGTTGGATAACCATGTGGTCAAAGCATGCAATCAAAAATATGGGCTCTATCTCTCTCTCTCTCTCTCTCTCATCATGATTCCAAATAGAGTAGGAATGGCTGTGCAAAGATAAGCAACATAAGATGTGGCTTTTGGCAGTTATCATTCCAAGACCACAGTTTATGGCCGGTGTTTACAACCGAAAGCCCGAAAGACAACCATCTTAGTAGAAGAGATGTTTCTGATTTGATTGGTTTTTTGAGCATTATAGAAGAGCAACTGACCCTTGCTTGAGCCTGGGAGTTAAGTTTAAAGTAATGTTTCTCGTCTTGCATAGATATTTGGGGTTGATTCCAAGCATGGTCTTAAGTTAATTCATTCTCTCTCTCTCTCTCTCTCTCTCTCTCTATTTTGTGACTGTCTGCCTGAATGTCTTTCCTCTCTCTCTCTCTCTCTCTCATTTTGTGACTGTCTGTCTGAATGTCTTTCCTCTCTCTCTCTCTCTCTATTTTATTATTGTCTGCCTGAATGTCTTTCCTCCTCCTCCTCCCCTTCTCTCTCTCTCTCTCCCATTTTATGACTGTTTGCCAACAGGACTCTCTGACACTGTGAATGAACTGTAAAACTTGCTCCTATATAGAGATAAGTGAGCACACGAATATTTCCTCTTAGGACGGACTAACAAGTCTTTGAGACATCCTAATCCTTGTAACTCTCTCTCTCTCTCTCTCTCTCTCTCTCTCTCTCTCTCTCTCTCTCTCTCTCTCTCTCTCTCGACCCGTCCCTCAGAAGCACCATCGCCAATGGAGGAAGAAAATAATATCAGAAGACGAAGGTAAAAAAAATTAAAAAAGAAAAAAACTGCAGCATCAAAGGCGTGACCCCGCACTTTCTGAGGAGGAGAGGAGGAGGAGGAGGAGGAGGAGGAGGAAGAGGAGGAGGATGAGGAGGAGATGATTATAAAAAAAAAAAAGAAAAAATATTAAAAGGTTATGTTACGCTACGCTGATTCCTGATCGTGTACGCACGGATTCTTGAGGCGTTGGCTGCTGGGTTAGTTTAGTGAAGACGCACTGCAAGGAGTTACAAGGATGAGGATGTCTCGGAGACTTGTTAGTCCATCCTAAGAGGAGATATCGTGTGCTCACTTATCTCTAGAAGCAGGTTTTAATGTTCATTCACAGAGTCCTCTTAATGATTTGTCTAGCTTTCTTTTAAACGCTTCCACACTCGCATATGTGTGTACATGTATGTATGTGTGTGTATGCATGTATGTAATAGAGAGAGAGAGAGAGAGAGACTATAAAATGTATGTAAAAAAAGGATTAAAAGCCACATTATTTCTTGATTTCTACTCTTAACTTGGTTTTGTGAATCCTAAACACATTTCAAGCTTGTTAAGTTGAAAATAAAACATCAGATTACACTCACTCTCTCTCTCTCTCTCTCTCTCTCGTTGCTGATAAAGCTCTTATGCAGAGTAACACCCTGTCACGTACTTAAGAGGATTTCCCTTCAAGCGTGAATATTAGAATTAAATAAACTGTTAAAACGTTCACGAATCACGCACTGCCTCTCTCTCTCTCTTCTTCTTCTTCTTCTACTTCTTTCAAGTGCTTGAGCATGATCTCAACATGATTGCAGATGCATCTGATTTGCATTACTGAAGGCATGGAAGGCTCTGAGAGAGAGAGAGAGAGAGAGAGAGATTAGCTGACGTCTCATGTCACTCCAGAACCTTAATACGAATATGCACACATCTTCATTTCTTTTTTCAGGCAATGGAATATTGAGAGAGAGAGAGAGAGAGAGAGAGAGAGAGAGAGAGAGAGAGAGAGAGAGAGAGAGTGACATGCGTATTTCCCACTTCACCTCAGACCCTTAGAACTAATATACACACTTCACATATACTTTATCTTCCCAAATTTCCATCATTTGGTTCTAAAATTCAGGGGGAAAAATGACTTAAAACTCGAGAAAATAATAATGCATGATTTTTTTCCATCATTTTTTTTTTATTTTTATTTTTAGCTGAGGCCCCAAAGGTGTCGTGATCATTAGGTGTCTGTATTACCTACCATCGTCCTATATTGTCTGGACTTGGGAAGGGGTTTGGTAGGGGGTGGAGAGGGCGAGGGGGTGGGGAGGGGGGGGGGTTTGTGTGTTGCCATCTCCTTCACTTTCACTTTTAGCAGTTTCCCTCTGTTGTTGCTATCTCCCAATTTTCGTCTACGATTGCCATTATCTCCTGCCGTTTTGTTTCGTTCGTTCGCTGCTAATTCCTTTTATTTAGTTATTATTATTTTTTTTTATGTTCTGATATCAAACAGTTTGAGGGTTTCTTTGAGACATACCACTGCCGCTTGCATCAGAGTACATAGGTCTGTTGACGCTTAAAAAACTCATACTTTCTGGGATTATTGATATCAGTCACCAATATTTCTTTAAATATTTTTTTTTTCAGATTTCTGCTTCTAAACGCATCAATATTGCATAATTGTCAATATTTTATTTTGGGTTTCTTCGTGATATAATGCCGCTTGCACCAGAGTACATAGGTCTGTTGACGCTTAACAAACTCCTACTTTATGGGATTATTGATATCAGTCACCAATATTTCTTTAAATATTGATTTTTTACAGATTTCTGCTTCTAAATGCATCAACATTGCATAATTGTCAATACTTTATTTGGCTTTCTTCGTGACATCCTGCCGCTTGCACCAGAGTTCATAGGTCTGTTGACACTTAACAAACTCTTACTTTATTTTATCACTGATATCAGTCACCAATATTTCTTTAAACATTTATTTTTTTCAGATTTCTGCTCCTAAACGCATTAACACTGAAATTGTATATCTAAAAAACTGCTCTCTTAATAATCATTATTTATTCATCTCAAGGAATTATGATTTCCCAAAGAGGTGAACCTAAAAATTTTGCTGTCTCAAAAATCCAAGTTTATTTATTTCGGGGGAAATCATGTTTTCCCAAAAAAGGAATATCTAAAACTTTGCTGTCTAAAAGAAGGTTATATTTGACCAAGGCTCCAATGCTTTTCTTCAAAAAATAAAGTAAAAAACAAAAAATAAACACAGGTGATTGTTATACAATTGGCTTGAGAACTACTGGAAACACGTAATCTTCGAATTACTGGAAAGATTTTGGTCACTGAAGAAACAATACATTTCTTTTTCTTGGTGTTGAAATGATGACATGTTATGGCTCTGAAAATATACATTTTGGTAAAACACAACTTTTGCTCTGAGAGAAATCTATTACATTAATACGGAATAATTTCCCTCACACTAAGAATGAATAAAATACGAATTTATATTTCAGTTGAAAAATACAGATAAAAATTCTTTCTCTCTCTCTCTCTCTCTCTCTCTCTCTCTCTCTCTCTCTCTCAATACATGAGATCGAACTTTCTCACGCTTAAAGAGCCTGACCTGGGGCCTTATGCCGCTGCAAGAAGATCACCAACACCTGATTGGACAATAACAAAACCGTGACCACAAGTTACATGAGTGAGTAAGTAAGTTAGTAGGTAAGTAAGTAAGCGAGTGAGTGAGTGAGTGAGTGAGTGAGTAATTAAGTAAATAAGTGAGTAAGTGAGTGAGAAAGTAAGTAAATAAGTGAGTAAATAAGTGAGTAAGCAAGGTGTCTTCATTTCAATCCTGAGGCTACAGAACTCGCGATGCAGCAAAACAGGTCAGGCGTAGAAGTACAAACCCCATTCTAGTTTGGGAAAGACCTTTTCCTTCGCACCCTGGGGTTCCCAAGGGTGACTCGTTTCTCCCCTGTAAACACAGAGTTTAAAACGCGGACTTTAAACACAGACTTTCACCTGGAAGAACGCCTTGCGTAAGTTTCAATGTCCTTAGGGAAGGAGCTCGGCTATGGGAACGTTCAGACAAGTTCGTCGGGTGAGGTGAATCAATGAGTATCTCTGTATTTTAATGTTTATGTCGAAGGTGTTGTCTGCTTTAAATATATTGCTGGCTTGCTCTGATTATTATTATTATTATTATTATTATTATTATTATTATTATTATTATTATTATTATTATTATTATTATTATTATTATTATTATCATTTGTTTTATTATTATTATTATTATTATTATTAGTTATTATTATTATTATTATTATTAATTATTATTATTATTATTATTATTATTATGTTATTATTATTATTATTATTAGAAATAACTGCTGTCTCAGCTGCGTGAATTTTATAAAGGTTCTTCTATATTTTTCTGATTATTGTTATCTCATTGTTGCTTAAACTGGTGAGCAACAATGAGAAAACAATAATTAGAAAAATAAAGAAGAACCTTTACAAAATTCACGCTGCTGAGCTAGCAATTACTTTTAATAAAACATGTTTAATAGAGGGTTTGCTTTCAACGTATTATTATTATTATTATTATTATTATTATTATTATTTTATTATTATTATTATTATTATTATTATTATTATTATTATTCAGAAGATGAAACCAATGACCTGAAATTGAAGCTTCCAAAAAGTATGGTGTTCATTAGGAAGAAGTAAGAGGTGAAGGGAAATACGTAGAGTGTAGATCCCACTCATTAAAGAAGAAAAGACAAATTTATGAATTAATAAATAGAGAAAAATGTATTAAAATGCAAGAATAGTACTAGGGTCGTAATGCACTGCATCTCCGCATGAACTTCTGAAGAAGCTCCAGGATGCAAGACATCCTCTGGGAAGCTGTTCCACAGTCCAACGGTGTGAGGAATAAAGGACCTCTGGAACTGAGAAGTTCGACCTTGAGGCCCATTTACTGCAAATTGGTGTTTTTGTCAAGCGAATCTGGTCGCTCTCGGCAGATAAAGGAGATGATCAGCTACGAAATTGAGGCTGACAAGTCAAAAACTGGGGCATTTTTTTTATTCAGGCTTCCTACAACAATAAAAAGAGTGACACCTGGATAAAGAGCAATGCATTACTACCATGTTACATTTATCCTCGTATTTGGATGATTTACTTGTATTTTTATCTATTCCTTAATATGTTAATTCATTTTTTCTTTTCCAGTAACTGATCTCCTCTTTCTGCACTCACTATTACCTTCTGCTGCTTCTTTCAAATGGACACCATAATATTCTTTGGAAACTTGAATTTTAAGTCAAGGACCCCCTTGGTGGATTTTGTCCATATGAATAGGGGTCTCATCTTCTGAATATAATAATAATAATAATAATAATAATAATAATAATAATAATAATAATAATAATAATAATCCAGAAAATAAAATTTACATAGAGAGGTTGGACAGCAAGACGAAAGAAAAGGAAACGAGAAAATGGAGGTACAGTAAAACTAAGGAGAATGTGCACCTAAGGGCCAAATGAACGCTGGAAACGCCTCTTTAGTAATGCCTACAGTCCACCACGTGAGCCGCACTGGCGGCACTACTAACCCTCCTTTTCAGGTAGATGATGTATTTCAGGTCCAAACATTTCCTTTCCGGGCCAAGACTTTAAATCGAAGTCCATTAGGCCACGCCCCCTTCTCTCGGGGTGGGTCAGAGTCCACGAGAGAGGTTACGTCCATCTGACCACGCCCCCTTTTATCGAGGTTAAACCTGGTTTAGTTAAAGAGCCTCTTACGAAAGGACGCACTGATGGGCATTAGGGTATTATACCCCCACGAGGTAATAATGTATGTGATAATGACGTACTCTATAATGTAGGATGATGGTTGCCTTGTCCGTCATCATGTTTATAGTGATGTGATGTAATGAGTGTGGGTATTAAGTACCTCATAATATTGTGATGGTAGGCATGTTTATGTGGTCATACTGTGTATGGTGAGTGGGTACTTTCTAGTGTATTATGATGGTGATTAAGATAAGTTGTGGGTGGGGGGGAGGGTTGTTTTCGTGACTGCCTATCTGAATTAGCTATGAAAAAATTTCTAAAAGATTCTGACAAATTGCTGGCTACGTTTGAATAAAATTTAATGACAGATTACGCAACAGATCACTAATGACAAAAACCATTAACAAAATCAAACAAAATTCAGACAAATTGTTTACTAAATTTGAATGAAATTCAATGACAGATTACACGACAATTCACTAATGACAAAAAATGTAAACAAAATGAAAATATACAAACTGTTGTCTACATTTGAATCAAATCTAATGACAGATTACGCAACAAATCCCTAACAAAAACTATAAACGAATGAAAAAATCAGAAAAATCTCGGTCAAATTCAATGACAAATGACGCAACAAACCACTAATGACAAAAACTATAAAAAAATTCAGCCAAATTCTATGACAAATGACACAACAAATCATTAATGACAAAAAATTTTAAACAAAATTCTAAAAATTCTATAAAAGAAATGATTCAAATTTAATTGCAGATTACACAACAAATCACAATAGTAAAAAAAAAAAAAAACTATAAACCAAATGATAATATAACCTTAAGAGAAATAAGACCCATTAAAGCATTTCCCTCCCCTCCCAAAACATGGCATCAGAAAAACAGCACCTCTACTTATAACTGAGGTGTCTTCATCGAGAGAGGCAATTCAGAAAACTCCCGGAGTACCGCAAGGCGAGACACTTGCGCCCGCTGGGTTGTCGTGTTGATTTCCTTGTCATGAGAGGCAAGAAGAGTAATCAGAGTTACGGAACATCAAAGGGGATGGAGGGAAAAAAAGTGGATATGACGAAATGCGGAAGAGAGAGAGAGAGAGAGAGAGAGAGAGAGAGAGAGGCTTGGAAGCAAATATGGTCATTGGGAAGAAAACTGGAACAGACCACCTCAGGAAGGTGGTAAAGAAAAGATAAATATTGAAAATAAACAGAGTAGAGAGAGAGAGAGAGGTAAACATTAATAGATATCTATATAGTTTGTAGTGTAAATACATCGAAAAATTTGGGAAGGAAAGAGAAAAGGTTTGATAAAAGAAAAAAAACGTTGTGAATGAAAATGAGAAGAGATATTGAGAAAAAAGGAAGTGAAAAGAAAAATTCAGGAAGAAAACGTGGAAGAGACGCAGGATGAAAGAAGGGAGCAGAATATCATGGAGAAAATATTTGACAGATATTGAAATATAGCTGGGAGAGGTGACCTCCGGAAGGCGGTATGGAAAAGAAGTTAAAAGTAAACAGTATAAGAAAGTTGCAGATAAAAAGAAAAAAAAAAAGTCAGGAAGAGGAAAACACAAAAAGAAAACTAGTCTCATAAGGTAGACCTGTTGGTCAGGAGGAGGAGGAGGAGGAGGAGGAGGAGGAGGAGGGAGAGGGGGAGGAGGAGGCCCTTGGCGCTGTCACACTTGACGACCTGTTAACTACACGGTCTGAAACTTATTCCTCGACGGCTCAAACGACCACATCCAATAAGGTACTAACACGACCTTGTCAGAGGGCGGCGCCTTTGGGATACCCTCTTTGGTGTGAGGACCTATTGACGGCCTCTGCCTTCCCACTTGCCCCCTCCCTCCCCACCCTGCCACCTGCCCTCAACCCGTCTTTGACCTCCACCGAAAAATGGGCAGGTACCAATAACAAAAATGAGGCTTCAGAAGACAGCTGCTTCTGATGAAGGTACTTCAGACCAGAGAGTCGAAGTCTTACGTTCTGAGGGGTTCTGGGATACACAGATTCCAAACCTCCGAAATATTTTCAAAATAATTACGTAATTCTCTGTAATGACTGGAAGACAGAAATAACTGTGTAATTCTCTGTAATGACAGGAAGACAGACGTGGTAAGAATTCCCCACTTACAACTTACACCATTTTGCAAGACCCGGGAACTTGCAAGATAAGTAAACCACTTATCCATTTATTTCAAAGTATACTACAGTTTACTCAAAAGGTAAAGTTGCTCCATTCCTTTGACTAAGCCCTGAGGAAGAGTCCCTCCCTCCTGTAGGGATTCCTCCTAAAAGGAACCTACACAGCCCATGGAAAAGCCACGAACTTCTTTAAGTATACCACTTAAAGTCAAGCACTTAATTCAAAGTATATTACAGTTGATCCAAAGCTACAGTGGTTCTGTTTCTTTAACCTATGTCTAAGGAAGCCTGCCTCTCTCTCTCTCTCTCTCTCTCTCTCTCTCTCTCTCTCTCTCTCTCTCTCTCTCTCTCTCTTTAAGGGGTTTCCATTTCTTTAACCTAGACCTAAGGAAGCCTCTCTCTCTCTCTCTCTCTCTCTCTCTCTCTCTCTCTCTCAGGTCCTCCCTTTAGCTGCAGAAGGATTCTACCTAAAAAGGCTACCACAGTCTACCCAAAGGTAAAGGGGTTTCCACTTCTGTATCCTAGACCTTTGGTTACAGGAGAAGGACTCTACCTGAAAAAGGAACTTATATAGGCAGAGGAGCCTGGCCTAGCTATGGCAACCACCGGTCATATACAGAAAAAAATAGGGCCATTCGTGCACCTCTCACTGTAAGAATCTTCTCGGCTAACATCATCTATACGAGTACCACAAGGGTATTTTGGCACACATACCAACCCCCAGGGGGTAGCAATATCAAGGACTTGTGCCTCTCACTGTCTAAGGACCTTCTCAGCCAACCTCACCTACGAGTACCACAGGGGTATATGGGCACTCATACCCCGCCCCAACCACCCCGGGTAGCAATAATCACGTAGGAGCATTAATGCACCTCTCGCTTTGAGGAACTTATCATCCAACCAGCCCAGAAGTGCCACGAGGGTATTTGGCCACGCATAACCCTCCCCACCCATACCCACGGGGTAGCAATAATAATCAAGATGCCCATCAGATAAGCCGACGGCGCTTTCATGAGGAAGGAGAAGTACGGAAAAATCTGGCGTGGGAAGGATTTGCCCGTTATAGCCGATGTATATAGTCTTACCCTCGGGGGCTATAATTTAACTACGTATGCATGAGTCCAATCTGACCCATGTTTAGGCTATATTCATCCCCACAGGGTTAAGACTACATTCGTGTACCCGTGGTAAGACAATACCCATCGCCACAGGGTTAGCCTATATCCATTTACGCTTTGTTAAACTATATTCAAGATAGCAGTTTCTAACTTTGGCAATATGATGAATTCATATATTATTATTATTATTATTATTATTATTATTATTATTATTATCATTATTATTATTATTATTATCATGGACTAATAAAATGGCGAGATAAGTCATTAATTTATTTGATGTTCTTTTTTTGTCACTACAGTAACGCAAGGTTGTCAGGAAAGAGAGAGAGAGAGAGAGAGAGAGAGAGAGATTCTCCCTTAGTGATTCACAATAATATATAATAACAGAAATAAACAATCAATTGATAACAATGAAATCAAGCTACGCAAACACATTCCAACCCCCCCTCGACCACACCGGCGCCCCAAACCCCAAACATCCCCCCCCCCCCCCCCCCCCCCCGCACACACACACCCAAGCACGCGCATTTCAGCCAACCCAAAAACACACACACGGGTCCTCTTTCATGGCAAAACGGACCAATTTCTGCAGATTTCCCAGGAGGGGATATTATCACATTCTTCCCTGACAATAACCAAATCCCGTCCCCACCCCCCAACCCCACAACAGAGCAACGCATGCTGAACGTTAAAAACACGGATGAAAGGTTCCTTTGTAGGCCCTCAAATTTCGGTGGTTCCTACGTGACCTTGGTAGGTTTTGGAGCGGCGTAGGGTGGGCCAAAAATGTAAAGGGTGGGTGGGTATTATTTCCCTAAGGTACCTTGCAACATCCCTTAGGTCAGCAACTGCGTTGCTCTCTGTATTTTAATTTTAACACATTCTCATTGTTATTATTATTATTCTAGCTCCTCATCTTCTTTAAGTTTTTCTTGTACAAGCTGCCGCTAGGTCCTGTTTGGCTGCTCTGAGTCCATGGGTCCACAACAGATCTCATGTATATTTTAAATGTAATGGAGAGACTCACTGATCCATAAAACTATTTTATTCAAAAAATTGAGATTTTTATGTAGTTAAAATATTTCATAAAAAAATATTGAGCTAAAAGTCTAGTTAAACTTTCATTGCAAAAAAAATGTAAAAACCAAGACTCTGTGATGCATTTAAATTGTTTTATTAAAAAAAATATTGAATGAAAAATATCTTGTTAAACTTTAAAAAAAATATTGAATGAAAAAAATCAAGCTAAACTTTCATTAAAAATATTGAATTTAAAAAATCTAGCTAAACTTCCATTTAAAAAATACTGAATTAAAAAATCTAGCTGAACTTCATGAAAAAATATTGAATTAAAAAAAATTCTAGTAAAACTTTCATTAAAAAAACATTAACTAAAAAACCTAGCTAAACTTTCATGACAAATATTGAATAATAAAAACTTACTTAAACTTTCATTTCAGAAAAATAATAATAAAAAAAAGTCTCATGAACCCAGACGGAATTCGAAACGCACGCTCGTGTTCTTTCTCAAATGAAATCCTTCCAAGTCAGCAGGAGGTAACATTACAGATCCTACACAGATCCTACAACTTGCTGAACCGAAGCTCATTGTTGCAGAGTCCTTGTGCTCGCAGGATGCTATACAGGAGGAATGTCTTGTGTTTAGGATATACAAGGGGGCATTATAGCATTTGTTCTGAAAAGGATATACTCGCTTTTACACATTAATCATTAGGTGGTTGTTCTTTTTTGATCTTGGAATAATAATAATAATAATAATAATAATAATAATAATAATAATAATAATAATAATAATAATAATAATAATAATAATAATAATAATGTCCCATATGTTAACATTTCCCCCAGAGATTTATATTCACAAAAACATCCATTATTCCAGACCATAAAGGAGAGAGAGAGAGAGAGAGAGAGAGAGAGAGAGAGAGAGAGAGAGAGAGAGAGAGAGAGAGAGAGAGAATAATAATAATAAAAATTCCTCGGAAAATTATGCATTTACAATAAAAAGCTGTTTTCCACATGACGAAGAGAGAGAGAGAGAGAGCAAGCGTCTAGACACATAATGCTTAAACCTGGCCAAATAAAACACTTAGGAATTCATTATCAAAAGTCTTAAATTTTTATAAAAATAAAACATATATTTAGACACCCATTACAAAACATAACTGCAAAAAAAAGAATAAATAAATGAAAAAGAATGAACAAAGGAAAAAGAATAATTAAGAATGAAAAGGAACTGAAGAATAATTAAGTCAAAAGAAACTAAAAACTTCATTGGAGATTCACTAAAAAAAAATAAGCTCAATCTTTGTAGTTTTTTTTTTTTACCGTAGAAAAACCTTCCCCTACAAGAATGATTAATATGATTTGTGAGAGCATTCAGCTTGCTGCATCATTCATAATTATCTCCCTACCTGTGATGGGGCTGAGAGAGAGAGAGAGAGAGAGAAGTAGGAGGTGGTTGTGGTAATGAGGGAAGCTTTGAAAATAATAACAAGAATATGCCATAAGGACGATGATGGAAGGAGGGAGTAGGGGGCGGCTTCCCGTGGACCCCTTCCCCCTGAAAAATAGAGGGGGGTCAACCCTACCCCCTTACACTCCCTCCCCCTGAATACGGACGGGTTTGATCCATGATTGGTCCGTGGGTGCGATAATGTCTTGGTACCATATTTCCTCTAGGTTTATTAGTATTATTTTTTTTTTTTTTAAAGATTTATTCACATGTCTTTGCACTTTAGTTTGTGTAGGATTTTGTTTGGGATTTCTTTTTCTGCATTTACATCGAGTGGGATTAATTCCACGTTTGTTCTGTTATGTTTTTCGATTATTTGTCAATACGAATATTCATGATCTGATGGTTTCAGAATATATATATATATATACATATACACACACACACACACACACACACACATATATATATATATATATATAAATATATATATCATATATATATATATATATATAACTGTTTTTGTTATGCTTCTAGATAGTTTATCCATACGAAAGTATATTTGACTAGATTTGTATTCATAAATATTTAACTAGAGTTGAGGGTGGAATTTTGTTTTTTTGGGAGGTGGCCGGGGAGGGGGCCCCATATTTATTTGGGATTACATCCAAAAGTTAATCCGCAAGTGTTCCGATACTACTTTAGAGGGTTTACCAATACGATATTTATGAATATCTATGAGAACTGCCCATATGAATATGTATCTATTTTCTATCCATAACTATTTAAGTAGATGTAATTTTCAACTTCAGATAAAAATGAGTAAGATATATTCATACGAAACGGATGATAAAGTAATTAATGACTATGATAAAAGAAAAAGTTCTGACTTTTTAAACAAAATCTTGAGATAAAAGTGTAAATCCAATGGAAAAAACTCTTCAAATGTTAACAAGCATATCTAATAAAATATTTACGTCGTGTATGTATGTATATACGTATATATGCGTATATATACGATATATATATACACACACACATATATATATTATATTATATATATATATATATATATTATATAACGTATTGTATAATATATATATAATATATATATAGATATTATATACGTTATGTATATTATTTATATATATATATTAATATAATTATATATAGTAATATAATATATATATATATCATATATACATTGCAGGTGCCGATGCAGAAGTTTTGGACGAGGGAACAGCCGAACACACAGAGGAGGTAGTTCAACCACGACGATCGGCTCGTCTTTTGGCCAGACATTTGAACGAGGGAATAACATGATTGAGAGAGTTTTGTTTTGGTTGTTTATCTCCCTTGGAGACGGTTCCAGAGTCCTGCCTGTCCTTCGTATTTTGTATATTTTTTGAAAAGGAAAAATCAGTACGGCTGATGAGGTCTACTGATCAAGAAGACGAAAGCTTCCGGCTTTTATGTATCTTTAATACACATTTTACATAAGTGAGGACTTTTATTACTTCAAGATTTTCCACTCACGTTATGGTGATTTTTTTAGATATATATATATATATATATATATTATATATATGTGTGTGTATATATATATATATATATATATATATATATATATATATATATATATATATATATATATATATATATATATATTGCTAAATGACTCTCATGTTCTGAAAAATATTTTTTCAGGATTTTCAGGAATGCTAAGATTATTTTCGTCGTCATCTATAGCCGAAATATATTCATGTGTATACATGTATGCATATATATATATATAGATATATATATATTATATATATATATATAAACATGAATATATTTCGACTAAAGATATCGACGAATAATTCTAGCAATCCTGAAACTCCTGAAAAAGTTTTTTTTTCAGAACATGTGAACAATAATTTAGCAATAAAACTAGCAAGAGTCAGGCTAACCTAAGCAATACCCGGTAGTAGCAATAAAACAAATAAAACTACCGCCCCCCCCCCCCCCCCCCACCCCCCCCGACGAAAAAGACAAGCCAGCAATTTTATGGCAAATCTCTACTTATTTTGTTTACTCTCATTTTTCGATCCCAATTGAACGCACCCGTAAACAGACTAAGCGAAAATGTAGAGCAAGATTATACGACCGAATCGTCTCGTTTAAATGCAGCTGTAACCGAGATTTAGGGAGACGTAAAAGTGCCTCGTATGAGCTATACTTCTAATTTATGCCGAATGTTAAGAGATTTTAGGGGACTTGCCTTTCCTGAAGGAGAGGTAGAAAGTTGTACTTAGAGGAATTTTAAAACTTCCTGCTGCCGTACGTAGTACCTGCAACGATAGAAAATAGAAATGTGTAAATAACAGGGTTTTGTATCTAGAATGGAATGCAGGCTACAAGGTTATATATACAATTCGTGCTTATGAAGATGGCATTAAACAAACACATATATATAAATGTATATAGATACATATATATTATATTAAATTATATTGTATAACGTGTACAGTTTAATATATTATATATATATATTATATAATATATTATATATATCTATATATATATAGTGTATGTATGTGTATACATATACATGATTCTTCCCAATGAATTTACAACAGGCATTTTGAAGTGAAATTGCTGGACCATACAGTCGCAAGGAATGCTTAAAATAAAGATGAGGAGAAAGAATAAGATAAAACATGTGCAAAAAAAAAAACAAAAAAAAAAAGGAAAAAAATGCGCAATCAAGTTTTCTGTACAACGTATAATCAAAGCCACCGAAAATAGCTCTATCTTTAGGTGGTCTCGGTATAATGCTGTATGAGCCGCGGCCTGTGTTGCGTTGCCAGAAGCACGATCATGGCTAACATTAACCTTTAATAAAATAACAACTACTGAGGCTAGAGGGCTGCAATTTGGAACGATTGATGCCTGGAGGGTGGATGATCAACATACCAATTTACAGCCCTCTAGCCTCAGTCGTTTTGAAGATCTGAGGGCGGACGGACGGACAGAAAAAAGTGCATTCAGACGGAGAGACAAATAGTGATCTAAATAGTTTATCTTTTACAGAAAATTGAAAAAAAAAACCTGAACAGACAGAGCTGTGATAAGTAACTAAAATACCCAAAATAATTCGAAAAGGAGAGAAAGAGAAACTGCATCCAGTCGAGAGAGAGAGAGAGAGACAGAGAGAGAGAGAGAGAGAGAGAGAGAGAAGATTGTCGTCTAGACATTATTCCACTCCTTATTATGATGTGTCCCAGATGGGATTCTTCTTAAGAGAACATCTCCTCAATGTGACCTCGTCGTTGACAACACCAGTGATAATGGAAGGGTTAATTTGTGGATTGGGACCAATTCGCGTTGTCCGATGTGTGGGTGGGATGGTTAAATTTAGTTTTTCCCCACTACAGAAAATTAGGTGGTTGAAAGTTTTTTTTTTTTTTTTTTTTTTTTTTTTGTCTTTTCCACTACAGCACATTAAGGCCATAAACACAGACATACAGACAGACAGACACTGGTCGCTATTGTAACAGCTATATAGGTCAGTTTGTTTAAACGAGCGAATTTAGTATTTACTGAAAATTATGTACTTTATTATTATGATGATGATACAGGCACGTCAAAAACGCATACACACAAACACAACACATTATATATATATATATATATATATATATATATATATATATATATCTATATATATATTAATAGTAATATTTGTATATAAATCGATGCTTGTGGAGAATATATATATATATATATATATATATATATATATATATATATATATATATATATATATATATATATCATATTCTCCACAAGCATCAATTTATGCATACAAATGCATTAGTATTAAAACCCCTTAGTACTTGTTCATAGCTTAAATTTTCAGCATTTTGATTAACAACTTTTACGAAACATTTTGTGTTGTTGCTGTTGTTGTTGTTGTTGTTGTTGTGTATGTGTGTGAGTGCGTGTGTGTCGTACAGTCCAACCGTATAACAACAAACATGAGCGCAGAAGCTTAGTTAAGACACGATGCAACTTCCATGTGGTTCCCAGGTGTAACATGATATTGCAAGTCTCGCTCTCTCTCTCTCTCTCTCTCTCTCTCTCTCTCTCTTCTCTCTCTCTCTCTCTCTCTCAGTGAATGATATGCTATTCTTTTCGTAGCGAAGAAACTAACACGCCTTTCAGATATACTACAGTATGCATATTCATCTCTCTCTCTCTGTCTCTCTCTCTCTCTCTCTCTCTCTCTCTCTCTCTCTCTCTCTCATAGCTACTGTATTCACGGTATTCAAACATGCAAACGCATTAAAAATATAGAAACAACATTACATTATGTCCTTTCACTCTTCACGGGGTCTGACTTTGTAAGGGAGCAGTAAATAGAGAGAGAGAGAGAGAGAGAGAGAGAGAGAGAGAGAGAATCTTGACCCATCTCAATTCATCTCTTACTTCTTCTTTTTCTTCTTCTTCATCACAATTGCAAACCACAAGAGGAAAAACAACTGGTCATTGTTCCAACACAATCGTGTCCTGTTGGACTTGCCTTTCTTCTAGATGCATCTGCATTCCTCTCTCTCTCTCTCTCTCTCTCTCTCTCTCTCTCTCTCTCTCTCTCTCTCTCTCTCTCTCTCTCGTTCTGTTTTCCTGTCTGTCGAATTACTAACCTTTCATTACAACACCTACTTCTTTCTAGCTCACAGGAATAGGGAATTATCTTCATCAAGCTTATACACTCTCTCTCTCTCTCTCTCTCTCTCTCTCTCTCTCTCTCTCTCTCTCTCTCTCTCTCTCTCTCGTTCTGTTTTCCTGTCTGTCGAATTACTGACCTTTCATTACAACACCTACTTCTTTCTAGCTCACAGGAATAGGGAATTATCTTCATCAAGCTTATACACACACACTCTCTCTCTCTCTCTCTCTCTCTCTCTCTCTCTCTCTCTCTCTCTCTCTCATCTCTCTCTCTTCAATTTTGATCCATTTCACCATTGAGACTTGCGATTCACAACCAACAAAGTTCGGCCAAAGGTAGATTACAAACTCACACACTTGGCCATAAGAAGTTGTAGGATATTATTATTATTATTATTATTATTATTATTATTATTATTATTATTATTATTATTATTATTATTATTATTATTATTATTTAAACTGCAAAAAAATTCCAAAATATACTCTCTCTCTCTCTCTCTCTCTCTCTCTCTCTCTCTCTCTCTCTCTCTCTCTCTCTCTCTCTCATTTTAATACATTTAACCAAGATATTTTACAAACATCTCACTCGACCAAAAGAGACCAAAAGAGGTAGCTTACACTCGACCATATTGTAATGCACTCACACTCGACCAAGGAAGGAGATTACCCGCTCACACTCGATCAAAAGGAGAGAGAGAGAGAGAGAGAGAGAGATAAGTGACTCACACTCGACAAGAGAAGGAAGATTACTGTTCATCGAATCTTCAGTCTCAAACCTTCGTGATGAAGGAGTTGCTTATTCAAATAATAGCTTCGGATAACCTTTGTCACCTATGCTACTCTCCACGAGACCTTACCTTACCTTACAGACCTTACATCTTGTTCTGGGTTGCCCCATGGTCCCTCAGTGTGAGGCACCTCTAATGTCTACCAGAGAGTTGCTAGTACATCTTCCGGTATAATTTTGCATCTTACAATCTTGGATGGTCTGGGATGCAGTTTAGATATTTGTCGAGCTTATTCTTAAACACATCTACGCTCACTCCTGATATATTCCTCAGATGAGCTGGCAACGCATTGAATAGACGCTGCATTATCGATGCTGGTGCGTAGTGGATTAATGTCCTGTGTGCTTTCCTTATTTTTCCTGGTATATTTTTGGGCACTATTAATCTACCTCTGCTTGCTCTTTCTGATATTTTTTAGTTTCCATGATATTTTCTGCTATTCCTTCTATCTGTTTCCATGCCTGAATTATCATGTAGCGTTCTCTTCTCCTTTCCAGACTATATAATTTTAAGAATTGTAGTCTTTCCCAGTAGTCTAGGTCCTTAACTTCTTCTATTCTAGCTGTAAAGGACCTTGTACACTCTCTATTTGTGCAATATCCTTTTGATAGTGTGGGTACCATATCATATTGCAATATTCAAGTGGACTACGAACATATGTTTTATAAAGCTAATCATGTGTTCAGCTTTTCTTGTTTTGAAGTGCCGTAACAACATTCCCATTTTTGCTTTACATTTTGCCAACAGAGTTGCTATTTGATCATTGCATAACCATGTTCCTATTCATCATCACACCAAGGTCTTTAACTGCTTCCTTATTTGTGATGGTCTCATTATTAGGTCCCTTATATGCATATAGCTTTCTTTCTCTGTCTCCATAAGAATTTATTGATTCAAATTTATCAGAGTTAAATACCATCCTATTTACCTCTGCCCAATCATATACTTTGTTAAGGTCTCTTTGTAGAGCGTTCCTATCTTCATCACAAGTAATTTCTCTACTTATTCTTGTGTCATCTGCGAAACTACTCACTACCGAATCCTTAACATTATTGTCTATGTCTTCAATCATAATAACAAACAGTATTGCAGCTAACAACCGGTACCTTGCGGCACACCGGATATTACCTTGGCTTCATACCGATTTCTCGTCGTTTGCAATAACTATCTGTTTTCTGTTGTGTAAAAATTCTTTTAACCATCTTCCTACTTTATCCACGATATTGTGTTTTCTAATTTTCTTCGCTAATATATTATGGTCTACTTTATCAAAAGCTTTTGCAAAGTCTAAATAAACCACATCTGTTTCATTTCCGCTTTTCATATTTTTGAATATGTTTTCACGGTGGACTAACAGTTGGGTTTGTGTACTTTTTCCGGGTACGAAACCATGTTGTCCTTTATTAAACAAATTATTTTTTATTAAATGTTTCATATATTTTTCTTCATTACCCTTTTCATACACTTTCATTATATATTGATGTTAGACTCACAGGCCTATAATTACTTGCCTCTAGTCTTGATCCACTTTTGAAAGTAGGGGTATATACGCTAATTTGTGCTCATCATATATCTGCCTGTATCTACACTTTGTCTTAATAATATTGCAAGTGGCTTTGCGATAGAATGAACTACTTTCTTTAACAAAATAGCAGGAATTCCATCAGGCCCTGCAGCAGCTCCATTTTTTAATTTCATTAATAGCCTGCACAATATCAGCTTCATTAATATCTATGTCAGCTAAATATTCACTATTTTCTTCCCTTACTTCTATATCATTTATCTTCATTATCTATTCTAGGGGTGAATTCTCTCTTATATCGTTCTGCCAGTATGTTGCAAATTTTCCTTTTTTTCATTCGTTAATCTCCCCTTCAATTCTCAGAGGGCCTATTTCTATTCTTCTTTTATTCATCTTCTTCGCATATGAGTATAATAGTTTGGGGTTTTGCTTGATATTTAATAGGGGTTTTTTTCTTCCAAGTCCCGTTTTTCATTTTCTTTTGATTGTATAATCTTTTTTTCTGCATTTTCTATCTTACTTTTTAGTTCTATAACTTTCATGCATTTTTTTCTTTTGCAAGACCTTTTTCCACTTTCTGATTTTCTGGAACAAGATTCTTCGTCTCTTGGTATGCATGAATGATGTTTACTTTTCTTCTTCGGTATATATTTTTCCACTATTACTCCAATATTTTATATAATATCTCCGTATTTACCCTTATGTCATCACTTACGAAAAGGTTATCCCCCAATCTTTGTTAATTCTTCATTAATTTCTGACCATTTTATTTTTATTTTTACTGTAGAAGTTGTATTTGTTTTTCCATATCCTTCCCACTTTTTCATTTCTTGCTTATCTCTATTTTCACTTGCTTTGGAATGAACTGTTAATTCTATGACATTATGGTCTGAAATACTCGCATTATAAACTATTATTTCTTTAACATAATTCATCTCGTTCACAAATACTAGGTCTAAAGTATTTTCCTTTCTGTTGGCAGGTGATTTATTTGTTGAAATGTTGTATTCTAGTAGCATATCTAATAGCTTTCAATTGCCTCTTAGCTTTCTGCACTACTATTACTCTCTTTTTTATATGTATAAGTACAACCACAATCTCCTATTCGTTCTTTCCATTCTACGAAAGGAAAGTTGAAGTCACCAGATAGGAGAATAGTCCAGTCCTTGTGATTTCTACATATATCATCCAATTTTTCAATTATTAAGTCAAACTCTTTAGTATTAGGAGGTCTATATTTACTATGTTCATCAATTTTTCAGATTCAAATTCTACCGCTATTAGTTCACATTCTGAGTTACTATATTTCTCATATATTTTTTCCTTGTTTTTTGTCTTTCCCATATATTGCGGTTCCCCCTTGATTCCTATTTTTTCTATCTGATCTATAAGTTTGGAACCCTTTTATTTGATCATCATTCCCAGTCTCTTGGGAATACCAGGTTTCACTTATATTCATTATATCTATTTTTCTTTTCATTTTGGGTTAGTTCTTCTAAGTACTCTATTTTTCTTTTTGAGTTACTCGTAACTAAACCCTGCGCATTCATCACTATGATGGTTTGCGTGTTTTTCTCCTTCATTTAATACTGATAGTAATAAGGATTTTCCCATGTCTCTTTCCTGTTCTGGTATGTTGTTCTTTTTTTAATTTCCAGAAATTCTGACATTAAAAAATCCAACTTTTCCATAATATTTTGATCTTCCTTCATCATAATTATTCATTTTGTGTCTGAATCTGCAATTTTCTCCGTTTCTGCAATATCCTCTTGCATAATAAATACAGTTATTATCTCTTGAGTAGAATTTCGGAGCTGATGCTTTGAAATTTCTTTGCTGACACCTCTGCATATCTCATTGGTGGTTTGCTTTTCTCTTTTACCTGATATTCTTGATTTCTCTCTTTATTTGTTTCTTTCTTATTTTGGATTTTATTACTTGGTTGGTTATTTATTTGATTATGATTCATGGCTACAGGGTGCATATATTTGCATTTTTTGTCGAACTTACATCCTTTTCCTTCTTTTAGGTTTTTACATATTTTTTGGATGCAGATCTCTGCAATCATCCCCATATCCATCTAAGTATGCACATTTACCATATATTTCATAGTTTTGACATATCTTAGGATGTTTGTAGTAACATCTTTCTCCAAATCTGCAATTCCCTCTTTTCAAAAGGTTGCAGATTTTGTCTTTCTTGTCTATTTTTTCCTCTTTCCCGTCATTGTATAGATCTGGGTAGAGCCCTTCGGGATTTGCTTTTCTGTTGTCATATCGTAATTTATTTCTTCGTAGGTATGCTGCTTTATGCCTCATATGTAGTATCAATGAGTATCTTCTGCATCCATACTTTTATCTTGTTCTTTGTTTTCCTTATTTTTTTCTGTCATTTCATTTTTGTTTACTTCTCTTCCGTTTTCCTCTTCTTCTTTTTCTTCTTCTTCTTCCTCTTCCTTCTTCTTCTTCATCCTCAACTATTTGTACATTCAATCTTGATTTAATAACATTGTCTATCCATGATAGACATGTTGAACAAAAAATTCTTGTGTCTTTTCTCAAATCTTGTATTACCTCAGCACACTGTGGATGGGTCGGAATGTTGCATGCAGCACATTTTCTGATTAGGTTTTGTGGATTGACTATGCTATACCAAAACCTTACACAGTTTGCATGCTTTTTTGGCGATTCTTTTTCCCCTAATGCATCAATTAGTATATTCACAAGAGAGAGAGAGAGAGAGAGAAAGAGAGAGAGAGAGAGAGAGAATGAGCGTGTGTATTGTAAAGTAAGCCAGATCATTACCTGTCATTATTATGGTTAAGCATAGACCAAAATCAAATTGCATAAATTACATTATATTTTAACAGTACTGATATTGTCATAATACTAATAATAATTATAATAATAATAACAATAATACCGACCACCCAAATATCCAGGAGCACCAGCGGGATGATAGGATTCCTACCGCAGGTAGGACTCCTGACATTCATTCCCCGATACACTACTCGAGGGATCGCACGGCTGCATCCCTGCAACCATCGACAAGAGATCCCAGACTTCGCCCCAGACCGGCTCGACCAATGAGAACGCAGCTCTAGGATTCGAGCCGCTATAAGTATCGGCATGCAGACACCATCTCTTCACTTCTACTGCTAACCAGCCAAGAAGATGACCTACGAGAAGGTTGAAACGTCGCGATAAGCCAGAGCTATACCAGCAGTAATACCAGCTGAATACCAGAGACGACCCCGGCC
>NC_061109.1:89712515-89732515 GCF_015104395.2 Macrobrachium nipponense
CCCTACACCCACAAATAGCAGAACAACTCCAGCATTGTATCTCAAATCACCATGCACCCAAATGGATGACCCACAGGAAGAACATCCTTAGTACAAAAGACAAGAGTAAGGGAAATATGCCAGTAACTACAAGCCTATCACCTGTCTACCATAATGTGGAAGTTACTAACAGGTATCATCAGTGAAAGGCTATACATTACCTAGAGGAGACAACAAACCCATCCCCCACCAACAGAGGCTGCAAGAAGGAAGTGTAGCGGGGCACAAGCCAGCTCCTGATAGACAAAATGATAATGAAGAACAGTAGGAGAAGGAAAACCAACCTAAGCATGGCATGGATAGACTATAAGAAAGCCTTCGACATGATACCACACAAATGGCTAATAGAATGCCTGAAAATATATGGGACAGAGGAAAACACAATCAGCTTCCTCAAAAATACAAAGCACAACTGGAATACAATACTTACAAGCTCTGGAATAAGACTAGCAGAGGTTAATATCAGGAGAGGGATCTTCCAGGGCGACTCACTGTCCCCACTACTCTTCGTAGTAGCCATGATTCCCATGACAAAAGTACTACAGAAGATGGATGCCGGGTACCAACTCAAGAAAAGAGGCAACAAAATCAACCATCTGATGTTCATGGACGACATCAAGCTGTAGTGGTAAGAGCATCAAGGAAATAGATACCCTAATCCCAGACTGTAAGGATTGTATCTGGGGACATCAGGATGGAGTTTGGAATAGAAAAATGCGCCTTAGTCAACATACAAAAAGGCAAGTAACGAGAACTGAAGGGATAAGCTACCAGATGGAAGCAACATCAAACACATAGATGAGACAGTATACAAATACCTGGGAATAATGGAAGGGGGGGATATAAAACACCAAGAGATGAAGGACACGATCAGGAAAGAATATATGCAGAGACTCAAGGCAATACTCAAGTCAAAACTCAACGCCGGAAATATGATAAAAGCCATAAACGCATGGGCAGTGCCAGTAATCAAATACAGTGCAGGAACAGTGGAATGAACGAAGGCAGAACTTTGCAGCATAGATCAGAAAACCAGGAAACATATGACAATACACAAAGAGCAAATATGGACAGACTATACATAACACGAAAGGAAGGAGGGAGATGACTACTAAGTATAGAGGACTGCGTCCACATCGAAAACAGAGCACTGGGGCAATATCTGAAAACCAGTGAAGACGAGTGGCTAAAGAGTGCATGGGAAGAAGGACTAATAAAAGTAGACGAAGACCCACAAATATACAGAGACAGGAGAATGACAGACAGAACGAGACTGGCACAACAAACCAATGCACGTCAAATCATGAGACAGACTAAAGAACTAGCCAGCGATGGCACATGGCAAATGGGCTACAGAGGGAGATAAAGAAGGAAAACTGAAGGAATGATAACAGAGGCACAATCAGGCCCTAAGAACCAGATATGTTCAAAGAACGATAGACGGAAATAAACATCTCTCCCATATGTAAAGGGAAGCGCAATACGAAAAAGAAAAATGAAACCATAAACCACATAGCAAGCGAATGCCCGGCACTTGCACTGAACCAGTACAAAAGAGGCATGATTCAGTGGCAAAAGCCTCCACTGGAGCCTGTGCAACAAACATCAGCTCCCTTTGCAGTAATAAGTGGTACGAGCACCAACCTGAGGGAGTGATAGAAAACGATCAGGCAAAGATCCTCTGGGACTATGGTATCAGAACAGATAGGGTGATACGTTCAAATAGACCAGACGTGACGTTGATTGACAAAGTCAAGAAGAAAGTATCACTCATTGATGTCGCAATACCATGGGACACCATAGTTGAAGAGAAGAGAGGGAAAAAAATGGATAAAGTATCAGATCTGAAAATAGAAAAAAAGGATATGGGATCCAGTGAAATTCGTACCCTAATCATAGGAGCACTAGGCACGATCCCAAGATCCTTGAAAAGGAAATCTAGAGAGGCTGAAGTAAGCCCAGGACTCCAGGACTCATTCAGAGTGTGATCCTAGAAACGGCGCACATAGTAAGAAAAGTGATGGACTCTTAAGGAGGTAGGGGATGCAACCCCCGGAACCCCACACTATAAATACCACCCAGTCGAATGGATGACTGTGAGAGAGCACAAAAAAAAAAAAAAAAAAAAAAAAATTTTAAAAAAAAAAAAAAAAAAAAAAAATATATTTATATATATAATATAAATGCAATATTATATGACTATATATAAGATATATATAATAATATATATATATATGTGTATGTATATATATATATATTCATATATACATATATATATATATATTATATATATTTATAGTATATATATATATATATATATATATATATATATATATATATATATATATATATATATATATATATAGTGTGTGTGTGTAATAATTCTAATAAATCGGCAAAACTATTCAACATACACAGGATACAATCGTAAAATCATCTCATCTGTTCGGTTTGTCACAAATATTAGCCACCACTTATGCATTTAAATTAGCGTTATGTGACATCTTCCGCTACAGGTGTTCAAAGCACACCTGTCAAGACCTTCAATTGGGTTTATGCACCTGCTTTAGAAGTGGGTCCAGTCATCGACACCTGTAGCTAATGAGCTAATTAACACACCTGCCTTGGAAATGTTTGCTGAGGAGATAAGATAGAAAAATCGAAAAGTTTTAATAATAATAATAATAATAATAATAATAATAATAATAATAATAAATAATAATAATAATAATAATAATAATGATATCTGAAAAAAACTATAAAACAACTGATGAATTGAAGGAGAAATTTAACAATTAAAAAAAACAAAGAATGAAAACCCAAAGAAAAATATCAAATCGTTTCGATCGATCGATCGATAGAGAGAGAGAGAGAGAGAGGGGGGGAGAGAGATTGTTATGAAATAGATATATCAACTAATTACAATTGTAATAATTATAATGATAATGAAGGTAATGATAATGAGAGAGAGAGAGAGAGAGAGAGAGGAGAGAGTTTGACCTTGAAACCGGGTTATCAAAAGTTAAATAATTTCGCTTCTTAAGATTCAGATGCCTCCGTCATGTCTGGCGGTAATTCAATTAGCTTATCGACGAGGTTCATCTGATACCGGTTACATTGATGACTGGTTGGTTCTCCATGGCTACGATAGGCTAGGCTAGATCAGCCTGACTGGGAGGCTGGGAGTTATATGGTTTTGTGTGTTTGTGTGTGCGTATAGGCCCTTCTGTGTATCTTTAGTTGCTGCGAACAGGTCTTGATAATAAGACGAAAGTACATAGTATCTCCAGCGTTTCCATTTTCGTTCGTGACTAACTATACATACATACTTATATATATATATATATATATATATATATATATATATATATATATATATGTATATATATACTATATGTATATATATATATATATATATATATATATATATATATATATATATATATATATATATATATTATTAATATATCCTTGTTTTTTCGTTTAAGAATTTTTTTTCGAAATCTTATCGTTTGATTTATCGTTTTTTTTACAAATTATTATTATTATTATTATTATTATTATTATTATTATTATTATATTTTTTTTTTTATTTTTTTTTTTTTTTTTATTTTTTTTTTTTTTTGCTCTATCACAGTCCTCCAATTCGACTGGGTGGTATTTATAGTGTGGGGTTCCGGTTGCATCCTGCCTCCTTAGGAGTCCATCACTTTTCTTACTATGTGTGCCGTTTCTTTCTAGGATCACACTCTTCTGCATGAGACCTGGAGCTACTTCAGCCTCTAGTTTTTCTAGATTCCTTTTCAGGGATCTTGATCGTGCCTAGTGCTCCTATGATTATGGTACGATTTCCACCCTGCATATCCCATATCCTTCTTATTTCTATTTTCAGATCTTGATACTTATCCATTTTTTCCCTCTCTTTCTCTTCAACTCTGGTGTCCCATGGTATTGCGACATCAATGAGTGATACTTTCTTCTTGACTTTGTCAATCAACGTCACGTCTGGTCCTATTTGCACGTATCACCCTATCCGTTCTGATACCATAGTCCCAGAGGATCTTTGCCTGATCGTTTTCTATCACTCCCTCAGGTTGGTGCTCGTACCATTATTACTGCAAGGTAGCTGATGTTTCTTGCACAGGCTCCAGTGGAGGGCTTTTGCCACTGAATCATGCCTCTTTTTGTACTGGTTCTGTGCAATGCCGGCATTCACTTGCTATGTGGTTTATGGTTTCATTTTTCGTATTGCACTTCCTACATATGGGAGAGATGTTATTTCCGTCTATCGTACTTTGAACATATCTGGTTCTTAGGGCCTGATCTTGTGCCGCTGTTATCATTCCTTCAGTTTCCTTCTTTAGCTCTCCCCTCTGTAGCCATTGCCAATTGTCATCGCTGGCTAGTTCTTTAGTCTGTCTCATGTATTGTCCGTGCATTGGTTTGTTGTGCCAGTCCTCTGTTCTTTCTGTCTTTCTCCTGTCTCTGTATATTTCTGGGTCTTCGTCTACTTTTATTAGTCCTTCTTCCCATGCACTCTTTAGCCACTCGTCTTCACTGGTTTTCAGATATTGCCCCAGTGCTCTGTTTTCAATGTTGACGCAGTCCTCTATACTTAGTAGTCCTCTCCCTCCTTCCTTTCGTGTTATGTACAGTCTGTCCGTATTTGCTCTTGGGTGTAGTGCTTTGTGTATTGTCATTTGTTTCCTGGTTTTTCTGATCTATGCTGCAAAGTTCTGCCTTCGTCCATTCCACTATCCTGCGCTGTATCTGATTACTGGCACTGCCCATGTGTTTATGCTTTTATCATATTTCCGGCATTGAGGTTTTGACTTGAGTATCGCCTTGAGTCTCTGCATATATTCTTTCCTGATCGTGTCCTTCATCTCTTGGTGTTTTATATCTCCTCCTTCCATTATTCCCAGGTAATTTGTATCCTGTCTCATCTATGTGTTTGATGTTGCTCCCATCTGGTAGCTTTATCCCTTTCAGTTCTCGTTACTTTGCCTTTTTGTATGTTGACTAAGGCGCATTTTTCTATTCCAAACTCCTTCTGATGTCCCCAGATACAATCCTTACAGTCTGGATTAGGGTATCTATTTCCTTGATGCTCTTACCATACAGCTTGATGTCGTCCATGAACATCGATGGTTTGATTTTATTGCCTCTTTTCTTGAGTTGGTACCCTGGCATCCATCTTCTGTAGTACTTTTGTCATGGGAATCATGGCTACTACGAAGAGTAGTGGGGACAGTGAGTCGCCCTGGAAGATCCCTCTCCTGATATTAACCTCTGCTAGTCTTATTCCAGAGCTTGTAAGTATTGTATTCCAGTTGCGCATTGTATTTTTTGAGGAAGCTGATGGTATTTTCCTCTGCCCCATATATTTTCAGGCATTCTATTAGCCATGTGTGTGGATCATGTCGAAGGCTTTCTTATAGTCTATCCATGCCATGCTTAGGTTGGTTTTCCTTCTCCTACTGTTCTTCATTACCATTTTGTCTATCAGGAGCTGGTCTTTTGTGCCCCTACACTTCCTTCTGCAGCCTTTCTGTTGATAGGGATGGTGTTTTGTCTCCTCTAGTAGTTGTATAGCCTTTCACTGATGATACCTGTTAGTAACTTCCACTTATTGGTAGGCAGGTGATAGGCCTGTAGTTACTGGCTATATTTCCCTTACTCTTGTCTTTTTGTACTAAGGATGTTCTTCCTGTGGTCATCCATTTGGGTGCTTGGTGATTTGAGATACAATGCTGGAGTTGTTCTGCTATTCGTGGGTGTAGGGCCTTGAAGTTTTTAAGCCAGTATCCATGTACTTCATCGGACCTGGGCTTTCCAGTTTGGCATTTTCTTTAGTTGGTGTCTGACTGTGTCTGTCGTGATCTCGTGAATCTTTGTTTTATTCTCCCTGTTTCTTCTTCCTTGTACTTCCTGGAGCCATGTTGCATGTTTGTTGTGTGATACCGGATTGCTCCATATGTTTTCCCAGAGTCTCTAACTTGGTTCGGCTTCAGGAATTTCTTCGGGTGGTTGTCTTCCCCCTCTTAGTTGGCTGTATAGTCTTTTCTGGTTGGTTCCGAATAGTTTGTTCTGTTTGGTATCCCTTATTCCTGTTCATGTACCGTTGGATCTTGTGTGCTTTGGCCTTAAGCCTCTGTTTTACATCTTCTATTGTGTTGTTTAGTCCCCTCTCTTGTACTTTGTATTTCTCGTTGAGTTCCTCCCTTGTTTTTCTTGCTTCTTAGCCTTTTTTCTGCCATCTCTTTCAGTTTACTCAAGTCAGATCTCATCACCATGATTTGCTTTTCCAGGCGCCTTTTCCAAGGAGGTTGCTGTTTTGGTTTCTGTTGGGTTGGTTGTGACGGTGGTGTTGTGTCGTAATCCCCATCAGTTCTGCTACTAATCTTGCTCCTGCATATGTCAAGTTATTGTTTCTGTGATACTGGTGGTGTGTATTAGGCCCATTATTTCATTGACCTCACTTGTTTTCTCCCTTAATTTCTTTTGGTGTTGTAGGCTTTCATGGAGGGGATCTTTGTTCTCTCTGTATCTGGCTCCATCCATTGTCTAATCTTTTCTACCCATTCCGTCCTCTCTGTTGCTTCGTCGGTGTTTCTTCGTGTGTCGTTGTTTGATACTTCATCCTCCCTGTCGTCTTCTGTGGCATCGTCTCTCAGTTCGTCTTCGTGTAATTCGTTGTCGTGTGACATTTCCCTTTCCAGTTCTTCTCTTTCTGTTGGGGAGAGCCTCAGTTCTTTTTCTTTATGTTCCTTACTTGGTCTGCCAGCCTCTGCTCTGTTTGGGGTGTTATTCCTCTCATTCCAGATGTTGATCAATCTTCTTCTATATCCATCTCCGTCGGGTTGCTTCTGATGTAGCATCTCCATATTTCCTTATTTTCTTCTCTTGTCCATTTCTTCCTTTTTTGCCTCTGCAGCTCCAATCTCAGGCTGTTGATTACTTTCGTTGTGGTGATCAGTTGCTGGATGACGACCTCCAAGTACCTGACCGTCTTCCCCTTCATTGGGTTTGAATACCTGGTTGCCGGACGAAGCTCCTCTGTTGCCAGAGGTTCCATTTACGTCGTTGTCGTTTATTCCTTCATTTCTTTCCATCATGCTGAGTTGTGCTATTTAACCCATAGCTGGACCCTCCCCACCCCATCAGGATAGGTACTCATTTACAGCTGAGTAGACTGAGGAAATTATGGTAAAGATCCTTTCCCAAGGAATCAACGCCGAGAGAGACGGTCACCCATCCAACGACTGACCAGCCCCAATGTTGCTTAACTTGACTTAAGTCTATTGAAGACCTAACCAACTCCTCCACGGCGCCACATTATTATTATTATTATTATTATTTGTGCTCTATCACAGTCCTCTAATTCGACTGGGTGGTATTTATAGTGTGGGGTTCCGGGTTGCATCCTGCCTCCTTAGGAGTCCATCACTTTTCTTACTATGTGTGCCGTTTCTATAGGATCACACTCTTCTGCATGAGACCTGGAGCTACTTCAGCCTCTAGTTTTTCTAGATTCCTTTTCAGGGATCTTGGGATCGTGCCTAGTGCTCCTATGATTATGGGTACGATTTCCACTGGCATATCCCATATCCTTCTTATTTCTATTTTCAGATCTTGATACTTATCCATTTTTTCCCTCTCTTTCTCTTCAACTCTGGTGTCCCATGGTATTGCGACATCAATGAGTGATACTTTCTTCTTGATATTTTGTCAATCAACGTCACGTCTGGTCTATTTGCACGTATCACCCTATCCGTTCTGATACCATAGTCCCAGAGGATCTTTGCCTGATCGTTTTCTATCACTCCCTCAGGTTGGTGCTCGTACCACTTATTACTGCAAGGTAGCTGATGTTTCTTGCACAGGCTCCAGTGGAGGGCTTTTGCCACTGAATCATGCCTCTTTTTGTACTGGTTCTGTGCAAGTGCCGGGCATTCACTTGCCCTATGATGGTTTATGGTTTCATTTTTCGTATTGCACTTCCTACATATGGGAGAGATGTTATTTCCGTCTATCGTACTTTGAACATATCTGGTTCTTAGGGCCTGATCTTGTGCCGCTGTTATCATTCCTTCAGTTTCCTTCTTTAGCTCTCCCCTCTGTAGCCATTGCCAATTGTCATCGCTGGCTAGTTCTTTAGTCTGTCTCATGTATTGTCCGTGCATTGGTTTGTTGTGCCAGTCCTCTGTTCTCTCTGTCGTTCTCCTGTCTCTGTATATTTCTGGGTCTTCGTCTACTTTTATTAGTCCTTCTTCCCATGCACTCTTTAGCCACTCGTCTTCACTGGTTTTCAGATATTGCCCCAGTGCTCTGTTTTTCAATGTTGACGCAGTCCTCTATACTTAGTAGTCCTCTCCCTCCTTCCTTTCGTGTTATGTATAGTCTGTCCGTATTTGCTCTTGGGTGTAGTGCTTTGTGTATTGTCATTTGTTTCCTGGTTTTCTGATCTCATGCTGCAAAGTTCTGCCTTCGTCCATTCCACTATTCCTGCGCTGTATCTGATTACTGGCACTGCCCATGTGTTTATGGCTTTTATCATATTTCCTCCATTGAGGTTTGACTTGAGTATCGCCTTGAGTCTCTGCATATATTCTTTCCTGATCGTGTCCTTCATCTCTTGGTGTTTTATATCTCCTCCTTCCATTATTCCCAGGTATTTGTATCCTGTCTCATCTATGTGTTTGATGTTGCTCCATCTGGTATGCTTTATCCCTTCAGTTCTCGTACTTTGGCTTTTTGTATGTTGACTAAGGCGCATTTTTCTATTTCACAAAACTCCTTCTGATGTCCCCAGATACAATCCTTACAGTCTGGATTAGGGTATCTATTTCCTTGATGCTCTTACCATACAGCTTGATGTCGTCCATGAACATCAGATGGTTGATTTTGTTGCCTCTTTTCTTGAGTTGGTACCCGGCATCCATCTTCTGTAGTACTTTTGTCATGGGAATCATGGCTACTACGAAGAGTAGTGGGGACAGTGAGTCGCCCTGGAAGATCCTCTCCTGATATTAACCTCTGCTAGTCTTATTCCAGAGCTTGTAAGTATTGTATTCCAGTTGCGCATTGTATTTTTGAGGAAGCTGATGGTATTTTCCTCTGCCCCATATATTTTCAGGCATTCTATTAGCCATGTGTGTGGTATCATGTCGAAGGCTTTCTTATAGTCTATCCATGCTATGCTTAGGTTGGTTTTCCTTCTCCTACTGTTCTTCATTACCATTTTGTCTATCAGGAGCTGGTCTTTTGTGCCCCTACACTTCCTTCTGCAGCCTTTATTATTATTATTATTATTATTATTATTATTATTATTATTATTATTATTATTATTATTATTATTATTAGATTATTATTATTATTTTATTTGTAGTTGTTTATTATAATAACTTTTTTATTTCGTGTCTAAATTTTGTTTATTGCATATTATCTACCTTGCTTTGTCTATATTGTCTATCTCTGTATTTGGCCATGAGCTAAAATAAAAGATATTATTATTATTATTATTATTATTATTATTATTATTATTATTATTATTATTATTATTATTATTATTATTATTATTATTATTATTATTATTATAGAGGTAACAAAGACAGTTAGGAGGACAGTGACGATGCTAAGAAGAAGAAGAAGAAGAAGAAGAAGAGGAAGAAGAAGAAAGAGCAGGAGGAAGATCCTCCTCATGTGTCATATCAAAGGTGGCGTGGCCCGAATAGATGTCTCCCTCGAGTCGGGTTGAAAGGGAAGGAGGATTGATGGAAATGTTTGAGAAGCTGAGATGGACATCGGAGATGTGGAAATGGAATGGACGATAATGGTGCTTAGGTTGTTAAGGTTTTTGTGTATGTATGTATGTATGTATGTATGTATGTATGTCTGCTCAGTAAAGGGTCCGAATAGGACCGAAAGCACTCGGCCTACTCGCTTTTTCATTTTTTTCCTTCGTGGCAAAAAAAAAAAAAACCTTTATTTATACATAGCATCACGTTTTATATACTGCGTGATCAAGTTATTCTACTATATATATAGATATATATATATAGATATATATATATATATATATATAATAATATATATGTATATATATATATATATATATATATATATATATATATATATATATATATATACACATATGTTTGGTCAAGTGGAAATAATAATAAATATATAATAATATAATAATAATAATAATAATAATAATAATATAATATTTTGCTAAAAATGACTGCTGCTTCAGCACTATTAATCTTGTAAGAGTCTTCGCTATCTTTCTGATGACGGCTTTCTCGTTGTTGATAAGACTGGCGAGCAACGCACCAAAGGGCATGGTAAAATTCGGATGAGTCATTTTATCTATTATTGCTTATACAGTTCTCTCTCTCTCTCTCTCTCTCTCTCTCTCTCTCTCTCTCTCTCCCTCTCTCTCTCTCTCTCAAACGCGACGTTTCTTCCTGATCCACAGGACATTATCAAGCGATGACTGCTGAGAGACTGAATTCCAATGGCGAGTCCTTCGTCTTATATAGTCATGTTGCGGGCTCTTGAGTACGGTTAGAGCACCTCTCCGGCAGGTCGTACTGAAGAGCCCGCAACATCACGATATAAGAAGAAGGACTCGCCACTGGAACATTACGGGCTGCTCTGTGAGCAAGAGACCGTGCTGACACAAGGTCAGCTTAATCAAAAACAACAAACAACCAATGGAATTCAGTTCCTCAGCAGCCATCGCTTGATAATGTCCTGTGGATCAGGAACAAACGTCGCATTGGAGAGAGAGAGAGAGAGAGAGAATTGTATAAGCAATAATAAATCAAATGGCTCAACCGAATTTTACCATGCCCTTTGGTGCGTTGCTCGCCAGTCTTAGCAACAACGAAAAAGCCGTCATCAGAAAGATAGAGAAAACTCTACAAGATTAATAGTGCTGAAGCAGCAGTCATTTTTAACAAACATGCCTACGATGGGGTCTCCTTCCGAATAATAATAATAATAATAATAATAATAATAATAATAATAATAATAATAATAATAATAATAATTTATCAACTATAATGGTAGAATTTACAGAACTGCCATTATTTTTAATAAAACATGTTTAAAAGGAGGTCTATGTCCATCATACACAAATAATAATAATAATAATAATAATAATAATAATAATAATAATAATAACTAATAATAATAATAATCGGGAAAACTCTATCACGAGAGAGTTTATACTATGTTCTAAGGAGTTCACAATAATAGAAATGTTAAAAGTTCGTGTATAATTTATATATACTTTAAAGCTTTTATAAAGTATTTATAAATTATACACAAACTTTTAACAGCAGCAACAGTCCTGGCTTCCGATCCACTGCCGTGATCATACTCGGATGATACCGAGAGGACCTATTTGTTCATTTACTGTAACAAATAAATAAATTTGTGACAATTATCCCTGGAATTGACTGCTCCTGATGAGTAATATCGGCGCAATACTCGCCAGTTGTAATAGCAGAGAGAAAGCTATTATTAGAAAAAAAGAAAAATAGAAGAACACTATTTACAAGTTGAATGCAGCTGATGCAGCAATATCTTTCAATAAGACTTGTTTGAAAGAGGGTCTCCTTCCAATAATAAATAATAATAATAATAATAATAATAATAATAATAATAATAATAATAATAATAATAAATATCTCTCGTGTTTTCCTATACCCTCACCTCTCTTAAGAGGCAAGAAGTATCACCTACCCCTGGGTTATGGCCCCACTCCCCCTTTCATTCCTCTTCGGGTCTGGGCTAGATAGAGACATGTGGGCACCCGACCCACCACCTCCTAGGATTAACATAAGACACAAGAATGTCTTGTCCCACCCATCTCATCTCTGAATAAAATACAGCAATTTAGGGGAGCTGGGAAGCTGGAAGGGGGTGGGGGTGGATGGAAGAGGGTGAGGAGATGGGTGACAGCTCTGTGGGCGCAGTGGGCGTGGATGCAAGTTGGATGTCAGAAGGTGGATGGGTCACCTTCTAAAAAGATTTAGCCCGACATTATCCAATTGTGGGTGTCTTGTGGGTATCAGGAGAAAGAAGAAGAGGAGGAGGAGGAGGAGGAATGACAGATCAAGTTGTGTGTGTGTTTTTTTAATCATTCTTTGCCTCAATCTTTCTTTCTCAGTATTTTCCCTTTTTCGTATCAGCCTTATTAAGGTCTATTAGATGGAACATACATATTTGACTATGAATAGACCAGCTGTTTTTGCTCTCTCTCTCTCTCTCTCTCTTTCTCTCTCTCTCTCTGTCTCGTTGCCTCATATATCCTTTAATATAATTCATTGTTTTTTTTTTTAATTATATGCAAGAAACGGTTACAGTCCAAGGGTAGCTTTTTGACCAGGATGACTGTGCTTGAAGACATAGGGTTAGCAGACATTATTATTATTATTATTATTATTATTTTTTTTTTTTTTTTTTTGCTCTATCACAGTCCTCCAATTCGACTGGGTGGTATTTATAGTGTGGGGTTCCGGGTTGCATCCTGCCTCCTTAGGAGTCCATCACTCTTCTTACTATCTGTGCCGTTTCTAGGATCACACTTCTGCATGAGGCCCGGAGCTACTTCAGCCTCTAGTTTTTCTAGATTCCTTTTCAGGGATCTTGGGATCGTGGCCTAGTGCTCCTATGATTATGGGTACGATTTCCACTGGCATATCCCATATCCTTCTTATTTTCTATTTTCAGATCTTGATACTATCCAATTTTTTGTTTTTTCCCTCTCTTTCTCTTCAACTCTGGTGTCCCATGGTATTGCGACATCAATGAGTGATACTTTCTCTTCGACCTTGTCAATCAACGTCACATCTGGTCTGTTTTGCACGTATCACCCTATCCGTTCTGATACCATAGTCCCAGAGGATCTTTGCCTGATCGTTTTCTATCACTCCCTTCAGGTTGGTGCTCGTACCACTTATTACTGCAAGGTAGCTGATGTTTCTTGCACAGGCTCCAGTGGAGGGCTTTTGCTACTGAATCATGCCTCTTTTTGTACTGGTTCTGTGCAAGTGCCGGGCAATTCACTTGCTATGTGGTTTATGGTTTCACTTTTCGTATTGCACTTCCTACATATGGGGAGAGATGTTGTTTCCGTCTATCGTACTTTGAACATATCTGGTTCTTAGGGCCTGATCTTGTGCCGCTGGTTATCATTCCTTCAGTTTCCTTCTTTAGCTCTCCCCTCTGTAGCCATTGCCAATTGTCATCGCTGGCTAGTTCTTTAGTCTGTCTCATGTATTGTCCGTGCATTGGTTTGTTGTGCCAGTCCTCTGTTCTTTCTGTCTTTCTCCTGTCTCTGTATATTTCTGGGTCTTCGTCTGCTTTTATTAGTCCTTCTTCCCATGCACTCTTTAGCCACTCGTCTTCACTGGTTTTCAGATATTGCCCCAGTGCTCTGTTTTCGATGTTGACGCAGTCCTCTATACTGAGTAGTCCTCTCCCTCCTTCCTTTCGTGTTATGTATAGTCTGTCGTATTTGCTCTTGGGTGTAGTGCTTTGTGTATTGTCATATGTTTCCTGGTTTTCTGATCTATGCTGCGGAGTTCTGCCTTCGTCCATTCCACTATTCCTGCGCTGTATCTGATTACTGGCACTGCCCATGTGTTTATGGCTTTTATCATATTTCCGGCGTTGAGTTTTGACTTGAGTATCGCCTTGAGTCTCTGCATATATTCTTTTCCTGATCGTGTCCCTTCATCTCTTGGTGTTTTATATCTCCTCCTTCCATTATTCCCAGGTATTTGTATCCTGTCTCATCTATGTGTTTGATGTTGCTCCCATCTGGTAGCTTTATCCCTTCAGTTCTCGTTACTTTGCCTTTTTGTATGTTGACTAAGGCGCATTTTTTCTATTCCAAACTCCATCCTGATGTCCCCAGATACAATCCTTACAGTCTGGATTAGGGTATCTATTTCCTTGATGCTCTTACCATACAGCTTGATGTCGTCCATGAACATCAGATGGTTAATTCTGTTGCCTCTTTTCTTGAGTTGGTACCCGGCATCCATCTTCTGTAGTGCTTTTGTCAAGGGAATCATGGCTACTACGAAGAGTAGTGGGGACAGTGAGTCGCCCTGGAAGATCCCTCTCCTGATATTAACCTCTGCTAGTCTTATTCCAGAGCTTGTAAGTATTGTATTCCAGTTGCGCATTGTATTTTGAGGAAGCTGATGGTATTTTCCTCTGCCCCATATATTTTCAGGCATTCTATTAGCCATGTGTGTGGTATCATGTCGAAGGCTTTCTTATAGTCTATCCATGCCATGCTTAGGTTGGTTTTCCTTCTCCTACTGTTCTTCATTACCATTTTGTCTATGAGGAGCTGGTCTTTTGTGCCCCTACACTTCCTTCTGCAGCCTTTCTGTTGGTGGGGGATGGTGTTTGTCTCCTCTAGGTAGTTGTATAGCCTTTCACTGATGATACCTGTTAGTAACTTCCACATTATTGGTAGACAGGTGATAGGCCTGTAGTTACTGGGCTATATTTCCCTTACTCTTGTCTTTTTGTACTAAGGATGTTCTTCCTGTGGTCATCCATTTGGGTGCTTGGTGATTTGAGATACAATGCTGGAGTTGTTCTGCTATTCGTGGGTGTAGGGCCTTGAAGTTTTTGAGCCAGTATCCATGGACTTCATCGGGACCTGGGGCTTTCCAGTTGGGCATTTTCTTTAGTTGGTGTCTGACTGTGTCTGTCGTGATGTCTGTGAATCTTTGTTTTATTCTCCCTGTTTCTTCTTCCTTGACTTCCTGGAGCCATGTTGCATGTTTGTTGTGTGATACCGGATTGCTCCATATGTTTTCCCAGAGTCTCTTACTTGGTTCGGCTTCAGGAATTTATATTATTATTATTATTATTATTATTATTATTATTATTATTATTATTGCAAAAATTAATAACAACAATAATAAATTATTATTATTATTAATTTTATCATTGCAAATAATAATAATAAGAATAATAATAATAATAATAATAATAATAATAATAATATAATAAGAAGAAGAAGAAGAAGAAGAAGGAAGAAGAAGAAGAGAAGAAGAAGAAGAATCGAGCAGATTCTGGAGAGCTCTCGTGTCATGTATTTTATTTATTCATTTATTTAATATATATATTTACACTCACATCACTGTAAATTTCTCCACCATGTTTAAGTGACTCGCAAGTTATTATTTATTATTATTATTTTATTATTATTATTATTATTATTATTATTATTATTATTATTATTATTACCTCCAACCTCGGGAGATTCCTGGAGCGTGACTCAACGCTACAGGATCAGTGGTCGAGTGTCAATTCGATGGTATCGAGAAGACGTTGACGTAGCTTCAAAGAAGCCAGTTCATATCCTATATATGTGTGTGTGTGATCGATTGAAATATGAGTTTCAGATAATTCCTTCCAATTGTAGAGGGGTTAGAGATGGCACTGAGCAGATGATGAGGATGATGGAGTATATGGTTTGTCTGTAATAATAATAATAATAATAATAATAATAATAATAATAATAATAATATAATAATAATAATAATAATAATATACTTTATTTTACTTCATGCCATATATAAAGAACTTTGGCCATTCCTTTATTATTATTATTATTATATTATTATTATTATTATTATTATTATTATTGTATTATTAACCGCCAAACAAAAAACTTCTTTCAGTTTTCCTCTGAAGATTGAAAAATTAACCCACAAAATTACTGTGTGTAACGTGATTTACTTATAGGTATTTCCATTATATTTTACTCAATGTAAGTACTTATAAGTAAACACGTTATACACAATAATTTTGTGGGTTTCTTATTCAATTATTATTATTATTATTATTATTATTATTATTATTATTATTATTATTATTATTATTACAGCTGTTACTAATTTAGTTTTTAACCTTGTTAAATCATCATTTTAATTATATACGTAATTTATATTTGTGTAAGGCTATTTGGTGAAATAAAACATAAATTAGAATATAAACACACGAAATCGAACAAGTAATTTGGCCATTTTACCAAACACACACACACATCCACACAAACATACACAAACACATACACATACACATACACTTCACAAACACAAGACCAACCACAACAGAGACCAATCGGTCTCCACCACCACTTTGAAAAGACATATGGACTTTGGGACCATCCATAATGAGCCCTCTTCATGACACGGGCTCCTAACATAGAAGAAGAAGAAGTAGAAAATTTTCTCCTCCTCCTCCTCGCTTCCTGCCTCCATCACAAGGGACCCCTTTCACGCCCCTGCCCCTATCTATGGGGCGGGGACGAGAACCTCTCAAGAAGACGACGCTGCCGCCCCAGCGGTAGTCACAAGGAGCAGGCACTAACTGATGAAGAAGACGACCTTAGTAACACGATACCTGCGTACCCTCCCTGCCCTCTCTGCCCTCCTTCGCAGGGGGCAGGGGTGAGGGCGGGGGAGAGAGGAGGGTGTAACAAATGAGGATCTAGATACTCCTTCAAAGGACCCCTTTCAAGTCACCAGACTTCGCTGGGGATATGCATTCCTGGGATTAAGGAGGGGGAGAGATCCTTTGATGAAAGGGTGTCTCACCGAATGTGTCTTTAGGACAAGTATGGAGGAGTCTTCTCATCAAGTCGTGAAGGGTTTGGGGTGGGGGGATCTTATTAAGAACTCAGGAGGGGTAGGGGAATCTCATCAAGTTGTAAGGGTTGGGAGGGGGACCATTTCATAAAGCTACCAGAGGTAGGGGGTTATTTTATCAAGCTGCCAGAGGTAGGAGGTATATCATCAAGCTGTAAAGAGGTAGGGGGTTATCTCATCAAGCTGAAAGAGGTAGTGGTTATCTCATCAAGCTGCAATGGGTAGCAGATTCCATCATCAAGTTGTAAGGGGTAGGGGGCTTCTCATCAATCTTTTAGGGGCAGGGAGGGTTTTCTCATCAAGCTGTAAGGGATAGGGGGATATCTCATAAAGCTGTAATGAAGTAGGGGATATCTCATAAAGCTGTAATGAAAGTAGGGGCTTCCTCATAAAGCTGTAATGAGGTAGCGGGTTTCTCATCAAGCTGTAGAGGAGTTGGGGACATCTCATCAAATTCTGAAGGGGATAGAATATTCTCATTAAGCTGTAACTGGAGTAGGAGGCTTCTCATCAAGCTGTAAGGTTGAGAGAGCATCTCATTAAACTCCGAGGGGAAGGGTTGGAGACAACTCATCCAAATGTAGAGGTTGGGGGAGGGGTGTCACTTCGTTACGCTTCAAACGAGGGCCACTGGAAAAGAACCACCGCACAGAACTCTAAGGGTTATGGAGCTTCTCTTGAGACAAGAAGGGACAGGAGACCTCCTGAGACTATTTAAGAATGTAGGGGCCAACTCATTTTAACAAGATGAGATGCAGAAGACATCCTGGGAGGGTGGGTGGTTGGAATTACGAGGACTTCCATCATTCATTAGGACTGGTAGGGTTCTTAACGGTCCTCTTCTTCCGCTCGGTTCTCTAATGATCTAGATTTGGGGTCAGGTTGGCGCCATTAACGTGCCTGGCTTAGGTGTGTTTGTACTTTTCTTGGAAGTAGTACAGATCTCCTGAACTCTATCTGAATCTAGTGCTTGCATGAAGTGAGCGACTGCTTACCGTTTTTATCCATGGACACCTACTCTTGGGTGAAAAAGATGACTGTAACTATAGTAGATTCACATCACCCGTGCATCTGATGTCTAGACCAGTCCCTTACTACGCTCCTGATTGGCTGTTGATAAGCCAATCACAGGACTGGAAACTCTCAGTCTCTCTCGAGAGTTCATATGCTGATAAGCCAATCAAAGTGCTGAAAATTCTGTCTCTCGAGAGAGTTCACTTAGGCAGGATGTATGTTCCTATGTTCCACCTCTCCTGGGGGATATTTTTGAAAGACGTATCTCTCAGAAGTGGAGCATAAATACTGCCTACGTGAACTTTCAAGAGAGACTGAGTTTCCAGCCCTGTGATTGGCTTATCAACAGCCAATCAGGAGCGTCGTAAGGGACTGGCCTAGACATCAAATGCACGGTTGATGTGAATCTACTCTATTACTACTATCTACACAATAAAAAAACTTTTAACTTATCATTATTACAATATTAAAATATAGAGACTTAGGAGTATTACACTCGCCATTCATAGTGAGGACACACCCAAATGGAAAGCAGCAAATAACCAGCCACTGGCAGATTGTAATGGTGGGTTAGCTATGGCTTCGCTCGTTACACCTCCAGTAAGTGGTCATGCTTCTATGGCCTTGAGTCCTGTAATTTCAAGTGTTCTGAATTTCAGGGTCTCGGACTTCAGTCCTGTAATTTCTGCACGAAAGATTTCGCTTCTTAAAATTTCAGGGGTTTTATTCTGTTCATTAACTATTCACTGACTACAAATGCAATAATCTCTTCAGCTTCTGAACTTTTAGGTGTCCTGACTTCAGACACCGTGATTGCAGGTTCATGTACTTCGGAAGTTTCATGTGACTTCATGATCTGTGGTTTTAAGGTCAGTGATTCAAGACAGCTTTATTTTGTATCTGATATCAAGTCATTTTACTTCAGGTCTTTGACTTTATGCAAACAAGTTTCTGGTCTTGTGAGGTGAGACAAAGAGTTCTCAAGTTTGTAAAACTTTAGACACGGAGTTTTCAAATCTTGTGACTTCAGGAATTGAGATCTTAAGTCCTGTGAATTCATGATCTGAGATTACTGGTCCTGGTGATTTCAGGTCTTGTGATTCCAGACTTCAGGGTCTGTTATTAATTTTTAATTTATCCTGTAATGCTTTTAGGTCTTGTGATTCCAGACTTAAGGGTCTGTCTTTAATTTTTAACTTATCCTGTAATGATTTCAGGTCTTGTGATTCCAGACTTTAGGGTCTACTTTTAACTTATCCTGTAATGATTTCAGGTCTTATGATTCCACCAGGGTCGTTTGACCTTCGTCCCCATGACCTCAGATCCTGCAACATCAGATCGTGTTAATTTTTTTATCATGTGATTTCTAGTCTTGTGTCTCGAGGAATGGTAAATAATTTATGAAACTTCAGGTAGTGGGACCTTAGTTCATATGACTTCAGGATCTGTGAGTTTGGGTTCAGTGATTGCAGATCTTGTGACCACAAATACTTCAGGATGTTAAAGTTCTATACCTCGAGGTATTGTGTCTTCAAGCTAGGTTACTCCAGGTTCTGTTATTTCCTAGAAATGTCACTTCAGGACTTGAAACTTAAGGCGTCTATGATTTCTCGCTCTAGCACCAATAAAAAAAAAAAAACATTGTACTCAAAGCAGAGTTAGTGCAATTTTGCACCAATACAGAAAACATTACTTGGTTATTGCAATTTTGCACAAATACATAATAAAATTATTGAGCATTCAGTGCAAAGGATATGAATGTTGTTGGACTCTAAGTGCAAAAACTGACTGGAAAATTTGCACCAAATCAGAAGGGAATTGGTGGAAAAATTTGTATCATAAGAATGACGTCAGTAACTGATCTGCAGATAGCACACACACTCACGCAAACACACACACACAAGCTCTCGCACACAAACACGCAATGATATATATACCGGCATGCTGGTATCTTCACCTCCCACCCAAGCCTTGTCAACAAACAACCACGCATGCGTACAAGCACCCGCGCTTGGCGGTATACATCTTTTGAAGGGGAAGGTCGCCTGTCTCCAATTCTGGTGAAACTCGTTTAATTGGTAATGAGCGAGAATTCTCCCGAGAGAGAGAGAGAGAGAGAGGCCACACACGCACAGATATCTAGCCACTCATCAGATACGATTGAGTCATAAAAAGGGGTTTGTTATTCAGCAGTCATTATGAGGGCGATGAGACACAAGTTCGTATTCATTATAGTCTCCTTTTAACCCT
>NC_061109.1:89737515-89757515 GCF_015104395.2 Macrobrachium nipponense
CTATGAACTTTAACATTTTTCCCTTAAAATCCCCTTAAACGTTACATAAAATCCCTAAATTCTTTAAAAAGCTGATCCTGAAAATCCCTAAGAACTTTAAAATCTGACCCTGAAAATCCCTAAAAACTTTAAAATCTGCCCTAAAAATCCCTATAAACTTTACAATCTGTCCCCTAAAGATCTCTTTAAATGTTCCCTAAAATCCCCGAGAAACTTTAATATCTGCCCCCTAAAGATCTCTTTTAACGTTCTCTAAAATCCCTGAAAAACATTAAACAACATTAGACGACACAATGAACGGTTCCTGTAAACATTATATGACGACGTAAGGAACGGTTCCATATAAACATTTCATCTCGCAACTTTGACCTCGAATCTAACAACGTTTGATGCCACAATGAACGGTCCCATGTAAACAACGATTGTCGACGCAAGGAACAGTTCCACGTAAATAAACAGCAACCTTCAAGGCGATAATAATTCAGTAGCCTTTGAGGACATGAACGAAACCCCGGAGGACAGAAGAGGAGGAGGAACCTTGGTGTGAAATTTAATCCGAATTTATTGGTTTTAGTAAGAAAAAACTCGCTGACGAACCCTGTAAGAGAGGTCGGGTTTTATTTAACGAGATTTTTACACAGCTGGGCGGTACACGGGGAGCGATAGACCGTGTGAATTGTTTTACGTAAATGACCGTGACACTTACGTCCATTGAATCTGAGGCGATCACTCGCTGTAAAATGTAAATGATCGAAATACAGGGGCATGTTAATGCAGAAGAAGAGAGGAGAGAGAGAGAGAGAGAGAGAGAGAGAGAGAGAGAGAGAGAGAGAGAGTGTGTGTGTGTCGTGATCATTTCTACATCCGGGGAAATGAAAAATTATTTCCGAAACTAGAAAGTCGAATGTGGCACTGCAGAAAGTTTGAACAAAAAAATCATATATAATATTAATCACGTTACGTAAAGGCAGAAATAGAAATGAATAAAACGTTAAATTAAATATATATATATTATAATATAATAGTAATATATATATATATATATATATATATATATATATATATAATATATATATATATATTGTACAAACAAAAAAAAAAAATCTCTATGGTAAGGATTTACGAGGAGAATACATCAGGAAACAGTGACAACCCACAAGAACTTAAAATGTACTTTAATAACAATTAGTAAGGAAATTAAAGTCACAAACAGAACATTAAACCAATTACGGACGCATTACACAAAAGCAAAGACTCGCCATACAGCACTTCATCAAGACTACTCATCACTAATCACTGCATTTTACAGTATAATACCCAAGTCACAAAGCTTTACATCAACACAACATATAATTCACTGTAACATCAAAAAGTTAGTGGCAACCAACGTTACATCACACAAGAAAACGTCCAAATGGATAAACAATACATTACCATATATTCCTCAAAACTTGATACACTATTATAATCACTTGTTTGTTTCAGCTCCAACGAAAATCATCGTTTTGGGCCTTTATATACCCGACTCACGCTAGACATCCATGGACTAAAATCATTTTTCGGTACATTATCCTTGGCGACTACTGCCTACGCCAAGCGCTACTGCCATCTGTTGTCTAGTGTGTACACTTTTTTTTATGCAAATATCAATTTTCAACCTTTTCTGCAATTTTACATTCAATAAATCAATATTCCTTTACATTTCCCCCCTTTTAACTCCGCGGCTTTCTCCTCAGTCCATGCTGAATTTTCACTCGTACAGTCTTAAACATTAGCTACTTCCCTTCAGCAACTATCAGAGACTGCCACATCGTTGATAACAAGCACTTTCCTTTAAATAATCAACAGATCTAGAGAGAGAATCTGCAATGACATTTTCTTTGCCTGCTATATGGTGAATATTTAGTTTGAATGGTTGCAAAAATAAAGACCATCTTAAAATTCTATTGTTGTGCTTACATTATTAATAAAGGTTAAAGGGTTATTATCAGTATATACGTCTATTTCAAAGTTACTGTTAAGCAAGTATATCTCAAAGTGCATTAAACTCAAAATTAAACTTAAAGCTTCTTTTTCAACAACACTGTAATTTAACTGGTGGCTATTATATTTCTTTGAAAAGTAAGATACAGGGTGTAAAACACCATTATGTTCCTGTAATAATACACTGCCAGCTCCTACTTCACTGGAGTCTACCTGTAACTTGAATGGTAGATTAAAGTCTGGGGATTTCAGCACTGGCTTAGACATTAACATGAGCTTAAGTTTATTAAAGGCATCGTCACATTCCTTTGACCACACAAACTTCACATCCTTTTTCAGCAACTCTGTTAATGGGTAGGCTACATCTGAAAAGTTCTTACAAAATTTTCTGTAATACCCCACTGTTCCCAAAAATTTCATCACTCCACGTTTAAATGTAGGGAGGGTCAAATTCTTTATGACCTCAATATGACAATCAACAGGTTTCACTTGGCCACTTCCTATTTCATGTCCTAAATATTGAACAGTAGTTTTACCAAATTCACATTTGGAAAGGTTTATCGTAACATTGAATTCTAATAACCTCTTAAAAACATCATATACTTTTTAATGTGATCTTCCCAGGTTTCTCCAACTATGATAATGTCATCCAAATAAACAAATACACCTTCGAGATCCTTCAAGATATAATTCATCTGACGTTGGAATGTCAGAGGTGCATTACATAAACCAAATGGCATTACCTTATAATTATAAAGTCCATGGGGTGTAACAAATGCAGCAATATTCCTGCTGTTTTTGTCTAACTCAATTTGATAGTATCCTTTCAATAAATCAATTTTACTTAAAAAAGGAAACTTTGCTACATTATCAATTATATCTTCTACTCTGGGCATAGGATATGAATCTTTTATAGTTACATTATTTACCTTTCGATAGTCTGTACACATTCTTGCACTTCCGTCAGGTTTGTCGACTAGAATACATGGGCTAGCCCATTCACTATGGCTTTCCTTTGCTAGTCCGTGTTTCAGTAAATAAGCAACTTCGGTCTTTAACTGTTGTTGTTGCCTCGGTGACATTCTGTATGGATGCTGACTTATTGGAGTCTCTTCTCTCAACCTGATTTTATGCTGTACTCCTTTTATCCTTTAGGATGGTCTGAAAACAGATCTAAAAAGTTTTGAATTAGCACTTTAAAATCATGCTGCTGTTCATCAGATAAATGAATACATAACTTCCTAAATTTTTCATCATCACTCAAATAATCTGTATTTTTAAATCTAATTTCAATTTCTTCTTCAACGTCTTTTTCATCATACTCTTTTGCAATTGACAACACTCCACTGGATTCGTTATACTTCTTTAACTTGTTAATATGGAAAGTTTTAACTTTCCTCCGTCCTGTAGGAAATTGAATTCGATAATTAACATCACTTACTTTTTCCTTCACCGTGCAAGGTCCTATATACTTCTGGTTAAAAACCTTACCAGCTGTAGGGAGATACACTAGAACCTTATCTCCTATGTCGAGTTCACGTTTTGCAGCCTTTTTGTCGTAGTTTCTTTTCATCTCTTCTTGTACTACTTTGAGATTCTCATGTGCTACTTTCCATATTTTCTTTATTTTTTCCTTCATTTCTTGTAACGTGATAGAATCCTTCTCATCTGAAATCAACTGATTCTTTATCACCTCCATGGGTGACCTTACCTGATAGACATATTCTAACTGAAAAGGAGAATAACCCAACGATGAATGTACGCTATCACGAACGGCAAATAGCAACATTGGTATGTAGACATCCCATTTCTTTTCATTTTCACAACAGTACGTGCGAAGCATGGTTTTGAAGGTTCGATGAAATCGTTCGACCACTCCTTGGCTCTGTGGGTGATAAGGAGACGATAAACAATGCTTAATATTCTGACAGGCTAAAAATGAGGTAAACTTTCTAGACGTAAAGTTGGTTCCTTGGTCGGTTTGAACTTCTTTTGGCAAACCTACCAGCGAGAAGAACTTCTTAAGCGCTTCAATTATCTTATCAGCACTCACAGTTCTTAAAGGAATAGCCTCTGGAAATCTGGTAGCACTACACATAATTGTCAGCAAATACTCGTTACCTTTGCTAGACCTAGGCAGAAGTCCTACACAATCCAAAACCAGTTTCTCAAAGGGTTCTCTTGGAACTTCAATGGGTTGCAATGGCATCACCTTAGGGTCATGTTGAGCTTTACCTACTTTTTGACATAAATCACAATTTTTACAATATTCACTACAATCTTTCTACATCTTAGGCCAAAAAAAATACCTTAATAATTTCTCATAAGTTTTGTTTATACCTAAATGACCAGAATAACTACAGTCATGAGCAATACCTAGAACAAAATTCCTATAACTACTTGGAATGACCACTTGTTCCACAACATCATTAACATTTCTACTCTTGAACTTCCTCATTAGGATTCCATCCTTTAAAAAGTAACACTTGCCTTCCTTCTCGATATCATTTATATCAACAAGGGCATTATCTCTTATTACCTTCAAATTATCATCTTCAATTTGAGATTTAACAAATTCTTCCTTATTAACTTTCAGCATTCGCAAAGGAGTACTGACTTCACTTACTTGTAGTGTTTCCGGACTATCTTTAAACAAGTTTTGTAAATCCAAACCGTCGTCATCATTTACCTTTCCTTCGGCACTCTTACTTGTAGTAACTGCACAAGCAGGAAATAAGTTTGGAAATGTACATTCAACTTCTGTAATAGATGAAGAATTAGAGGGTTTTTCTGTCAAAATTGGATTACTGCTACCAAAAACTTTGTCTCCACATACATCATTTCCAAGAATTAACTCTACTCCTAACACTGGGATTTCTCTCACCAAAGCAATTTTAACATCCCGAAATTAACGGAGTTTCTAACCTTACTTCTACTAATGGAGCTGAAAATTCAGGTCCAAACCCACGCAGAAGTACATACTCTCCAGTATTCTTCCACTGGTCATACATATTTCTTATCATTACAGACTGTACCGCTCCGGTATCTCTTAACCACCTTACTTTCCTTTTTTCAACACAAGGGAGGTGTAACCAACCATCTCCCATAAAAGGGTCATACAATTCAGTACCTTTGGATGTGGACTTCTCTTCAGGTAGTCTCACTCCATTTCCTTTTATAATATCCTCAATACAACCAACATTACTAACATTTTGAACATCATTGTTACCTATTTTGTAACCTATATTCTCATCAACATCACATATATTATTACTGTCGATGCTATCGTTACAATACCTCTTACCTGGCCTAAGGGGAGAAGCAAACAAACAAGGACTTCTGTCACCACATGCTTGTGGTTGATTCAACAATGCAATGCTATTTTCAGGTTTATGATCATCCTTAAAATGTACAGGTTTATCTTTAACTTTATTTACCACTTGAATTGGACGGTTTATTGTGCGATGTGGACAACTCCTACTGATGTGTCCTGGTTTGCCACAACTGAAACATACAAAATCTCTAAAATTTTCCCCTATATTTTGGTAACTAGGTGTAAACTGATCATTTACACTGGATCCTGCTTTTCCAGCACTAACACTAGGACCAGAACTATATTGACTTGCCCCTCTACTACCTCTATTAAAGGATTTATTATAGACTCCACGAGATGATACCTGTGAACTCGTAGTCTTCCCTTGTGCCTTGTAATTTTGCTGCTCTTCCCAAACTCTGCTCCTTCCAATTTTAGGAGTGACGTCAGTATAATATAGCTTATGGGTCAATGCATAATTATCAGACAATCTAGTGGCTTCATCCACATTATCTACATCACGTTCATCCAAATATGTTTTAATAAGTGAATTAATACCATCCTTGAACTGCTCAAGCAAGATAAGTTCCTGAAGTTTACCGAAATCACCATTAACTTCTCGGGCATTCATCCACCTATCATACCACAGGCGTTGTTCCCGTGCATACTCCATATGAGTGCGACTGTCTCTTTTTATCCAGCTTCTGAACTTCTCTCTATACCTCTCTGGCACCCATTCATAAGCTTTCAAAACTTCAGATTTAACTCTCTCATAATCCTTGGAATCATCTAAAGATAAGGCAGCAAATACTTCCCTAGCCTTTCCTCGAAAGGAGGTTTGAACCAACGTGCTCCATGACGTTCTCGGCCATTCACGCTGTTCTGCTACTTTCTCAAATTGTAAAAAAATTGCATCCACTTCATTTTCAACAAAAATTGGTACACTTTTTACTGCATTGTCTACTCTAAAAGATTTTGGTATTTCTCTGGACTTTTCTTCTACTTCAATTTTCTTCATCTTTAGCTCTATCCTCTTTTGCTCAACTTCAGCTTCTACCTTCTTTAGTTCAACAGCTTTCTCACTCTCCTTTTCAGCTCTCTCATTCTCTAATCTAACTATTTGCAAATGAATCTGCATCTGCTCAACACTCATCCCTTCATAAAAAAGTTTGGACTTTTTTGGTTTAACCTTGCGTGACTTGGTTTTTTCACGTACGGCTTTGGCACCTTCCTCTTCACTTGCACTACCCTCTGTATTATTCTCACTAGCGCTTTGCTGGCTATCAGTTTCTTCCTCTTCCCAACTCATTAGTAACAACCCTTCCTTATCAGACAAAATGCCTAAAGTCATTAGCGCTTCACTTACTTTATTTGAGATTTCTTGCTTCCTTTCAGATTCTGATACTTCTACATTATAGTACCTAGCTAGAACAATCCAGTCTATTTTAGTTATACCTTCTAACTTTTCACTACTAGGACTACGTATGAAATCTTTCAAATCAAACATCTTTAATAACCTGCTCAAAATAACACAGCAAGACAAATATTATAGCACTAACACTATCACCACTCTCCCCCCTCTCTAAAGTACATGGAAGTACTGAAAAGCAATGAACAGTAGGGATACGTCAAGTTATGGTCGACAGAATGCGATAACACGAGTGATAATTTTTTGTTTCGTTCAACAAGGATAATGTTATAATGATTAGGAATGCGCTAGACATGAATAAAGCAACAATTAATAACGATACGTTCGGGTTTCGTTCGATAGAATGAGTAAACACTGATTATGGATATGTTCGAGTTTCGTTCGATAGAATGAGCAAAAACTGAGTAGGGATACGTTCGGGTTTCGTTCGACAGGCCCCCAAGTAACATAAAAAAAATCTCTCTATGGTAAGGAATTACGAGGAGAATATATCAGGAAACAGTGACAACCCACTAGAACTTAAAATGTACTTTAATAACAATTAGTAAGGAAATTAAAGTCACAAACAGAACATTAAACCAATTACGGACGCATTACACAAAAGCAAAGACTCGCCATACAGCACTTCATCAAGACTACTCATCACTAATCACTGCATTTTACAGTATAATACCCAAGTCACAAAGCTTTACATCAACACAACATATAATTCACTGTAACATCAAAAAGTTAGTGGCAACCAACGTTACATCACACAAGAAAACGTCCAAATGGATAAACAATACATTACCATATATTCCTCAAAACTTGATACACTATTATAATCACTTGTTTGTTTCAGCTCCAACGAAAATCATCGTTTTGGGCCTTTATATACCCGACTCACGCTAACATCCATGGACTAAGATCATTTTTCGGTACATTATCCTTGGCGACTACTGCCTACGCCAAGCGCTACTGCCATCTGTTGTCTAGTGTGTACACTTTTTTTTATGCAAATATCAATTTTCAACCTTTTCTGCAATTTTACATTCAATAAATCAATATTCCTTTACAATATATACATATATATACACACACACACATACATACATATATATATATATATATATATATATATATATATATATATATATATATATATATATATATATATATATATATATATATATATATATATATATATATATATATATATATATATATATATATATATATGTGTGTGTGTATATATATATGTATATATTGTAAAGGAATATTGATTACATATATATATATATATATATATATATATATATATATATATATATATATATATATATGTATAGTATATATATATATATATCTTTCCTCTTTAACCAGCTATTTGGGTTACCTATCTCCCTGGGCAATTTCTGTAATATATTCCTCCCCTGGGCTCTCTCTCTCTCTCTCTCTCTCTCTCTCTCTCTCTCTCTCTTTATGCGTATGCCCGTAGGTGGCATGTTACAATCAACTCAATCTAAATATTTTGTTAATTGGTATCTCTCTCTCTCTCTCTCTCTCTCTCTCTCTCTCTCTCTCTCTCTCATAATGAAAATTACAGAATATTTCCCACCAATCATATATTGAGATGATTGTATATTATGATATGGGCACCTGGCCCATCCAGGACTCAAACCTATGCCTTTGGATTTTGATACAGTAGTAGAACGGAGACTTAATCCACGTGTCTATCAATAAAGACGCAGTTAATTTATATCTCTACTGTACAGATCTATTTCAAGATCAAATACTAGACTTAAAAGGAAATCGACTCTCTCTCTCTCTCTCTCTCTCTCTCTCCACTGCTGTTTTTGGCTGCAATCATTTAAGAGGCAATTTCAAACAAGCAAGTCTGTAATGCTGTAATAAACTGGGCACTTTGTATTCAGGACACTCCAACTCAATACATTTTACAACGACGCAGCAATATATTCATTCTCTCTCTCTCTCTCTCTCTCTCTCTCTCTCTCTCTCTCTCTCTCTCTCTCTCTCTCTCTCTCTCTCTCTCTTCCCTTCTGCCTCTTCTCCTTCTTGAGCTGGTCTTTGTGACACGAGGTCGAGTTTGATAAGTAATTGGATGACTTTTCTTGCACGATTTCTTTCGTTGGATATCTGCATATACATTGCATTTTTATCATTGTTGCTGTAGCTGTTTCTCCTCCTCCTCCTCCTTGAACTGGTCTCTGTGACCTGAGGTCGAGTTAATAAGTAATTGAATGACTTTTTCTCACACGCTTTCCTTACTGTGTATTCAGAGGTACAACAACATATATTTACATATACATTATATTATTATTGTTATTGTGGCTTTAGCTGTACATGTTATTGTTGTTGTTGTTGTTGATGCTAGCTAATGTTCAACTCTTTATTTGGAGAAGCAGGATGTCAAATGCCCTAGGGGTACGAATTGAGAAAGCTGTCCAATATAAAGAAATAACAGATAAATGAATAAACTATATTAGATACGTATCAGATAAATAGAATAAAAAATATTTAACAAATGGATAACATTAAATGAGTTTCATTAAAAATGTATTTGCAACCAATCTGAATGTTAAAATTCCAACGACATTATTATTTTATAATTTGGTCACAGCTGGAACAAAACTTATATAAGGCTTTGTAAAAAAGAAAAGCGTAAAAAATAACAATCTTATGAGTTTTACACAAGAAAATGTATTTGCAACCAATCTGAACTTTTAAAAGTTCCAACAATATTTTTGTTATTCCATAATTTGGTCACAGCTGGAACAAAACTTATAGAAGACTTTGTAAATATAAAAAATAAAAAACTATAAAAATAGAAATTAAATTAGCTTGACACAAGAAAAAGAAGTTGCAACCAATCTGAATAGCAAAAGTTCCAACAATTATATTATTCCATAATTTGGTCACAGCTGGAACACAACTTCCAAAAGTCTTTGTAAAAATAAAAATAAAAAAGGTACAAAATATCAATTAAATGAGTTTTATACAAGAAAATGTATTTGCAACCAATCTGAATGTTGAAAGTTTCAACAACTTTCTTATTTCACAATTTGGTCACATATGGAAAGAAATTTATGGAAGACTTTGTAAATCACGAGCTGTCATTGCCTACTGTCTTTGTCTTTAGTAATTCTGTAATTACATAATAATTTTTGTTTTATCTACATATCTATCCCCAATTATTTATAACTTACTACACAAAACTCTCATTTGCATACTCCCTTTGACTAAATCATAATCATTGATTTTATTTATTTATTAAATTTATTAATTATTTATCTTTTTAATTTTATCTTCATTGATTTCATCATTTTTATAGCAAAAACAGCAATCTCATAGGGACGCCCATCACCAAAACTCTAAATCTTACATATGTATCCACACACTTATATGTTGCGTGTGTAACACCGATAGTCTACGGGAACGCCACGCCTACTTGCCGTCTTCCAACCCGGGGTTATTAGATCCTCTAAGGCCAGGCAGTCCCATCCTGACCATCTCTTACATTACTGTTATTTTCAAGCCTCTTAAAGTACACTTAGTTTATTAGATACTGTCTGTCTGAAGGTTCCTGTTGGTCATGGAGCCTAAGAAGAAGAAGAAGAAGAAGAAGAAGAAGGACTTAAGTGGACTTGCCATTGGACATGTCATGTCTCAGGCGTCATTTAACCTCTCACGAGGCAATTTGAGGCTACAATAAAGTGGCCATATAGGGCGGAGAATAAGAGGCCGCCACTTGAGTCTTGTTTATCGTCGGAAAGCTGTTGACTGTCATCCGGGTAGCGGTCAATAGGGCATTTGATAAATAAATAAGTAAAATAAAATATATATATAAATAAATAAATAAATAAAAATAGATGCGATAACAAATGAAAAATGAAAAGGTGAAAGAAAAATATTTACATGAATTTATAATAACGAATAAAAATAAATGCAATAATAAATGAAAAATAAAAAGGTGGAAGAAAAATATTTAGATAAATTTATAATAATAAATAAAAATAAATGCAATAATAAATGAAAAATAATAGATGAAAGAAAAATATTTAGATAAATTCATATTAAGTACACGAACAAACACAAGTTGCAAAAAAAAAAAAAAAAAAAGACAGGTACAAACACATGCACTTACGCATATAAACAAACACTTACTGGAGAGTTTATTACAAATAAACAAAGATATACTACAAATAAACAAAGTTATACTACAACCTCACATGAATATTATCACCTATCAACACTCACGAAAACTCAATAAATCGGTTATTAAAAAATACACACTAGAAAAATATACAAGCTAAAGCACACAAACAAACATAAGCTTTCATTCGCTGATTGAACATAAATATACACTAACAATAATCACAAACAATAATCAACACACTGACAAATAAAGAAGTACTTGTACTTTAACAAGAAACGCATGCCATTACTCAGTCAGAATATACACATTTGAAAGAAATGCCGTCGAATACGTACACACACAAAATACACACGTATACATATACATACAAACACATGGTTCCTTTCACTGACGTATGCATACACAAAACCTCAGTGAAATGTTCACTTTTATATATAAAGCCGCCTATATCAAGAGAGAAAGAAACAAATGGAACTTAGAATTATTCAAATATCAAATACCACTGCTCAAACAAATACAATAATATCCTCGACAGAAATAATCAATTAATCGGAGCTTCAATAACTTTACTTGACATCTCTTTAACAAAAAAATAAGTTAAAAAATCACGAAAGAGAGGAAAAAAATGTCTTAAAAAAAAACACACACACACAACACACACACAAAAGGTCAACTTTTTTTCATTCTAACTTTTTTTTCAAAATGGTTATAACAAATTTTTAACTCTCAAAGCCAACTTGAGAATGATAAAAAATTATCTTTTTTACGCTTCGATAACTCACTCACGAGGGCTCATAAGCTCAAGACAGGCTCAAGCCCTGATAGAATAATAAAATTAAACTTGACAGATCACTTAAAACTTGCAACAACCCTTAGTGGTCTGGTGAGAGTGGTCATGGGTTGCAATGAAATAAGCTCAAGCCAGTCTCAAGCCCAGATAGAATAACAAAATTAGGCTTGAGATATTACTTAAACCTGCAACATTCTGATGAAAACGGCCATGGGTCACAACGAGATAAACTCGAGCCAGTCTCAAGCCCGAACAGAACAAGAATGAGGGTCGAAAGCAAATGTAGTAATGAGTTTATGCTTCGTTGGGCATTCTGACCACAATCAGAGTTGACCTCTGACCCCATATATATCAGACGTCTTCAAACACAGACTAAGCAATGCCAATACATTATCCAGTTTGGTTAGCGTCGACCCTAATCTGATTCTCATTTCGAGGAAGAGGAAGATGAAATTAGTGTTTGTTTTCTTTCTACCTACTCAGGTAGGACAGAGGTTTCTCAGGAGGAAATCTAATGGTCTATGTAGTTTAAAAAAGTCTCTGTCCATTTCTTATTACTTTAGTTTTATCAATTTTATATTTTTGGATTTTGATGACCTTATTCCAGTTATTTTCTGTTACTTCCTCCTCTAAAGAACAACTTAATATTCTATGGAAGCTTGAATTTCAAGTATATGGTCCACTTTGGTGGGGTTGTTCCATACGAACAGAGTTCACCATCTGTATAATAACAATAATAAAATTTTGTGATTTATTCTCTGAACTTTTATGTCCTCCAGATTCAACCGAACATATTTTTTATCGCTCAAAACATTATTCCTCAAGATTCCTTATCTCGACTCATAATTTCTTGCAACATCGTTGAGACAACATTTTCGAACCAGATTGGCTTAAAAACGCGTAGATTCACATCAGTGATAACCAATTCACGACTGGAAAAAGAGACGATTTCCGAACATAACTGAGCGTCTTCAATTTAACTCAAAAAGACTGCAATTATAATCAAATATATTCCTGTAAATTCTTCAACGTGTCTCATAATTCTCGGTCTCTTCGAAACGCCAATATCAGTTTCAGATTGCGAATGGTTTATCTATGTATATCTATATCTGTGGGAATTAATTTTCACAGAAAAATAGTTCTGTGAATTTCGACCTAAATCTAGTAATTGCCATAAAAATCAAGTGAAGAATATGAGATTATAAATATTCTTGTCAATTCTTAGCTGATATAAATGAAATATTTATGTATATTCATATCTGTGGAATTAATTTTCACAGAAAAATAGTTCTGCAAATTTCGGCCTAAATCTAGTAATCGCCATGAAGTTCAAGTGAAGAATATGAGATTATAAATATTCTTGTCAATTCTTAGCTAATATAAATAGAATATTTGTATATATATTCATATCTCTGAAGATTAATACGAAAAAAAATTCTGTGAGTTTCGACCCAAATCAATTAATTACCATAAAAATCAAGTGAAAAATACGAGAAAATTATACATATTCTTGTCAATTCTTAGCTGATATTTATTTGTCTTATACAGTTTACAATTAGTTTTTTATTTGTTTTGTTTTTAATGCTATGCTGGTTTCCATAGTGGAGATTTTGTGCTTCTAGCTTTCTACTTTTCTAGTTAAGGTTGTAGTTTGGTTGATAATGATAATAATAAAAATAATAGGCAAATAAATGATTGAATATATACATAAATAAATTAGTAATAATTATAAAACTGATAATCACATGAGCCACTTATATAGTGAAAAAAAAAAAAACTAATATAATAATAATAATAATAATAATAATAATAATAATAATAATAATAATAATAATAAATAATCAATAATAAATAATAATAAAATAATAGTAATAATAAATAAATAAATAAATAAATAAAAAAAATAAAAATTAAGCAAAATACAAATTATTTTATTACCACATGGTAAAATGACATTTTCCCTAAAACAACAACAACAACAACCACAACAACAATAATAATAATAATAATAATAATAATAATAATAATAATAATATAATAATAATAATAATAATAATAATACAATGCAAACTCGATATTCTTCCCTCAGGAATGTCTCCAACCCAGGACTTACAAATACACCTTTAAATAAAAGACAACAAAAACATAACCAAACTGATAAAAACTCTTGAAAATCACACTCGGTGCCTGCATGTTCCAGCGATCAATCACTGGCGCTCTCCAACTACTCGATGCTTCATCAATCACGGTTCAATTACCCAGTGACTTCAATGCATCTTAATTAGGGAGATAGCTTCGCGAATTTTAAGAAGCTAATGACTGGGTGGGTGGGTGATTTAAAAAGGCTGACAGATCCTTTGGCGTCGATGTCTTCACTGATTCAGTAGGTTTTTTTATGGTTTTATAATTTTATTGTGTGGTTTTAAATGTCTTTTAATAGTTTATCTTGTGTATGACCCAAAGAAAAGACATTAAGTCTCGTCATTAAGGACGCTATGTACCGTTTTGAAGATTCCACTAAAGGTGCATCCACATCACCATGAGATATGTCATGAAAATGCCTTGGCAACTTGTTGCATACATGTCACAAACATAAAATGCAATGGCAACTTATTGCATACATGTCACAATCATAAAAATACCTCACCAACTTGTTGCATACAAGTCAGGAACATAAAAATGCCTTGCCAACTTGTTGCATACATATCACAAGCATAAAAATGACTCAGCAACCTGTTGCATACAAGTCAAGAACATAAAAAATATATTGGGAACTTATTGCATACAAGTCAAGAACATAAAAATGCCTTGCAAACTTGTTGCATACAAGTGAAGAACATAGAAACGCATCGGCAACTTGCCGCATACATGTCACAGACACCTCGTTAACTTGTTGCATACAAGTCAAGAACATGAAAATGCCTTGCCAACTTGCCAAATACATATCACAAACAAGTTGAGAAGATGTCAGCAACCACAGAGAACAAATCTTGGGGGAATGCTGGATGACCAGGTGATAAGAAATACTGCTAAGTCTTAAATTTAGACACGTATTCAACTTGTCTGTGATATGTGTGCTATAAGTTGCTGACATGTCTATGACATTTAAAAAAAATTCTTTTATTAATATAATTTTATTTTTTGGTTTTAAATCTTTTTCACAATTTATCTTGTGTATAATCCTAAAGAGAGACTGAAAGTCCCGTCATTAAGGACTAAGGACAGTACGTTTTGTCTCGAACAGTGGACTGAGGGAGCGTCCTAGCAAGACCCTTCTCAGTCTGGGGCAAGCGGCAATGGGGCACAATAAGGTTCACAACAATGTAGTGTATAGCATGGGCAGTCATTTATGGTTAGCTAATTGCTTTTGCGTCTTATTTTTGGGAATAATAATAATAATAATAATAATAATAATAATAATACCTCGCTAAGTAAGCCGCCTTAAATTGCCAAACCTAAACAGAAATTGAGAGAGAGAGAGAGAGAGAGAGAGAGAGAGAGAGAGAGAGCGAGAGAGAGAGAGGGCGGGGGAGAGGGTGGAACCGTTAGCGCCATACCTGCATTCTTCTTACGCGAAAAGAAAATAAGAAAAAATGAAAAACAAGGTTATGGCAACAATACAACCTGGGCCAGTGTTGCCAATGCAGATTCCCTTCGACCTTTGGCCTTCCTCTCGTAGAACAAGGAAACTTTCGGAGGTCCTTGCGCGCGCGCAATCGTGCGCGTGTGACTGTGTGCATATGTGCGCATGTGTACGAGCGAGCCTGCATTGTATTCAAATCGCAGTCAACCAGATCTTGAATATAGTATATTATTTAGGGAAGTTCATGTAGGAACAAAAGGTGTTTGACACAGAGGACCTCTAGCCAGGACCCTAACCCCTCCCCTCTAGGCAAATACACACCCACAACCACCCCCCCCCCCCCCCACACAGACACATGACTACCGCAACAACTCCTCAAGCAAGAAAAATTGAACAATGATGCTTTGGAGATCACAAAAAAAAAATAAGAAGAAATCTTCCTTGCAATGATATGAATTTCATTTGAAACGATTTTGGTATTCTTTCCCAAGGTGTGGTTTTTTTTCCAGTTCCAGGTCAATTTGCCTGGAAGGAACTTTGAAATGTCCTCGAATGACATTGAAGAACTGTGTTTTAATTTATTTTTCTTATTATTATATTATTGGAAGCAGTCTACTTGTTTGGGGAGTTTAGTAATTAGCCGTCAACATTATTTTACTTATGAATAATATTGGTTAATTCTGTTATTCAAAATATAACTGAATTCTTAGCCCTCTCTCTCTCTCTCTCAATATATATATATATATATATATATTATATATATATATATATATATATATAATGTATATATATATATATAAAATATATATAAATACGTACAGCATATATATATATTTATATATATTATATATATATATATATATAAACATATATAAATACGTAAAGTATATAATACAATATATATATATACACACACCTACATAACATACGTACTCACACACACACACACATAAACACCCACAAACTTATAAGAGCACCGATTGTTTTGGTACCAAACGCATCCACTAGAACACGTGGCGATAGTTGCGACTAGCAATTGCTAAATGAACGCAAATTGCTTCCAAGCACGCACTCCGTGTACACTCCCTCTCACATAACGAAACCAAACATACGACGCATGCTGTCGTAACTCCTTTCTTAAGCCGCTGCTGGCTGTCGGGTCTCATTGTGACCCACTGCTACTCAAAAGATTTCCGGTATAAAGCAAAATATTAAATGGAAAATGACACAAAGGAGAGACTTCGAATCAATCGTCACCTGTCCCTTCGCGATGTTCAAGTCTTATTGTGACCCACTGATACTTGTACTAGTCTGATATTGTTTGTTAGATGGTTTGTAACAATCTGTTATTGGTTTTTATATAGCATGGGAGCTCTCTCTCTCTCTCTCTCTCTCTCTCTCTCTTACAAGAGATACTTGTAACAATCTGTTATTGGTTTTTATACAGCCTGGAAGCTCTCTCTCTCTCTCTCTCTCTCTCTCTCTCTCTCTCTCTCTCTCTCTCTCTGTGTGTGGCAAGGCAGGCCTAAGGGAATTATGTTTTTTTAATCACTGAAGGTAGAACATTTTATTTGGATTTATTTCATCCAATGGACTTTTCTTGAAACTTATACCATTCAGCGGAGCTTTTTGGGTGACTTCTTCCACTCACTGGACTTTAATTTGGACTTGTCCCATACAGCAGACCTTTATTTGGACATTCCATTCAATGGCTAATTTATTTGGAATGACTCTATTCGATGGAATTTCAGTTGAGGCATGTGGTTTGAATCTGGTTAGTCAAGTAACAGTATGTATGTATGTATGTATGTATGTATGTATGTATGTATGTATATGCATCAATTCCATTAGAGGTCAAAAATCTCACGTAAGGGACATATTTTGACATAGTTTACGCAGGGCATCGTGCACTGAGGTCAACATCATGGGTAGTGTCACCTCACGCTGAGTCGCTGTTTATGCTGGCCCTCATTACTGGTGGAAGAGAGAGAGAGAGAGAGTAGCCAAATAAGGTATTGTTTGTGACTTATCTGCAGGGCGTTGACTTCTCGTGCTGGGGCGTTGAATAGGAACAATTTTAGCATTTTTTATTTTTTATTTTCGGCTCCGTTTTCTGTTTTCTTTGCAAGATCACAATATTCTGGTGATATACTGCAATTTTCATTTTCGTTTATGGATGAATTTTCACTCTGTCGACTCAACAAGATCACAATACTCGTAAAGTTAATTTACTTTGGTGATTTATCATAACATTTAAAACTGTCCTAAATCTATTTTAAGTTTTTAATCTTAATAATATGTTATTGAAGTTAGCTAAGAAAGGTGACTGACTTTTGACTTGAACAGATGTTAAATAATAATAATAATAATAATAATAATAATAATAATATAATAATAATAATAATAATAATAATAATAATAATAATAATAATAATAATAATAATAATAATAATAATAATGGACTACTAAGGGGAGCTGCAACCCGGAACCCCACACTGTAAATACCACCCAGTCGAATTGGAGGGCTGAATAATAATAATAATAATAATAATAATAATAATAATAATAATAATAATAATAATATAATAATAATAATAATAATAGGAACACTAGTCACAATCCCAATATCCTGAAAAAGAATCTGGAAAAACTAGAGGCTGAAGTAGCTCCAGGACTCCTGCAGAAGAGTGTGATCCTAGAAACGGCGCACATAGTAAGAAAAGTGATGGACTACTAAGGAGGCAGGATGCAACCGGGAACCCCACACTATAAATACCACCCAGTCGAATTAGAGGACTGTGATAGAGCAAAAAAATAAAATAAAATAATAATAATAATAATAATAATTGAAAAAGAAACCCACAAATTCGATTTGTAACTTGTTTACTTCTAAGTATTTACATTTAGTTTTACTCCACACTCGAGTACTTTCAGGCCCTTCTGTGGCCCATTCTCAAGAGATGTTTGGGATGTTAGCCTGGGTCAAGGCCCAGCAGTCTTCTGGAACTTCTTCTCGTTGTGCTGTTCTGGTTTTCTTGAGAGTTGCCAATCCCCTCTTGTCGCTCTGATATCCTGAGCTGATGGTCAATGGGATTAATCCTTGAGGTAAGGGTGTGGTCACCGAAAGTCTGTTGGGCAGGAAACCTAATCTCCAGGTCAGCAGGGTCAATCTTAGCTTCTTTTAATATCAAAGCTCGGCTTATGGGATCTTCTGAGGTAAAACCTTTGTTTCCTTCAATTACTTTAATCTCTCTGATAAGTGCACCTTCTACTACCCTCCTGTGACTAATTTTGTTGCTTTTGTATATAAGCCTACTGTTTTTGAAATCCATCCTATGGTCATTTTCCCAACAATGTCTAGCTATAGCACTCCCCTGAGAGTTAAGCTGTACTGCCCTTCTATGTTCTTGGACTCTAGTCCTTATTCCCCTACCTGATTCCCCCACATATCTGTCTCCACAATTATTGCAATTGATTATGTATACCCCCGCTACATCATCTGTATTACTGTCTTCTCCTTCCAATTTATTTTTACATACTTTGTTTTTTTAAGGTATTATCAAAGGTATATACAAATTTATATTGACTTTCTTTCATTTTTGAAGTGATTTGTTTCATTTTAGGCATAAAAGGGAGGGCAAACTATTTTCTTGTTTTCTTTATTCCATGTACTCTCTACATTCGTTCTGTAAAATATTTTCTAGCTTTTGTTGAGTGCCCTTTTTCTGAACCATTCCGGGTATGCTAATGCATCGAAGCTTTTATCGATGTAATTTATTTCTTGCTCTATCTTGCAAGGGTCACACGTTCTCATTGCCCTAAGAAATAAACCTGTTAGAACCCCTACAATATTAACATAGAATTCAACAGCAAGATTAACTACCTTAATGTAGAACATCACAATGATTTAGCTCCTTTTCTCAGAGGAGTGATGATAGGGAGTAATGAAAGCAAACTTGGAGATATCTTGCCAAGGAGATTTAGTATCGCTCTGAAGGGATTAAAAAGCTACAAAGATATTAGAATTATGAAAGCTGACAAAGGGGGTTGTATTGTTATCATGAATAGTTCAGATATAGGGTTAAAATGTACAGGCTACTAGATGATGAAACTACTTATGCTAAAATAGAGAATCCTCCAACAATTCAAAAGCTTCAGAATACCTTTAATCAGAATGTGAAGAAAATAATCAGTAGACTAGGTAATGGGAAGGACATGCTATGCAATAAATTATTCTCAAGTAAATTACCTGAACTTGCATATATACATGGCAGCCCCAAAATACACAAGGAGGGCTGCCCACTACGCCCTATTGTTTCTAGTAGGAAATCTCCTAACAAAAACTTAGCTGTGTGGTTAGCTGGAGAACTAGGAATATACAGGTAGTGTTTTCAGAATCCCATATTAAACATTCAGTAGATTTCATAGACAAAGTTAAGAAAAAGAATATAAAAGGACACATGGTTAGTTTTGATGTAGTAGCATTATTCACCAATGTCCCCTTAGATAAAGTATTAGAATTCCTACACACTAAACATAATGAAGGTATTTTCAATCCAAACATCGAAATAGGCGTCTTCCTTGAGTTGATCAAATTGTGTGTCAGTGATACTTATTTCACGTTTGAGGGGACATGTTTACAAACAGAAATATGGAGTAGCTATGGGGTCCTCATTATCACCTATATTCGCTAACATATATATGGAATATTTCGAAACTAATCTAGTTCCTAATGTGAATGTCCCT
>NC_061109.1:89762515-89780015 GCF_015104395.2 Macrobrachium nipponense
ATTTAATATTTCATCATTATGCTCAAAAATCAAATATAATATTTAATATAATTGATACATTTCTTCATTTAAAAAACAATTTTCTTTTACTGAATGAAATTTAACATCATCATCATATTAAAGGTACACGAAAGAGAGAGAGAGAGAATTTCCTGAAACTACGAAAAAACACAAAAATATCCTACCACTTTCGCCATTAAAACAGTGAATGGAATCAAAACCGAAAAATATATATAATAAATATATATATATATATATATATATATATATATATATATATATATATATATATATATATATATATATATATATATATAAGTCATATCACATTCCTTGATTCATATACAAATATCGAGCTGCAAATGTCCTTTAATATCTAATTCGCTCTACCTCGAATTATTATATTTTCATATATGTTTAACCGAAGGGGAATTTTTTAGGCGATAATAAATTTGCCAGCTGACGGGCACGTACCATCGACACCTTCAAATCCAGGACGACAGTGAAGCCTTAACCCACCCCGCCACCGGCGGGGTGGGTTAAGGCTTCACTGTCGTCCTGGATTTGAAGGTGTCGATGGTTCGTGCCCGTCAGCCGGCAAATCTATTATCACCTAAAAAATTCCCCTTCGGTTAAACATATATGAAAATATATTAATTCCAAGGTAGAGCGAATTAGATATTAAAGGACATTTGTAGCTCGATATATATATATATATATATATATATATATATATATATATATATATATATATATATATATATATATGAGAGATAGAGAGAGAGAGAGAGAGAGAGAGAGAGAGAGATTTCCTGAAACTACGAAAAAACAAACAAAAAATAACTGCCAAGATGCCCTACCATTTTCGCCTTTAAAACAGTGAATGAAATCTACACCGAAGACGAGAGAGAGAGAGAGAGAGAGAGAGACTCCCATTAATCATGAGAGAGAGGAAGGTGACCACAACATGAGAGAGTCTTTGGTCTGGATCTCAGCAGACGTCAAACATCATTAGCTTTCCTAATCACACAGATATTAACCCAGTCATTATCATGCAATTTCCTCTGGTAATGTTGCGTGTACAAATCACTTGGGCAAGCCCTGTAATTGTTCGAGTTCCGTTCTAGTATGATGCAGTGTTCATCTAATTATATATAACCCGCATCTACATGTGTTTGTACATACACAAACACACACACAATGACATACATACATACATACATTATATATTTTATATTTATAGATTATATATATATATACATATATATATGTATGTATATGTATATATATAGATATATTTGCATATATATATAATATATATATATGTATGTATGTATATTTGTATATTATAAACACACACATATAGGTATATATAATATATATATATAATCTATAAATATAATATATATAATGTATGTATGTATGTTTGTATGTATGTCAGTGTGTGTGTTTGTGTATGAACAAAACACATGTAGATGCGGGTTATACATAATTAGATGAACACTGTATCATACTAGAACGGAACTCGAATATAGGTAAAATTGCATTCTAAATATTCAAAGAAGTTATTTAGGAATACGATAAATAAGAAAATAACCATAAAATTCATTTGTTCAAAAACAACAAAATCTTTTATAAAGACATGTAAGATAGATAAAACACAATCAAACATCAGAATTCATTTCAGCTGAAGGCCTCATACACCTATAGAATGCAATTTCGATAGATAAGATAAAGGTATATTAATCTGGTAAAGATATAGTGACGAGATGAAAGGGGCAATAATAATAATAATAATAATAATAATAATAATAAGAGATTATTTGCTACTTAATAATCATACGTTACTCAACCTGTGTCCATGACAGTAGCAGCAAATGTTGAGTAAATAAGAGTAAGTTTCGTACTCAACATGCAACATACTCACTGTGGCAACTATATGCCAATTATGGCCAAAATTTTATGAATTTTAGGTATAAATTTGCATACATACTCCCAAGCTAGTTTAACCTTCGTAATAAGTCAATTATTTAGGCACTTTTCCATTCATACCCCCAAGCTAGTTTAACTTTGGTAATAAGTAAATTATTTGGGAACTTTTGCATTCATATCCCCAAGCTAGTTTAACCTTGGTAATAAGTCAATTATTTGGGAACTTATGCATTCATACCCCCAAGCTAGTTTAACCCTCGTAATAAGTCAATTATTTGGGAACTTTTGCATTCATACCCCCAAGCCAGTTTAACCTTCATAATAAGTCATTTATTTGGAAACTTTTGCATTCATACCCTCAAGCTAGTTTAACCTTGGTGAAAATTCAATTATTTAGAAACTTTTGCATTCATACCCCCAAGCTAGTTTAACCTTCGTAATAAGTTAATTATTTCGGCACTTTTGCATTCATGGGCCCAAGCTAGTTTAACCTTGGTAATAAAGGTAATTATCTTCTCAGTTACTCCACACCCAACCCAAGTATTTTCTTCTATTATTGGATCATTGTGACCCACTGCCCACCTAATGGTATTCGCAGTGCCTGTTAAACGTTTCAGGGAGTTCAGGGGGAAGTTACTGCTTGCTGGTAACCCATCCATCCAGTGACCTGACCAATTGTGGATGAACTTCACTGGACCAGCTTTGTAGTAAGTTATATCATAGGAAATGACTAGTCAGGTAAGAAAATAATTTAGCTACAAACTTTTCAGATGCATAGGAAGGATGGTGGGGGTAAATACCAAGGTATATACCTTGGTAAATACGAAAAGACATAATAATAATAATAATAATAATAATAATAATAATAATAATAATAATAATAATAATAATAATAATAAGCCTTAAAAGCAGGTGACACCACACTTTAATTGCTGATGATTACCAAATTCACAAGAACTCATTTCTAAATACAAATTCCTCCATACCTTGATCACAGGGAAACGGATTACCCTCTCCAAGGACTGTCTCCAAGGATCCGTGCCCTTGCGATGTCCTTGGGGACTGATTATTTCAGCGTCAAGAGAATCTATCTGAATACCATCCTTCGACGTCCTTTTTTGGGGTATCGGTACTTCTACGTGGTCGGTGCACCCTTGGGATCTTTTGGTATTTGGAATGATAATGTCCTGTGTCTTTTGGGTAATGAATGGTTCGATCGTCGTGCGTGTGTTTTTATAGAAGTCGTTACGTTTGTGTGTGTGTATGTAAATATACATTATAAGTATAATGTATATATATATATATATATATATATATATATTTATATATATATATATATATATTTCATCGTTGGTTGATTTTTACCTTGAATGTGGCTCTAAATAGAGCATTTTATTGGAATTGAAGTTTCTTGCTGGGTGGCAATTTTATTTTTGATTTTTGTAAATTTTCATTTCGAAGAATTTTTTAAAATTTGTAAAATTCTTATTTTTCATACATTTTATGTAATACCTTTCGTTTGACTTAGAAATATTATTAAAACAACGTTATATATATATATATATATATATATATATATATATTATATATATAAATATCGAGCTACAATGTCCTTTAATATCTAATTCGCTCTACCTCGGAATTAATATATTTTCATATATGCTTAACCGAAGGGGAATTTTTTCTCGATAATAGATTTGCCTGGACCAGGGCGCGAACCTATGGATCCTTTCAAACCCAGGAACGTCAGTGAAGCGTTACCTACTACACTGACGTTCCTGGGTTTGAAAGGATCCATGGTTCGCGCCCTGGTCCAGGCAAATCTATTATCGAGAAAAAATTCCCCTTCGGTTAAGCATATATGAAAATATATAATTCCGAGGTAGAGCGAATTAGATATTAAAGGACATTGTAGCTCGATATTTGTATATGAATCACGGAAATGTGATATGACTTATATATATATATTATATATATATATATACATATATATGATGTTGTTTAGTAAAATTTCTAAGTCATACGAAAAGTATAAGTAGAGACACATAAAAGAATTTTTATTTTTATAAATTTTGACAATATTTTCGAAATAAAAATTTGCAAAAAAAAAAAGAAATATAATTAATTTTTTTTTGCAAATTTTGACAATATTTTCAAAATAAAAATAATCACCACCCAACAGAAAACTTCAATTCCAATAAAATTCTCAATCCAGAGCAACATTCTATATACAAAACAACCAACAATGAAAGCAAAATACCTAACACTAGGTGAAAATCTAATCTCTAGAGACACAGAGGCAGCAAGCGGCCAGACCCCAGCCAAATCTGGATGCAAGGCTGAAAATTATGATATTCCCTTCGACTGACAATGAGTCAGGACTGATTCATACGGCGTAGACTCTATGCACGTGTTCATAATTACGCAGAATAATTCACAATACGTCATTGCAGAAGGCTGGACATGTTGCTCGAACTAAAAAGCATTGTCAAAACTGACTTTTGACTCCAAGGAGTTGCAAGGATTAGGATGTCTCAAAGACTTATTAAATAAGTCCAACCGAAGAGACATCGCGCGCTCACTTATTTCTAGGAGCAGGGTTTTCAGTTATATTTGGGACTGACTAAACCAGAGAGAGAGAGAGGAATTTTAATCCACAATAAAAACGCAGGGAGAGAGATACTTACATCCCCAATAAATACTAAAGTACAGATAGAGAAAGGCACACTATAAATATACTGCCAATGTTAATATCAACAGAGAGAGAGAGAGAGAAAGATTAAATCTCCAATAAATACAAGTGCACAACTAGAGAGAGAGACACAATACATATATTTCCATTACAAATACCAACAGAGACAGAGAGAGGAGAGAGAGAGAGAGAGGAAAAATCCTGAATTCAAGCAGCTCCGTTTCTTCAACTCAGACTCAAGTAATGATCCTTGTCAGCCAGCCACCAATAACTGTAGTCCAGTTCTAAATAAAGAACAGACGAGTGTGTCAGTTGACGGACCACCTGTCAGTGGACGTGTCAAAGAGACACGTGGAGGACAAGACACAAACGAAAGACACAAAAGGAAGACACAAACGAGGCCAAGATGCCCGAGAAGACACTTTGGATAATGCAGATTACATATGTAGATATATATATATATATATATATATATATATATATATATATATATATATATATATATATATAATATATTATATATATATATATATATATATATCTATAATAATATACTTATTTCTTTTTTTATTTTAAGCCAGTTTATGTTAAGACTGCTCTTTGTGGTATTATCATTAATACAATTATTATCATTGTTGTGGTGGTGGTGGTGGTGGTAGTGGTGGTGTTGTTGTTGTTGCTGTGGTAAAATAATGTAATAATGTGAAAATCTAACACGCTAAAATATTATATAGTTTTGTACTTTCGACATTATTATTATTATTTTTTATTTATTTATTTATTTTTTTTTTTTTTGCTCTATCACAGTCCTCCAATTCGACTGGGTGGTATTTATAGTGTAGGGTTCCGGGTTGCATCCTGCCTCCTTAGGAGTCCATCACTTTTCTTACTATGTGTGCCGTTTCTAGGATCACACTCTTCTGCATGAGTCCTGGAGCTACTTCAGCCTCTAGTTTTTCTAGATTCCTTTTCAGGGATCTTGGGATCGTGCCTAGTGCTCCTATGATTATGGGTACGATTTCCACTGGCATATCCCATATCCTTCTTATTTCTATTTTCAGATCTTGATACTTATCCATTTTTTCCCTCTCTTTCTCTTCAACTCTGGTGTCCCATGGTATTGCGACATCAATGAGTGATACTTTCTTCTTGACTTTGTCAATCAACGTCACGTCTGGTCTGTTTGCACGTATCACCCGATCTGTTCTGATACCATAGTCCCAGAGGATCTTTGCGTGATCGTTTTCTATCACTCCCTCAGGTTGGTGCTCGTACCACTTATTACTGCAAGGTAGCTGATGTTTTTTGCACAGGCTCCAGTGGAGGGCTTTTGCCACTGAATCATGCCTCTTTTGTACTGGTTCTGTGCAAGTGCCGGGCATTCGCTTGCTATGTGGTTTATGGTTTCATTTTTCGTATTGCACTTCCTACATATGGGAGAGATGTTATTTCCGTCTATCGTTCTTTGAACATATCTGGTTCTTAGGGCCTGATCTTGTGCCGCTGTTATCATTCCTTCAGTTTCCTTCTTTAGCTCTCCCCTCTGTAGCCATTGTCATGTGTCATCGCTGGCTAGTTCTTTAGTCTGTCTCATGTATTGTCCGTGCATTGGTTTGTTGTGCCAGTCCTCTGTTCTGTCTGTCATTCTCCTGTCTCTGTATATTTGTGGGTCTTCGTCTACTTTTATTAGTCCTTCTTCCCATGCACTCTTTAGCCACTCGTCTTCACTGGTTTTCAGATATTGCCCCAGTGCTCTGTTTTCGATGTTGACGCAGTCCTCTATACTTAGTAGTCTTCTCCCTCCTTCCTTTCGTGTTATGTATAGTCTGTCCGTATTTGCTCTTAGGTGCAGTGCTTCGTGTATTGTCATATGTTTCCTGGTTTTCTGATCTATGCTGCGGAGTTCTGCCTTCGTCCATTCCACTATTCCTGCGCTGTATCTGATTACTGGCACTGCCCATGTGTTTATAGCTTTTATCATATTTCCGGCGTTGAGTTTTGACTTGAGTATCGCCTTGAGTCTCTGCATATATTCTTTCCTGATCGTGTCCTTCATCTCTTGGTGTTTTATATCCCCTCCTTCCATTATTCCCAGGTATTATTATTATTATTATTATTATTGATTATTATTATTATTATTATTAATTATTATTATTTACAGTAAAGTGAAAATTTAACATACTAAAATATTGCATAATTTTTGTACTTTAAATATTATTATTATTATTATTATTACTGAAAAATAACTCATAGCAACGCGAAAAGGTATTTGAAAAATTCAAATATACCCCATTTTCGCGTAGCTTCAAACTTCGCTTAAATAAGTACTTGGCTTCGAACGAACGCTGTAATAACCCAACATTTAACAAACCCACACGCAAGAAAAATGGGAAAAATCGCACACGGAAACCTATCGTTAAAGAAAGACAAACAGCTAACTAAAAACACACACAGACACAGACACACACACACACAAACCTTATACCTCATTCCAGATCTTTTTTGGAATGACATAAATACTTACCTGGATTCCACAACAAAGAATAACAATACTTTTTTTTTTTTTTTTTACCATTCGATATTTCGGCCTATGGATTGTGCGAAATGCTTAAAAGCACTATGGTCGATTTTAACTATCGATACTGAAGGCAAAACCGACCTTATAGACACGTCAGAAGTTCTGTGAGCTGGAACGAGACGACGCATTTCAATTTGCATTTCAGTAGAGAGATGTAATCAAACTTTATTTACTGGGAGTAAAAAAAAAATGAAAAAAAAATGTAAAAAAAAACAGTCATTGTAACTTCCTGTGACCTTGGAGGTAGTCCTCGAACCGGAAGAGGTAGACGCAACAGTTGAACAACAGGTCATTTCATTATAGGTCACAAAAACTCGGCGAAGTTATGAATGTATCTCAGATGCTTCTTAAATAATATTTAGGATTTAGTATATATCTAAATTGATTTAAATTATTACATTTAAATTAACTTATGAAGCTCTTAGCACTAATATTCCGTTTTATCGAGTAAAAAAAAAATAAAGTAAAAAAAGATTAAATTTAAGGAAAATAAAAATTTATAGCAATTGGATTTTTAACCCCTTACACGGACAGACAGACAGACAAACAAAAGACTGGCACACACACACATACATACATATATATATATATATATATATATATATATATATATATATATATATATAATATATATATGTATGTATGAATATATATAAATTTTTTATATTTATATATATATCAATATATATTCTATTTACATACACACACACACACACACACATATATATATATATATATATATATATATATAATATATATATATATATATATATATATATATATATATATATATATATATATATATATATATATATATATATATAGGTAGATTAACTAAGTCAGATTTGACTTGAGAAAAAAATGATTTAAATAATTCCATATATTTCACTCGAAATCGAGCAAAACATCAAGTCAAAGTAATAATAATAATAATAATAATAATAATAATAATAATAATAATAAAAACATGAGCTATACATAATTCACAAATCAGTCTAGAATGAACAAGTACAAACGACAGCAAGGTAAGAGAACCAGCTTCCCAGAACTGCAAATTCTTGCAGCGATCTGGAGAGAAAGAACCGGCCTCCTGCCTCACAGAAGGTTTCCAGAATCCAAGCCAATTATGAGGCATAAGAGACATAGTTTGAGTTTTGAGGATTTTAAGCATAGCTGGGAGATGATGGGTCTTGCTAATTGAAAAATACTTATGTTGGTTAGGGGTGGGGGTGCCGGGGGTGTTGTGGGAGGAATTCTTTAATGGAAGGGGTTGGAGAGAGAGAGAGAGAGAGAAGAGTTGGAGAGAGAGGAGAGGAAGAGAGAGAGAGAGAGAGCGAGAGAGAGAGATTGAGAGAGAGAGACGAGAGAGAGAGAGACAGAAAGAGAGAGAAGAGAGAGAGAGAGAGAGAGGTGGGGGTGGGTGTGGTTATGGAATGGGGAACAGAAGCATAAACGAATAAAAAGTAAAAAATTAGGAATGAAAACTTTACAACCTATACTCTGTTTTTTTCCATCTGTCCACCCGCCTGTGGTGTTTTGTATGGTAACACTGCGTCCCGGGCTTTAGATAGTTACGCTATGTGTAAGTTTTAGGTAAATAAAAGGATATCTGGCTGTACATTTGCAACTGAAAAGTGTTTTAATAATTTACTGTATGTGAATTACACCGTTAATATTCGAAATAGGATATTATTATAATTGTTGAATGTAAGCTGAATGTAACTATCCAAAGCCTGAGAGGCAGTGTTACCATACTAAAACACCACAGGCGGATGGACAGATGGAAAAAAACTGAGTATAGTGACGATGGTAAAAATATCTCACTAAGAGAGAGAGAGAGAGAGAGAGAGAGAGAGAGAGAGAGAGAGAGAGAGAACCATATTCCTTTGGAAGCCTGGACTTCAAGTTAATGGCCCCTCTGGGCTTGTTCCATATGAATAGGGTTCATCTTCTAGATAATAATAATAATAATAATAATAATAATAATAATAATAATAATAATAATAATAATAATAATAATAGTCTACGAGAAAGGGGTGAGGTTGAGAACTGGTAGGGGAAGATAAACCCCCACTCACTATGTTTTGTTTCTGTAACCTTAAACTGTCTGCTCAATTTTTCCTCACTTAGAAAAAACTAGTGCACATATCCAATAACCAAGAAATGTATTTTTGAATTAAAAAAAACCCATAGCTTTAAAAATAAAACTTTTTCAACCTGGGCATAAATGCTTTGGAAGTGCTAATAAACTTCAATTTTTCCTTACTAGAGAAAGTATCCAGTAACCAACAAAAATATAAGAAAAAACCTGAGAAAAAATCATTGTTTTTCCAACTTGGGCGTAAATGCTTTGGAAGTGGTGATAAACTCCCTCAGTATATTTCTGTTAATAAATATATTTATTAAAAGAAATATACTGTATATTTCTGTTAATAAATATTAACTATCTACTCAATTTTTCCTCGCTTAGAAAAAAAATTCGAGGAAATATCCAGTAACCAATAAAAATATAAGAAAAAAAAAAACTGAGAAAAACCCCACAGCTTTTAAAAAAAACGTTTTCCAACATGGGCCTAAATGGTTTTGGAATATCGAATTATTCTAAAGAACTAACCTTCCAGACCTGTTTAGCAAGAGTCAAGTGATCCACTTAATTACAATAAGTGGCTTTTCTTCCTTTCTACTGAAACAGTAGTGAATTTTCTGTGAGGATTCTGTGGATTAGAAAATATTTATTGCTGACTTATATATATATAGATGGGTTTTGCTATTGGGAATTTGTCTAACTGGTTTATCAGATCCCTAGAATTACCGACAGAGACCCAGAAACTAAATCATTACCTGCCCCTACTTCAGAACTATTCCATTACCTCAACACCACTATAACCATCCAGGGCATCTGAGTGACATGGGGGTATCCGAGAGAAAGTGCCCAGCCTCTCGTGAAATGCGAGCCAATCTCGCAGCGACCGCGAGATACTCAGATAACGATGACAGTACCCTCATACGCCCTCGCCTGTTTCTTCTGCTGCCCTATACCCAGTGTATTCGTGCCCCAAGTCCTTAGATTAGGTTCGTGTGTAGGTCACTGAGAGGCTTATATGTAGGAGCAAAATGTTATTTTAAGGGCAAATGGTACGTGTATAGGTCACTGAAGGCATATTAAAAAAATATATTTAAAACATGCGAGCGCGCGAGCGCACACACACACATATATGTATGCATGTATATATACATATATACTTATAGTACGCACACACATATATATATATGTATTCCCTGTTATTCTAAGAAAGCTATTTGGGAGAAAAGTATTAAATTTAAAACTGAATTGTGAACTTACAGGTCAGGTAAAGGCATATTTAAAAAAAAAAAAAAACTTTATTCTTTAAAACACACAACACACATATACATACATACATATACATATATATGTATATATATATGCATGTATACATACATACATATAGTACACACACACATATGTATATATATGCCCTCTTAACTTCACGAAGAATTCGAGAAGTTAAGAGGGCATTGTGGCTGTTACGATTACATACGTACCTGGTAAAAATGACCAGTAGATTCTATACAGAGAGAGAGAGAGAGAGAGAGAGAGAGAGAGAGATAGGAACCACCACGCAGGAATGAAGACAACCTTCCCCCTTCCAAAAGAAAGCGAAATTGCAACAAGAAAACCGAAAGCTCGACTTTCGCCTCTTCGACCTCTTCCGTGACAGAGTTCCATTTTTCCTCCTCCGTGTGATCTCATTACTCGCAATCTTGCAAGATGCCTCCAGCTGCAGGAATTCCAATCACTGACCTGCACATGCAATCATGTGCGGTGCGGTGCGCTTGTCAGAGAGAGAGAGAGAGAGAGAGAGAGAGAGAGAGAGAGAGAGAGAGAGAGAGAGAGAGACTGATTTCGTGTACGCGCTTTTGTGGAAATTATTCATATAGTTTTACATATATATATATATATATATATATATATATATATATATATATATTAATATATACATATATATAATATAATATAGAATACATAATAATATACATAATATGTAATATATATTTATATATATAATATATATATTATATAATTATGTATATATACCTACAGCTATGAAAAATTCCATTAATATTTCTCTCTCTCTCTCGTCCTCCTCCTTTTTCTTCTTCTTCTTCTTCTTCTTCTTCTTCTATATTAACCAGAAATACGAATACAAAAATTAAAAATCGGTTCAACCTGAATCATCATAATTAACAATGAAAACTGCTGACGTCACCATCTTTAAAAAGATGTAATAGGACCTTTATCTCCCCTATTATACCCTACAGAAACAATGACAGAAGGCCTATCACACCTGGGCCGTACTAAGCCTCTTTCCGTAGGCCTATAAGATATGGTACATTTTTTTTTTATTAATCTCTCAAACAGCCACCGGGTTATCAATTATACATGAGGAATGTGTATGTATGTATGTACGAGTATGTATGTATTTTATATATATGTATATATATATATATATATATATATATGTATATGTATATAGTATATGTATATATATATATATATATATATATATATATATATATATATATATACATATACATACACACACACACCACACACACATATATATATATATATATATATATATATATATATATATATATATTATATATATATGCATATGTATATATATATGTGTGTGTATATATACGTATATATTTATCTATATATATATTATTATATAGATACATATATAATAAATATATATATATATATCATATATATATATATATATGTCTGTGTATATAATTGTTTATACCTGAGATTATGCATGCAGGGTTGAGGGAGGTAAGATGGAGAAAAGAGAATATGAAAGGAGGTACAGAAAAAGGAACGAATTGGGCTGGCAGCTAAGGGCCGAAGGGAGTACAAAGAACCTAATTAATGTCTACTGCAACGAATGAGGCACACTAACGCACTACTACCTTTGCCCCCGCCCGCCCCCTTCCACTACGGGAACTCTAAAAGTTAAAATGAGTGTAAATATTTGGAATTGGTCTGATTCCTATTCGTGCGATGCTCCGAATTGGTTTACATAAGAGTCAATGGACATTCGAGTCTAGCTGGCTACTTATCTCACTCATTTATTCTGGTATGAAAAAATAAAATGTTAAAACAGTAAACAACCTAGAAATATAAAACCACACGATTTCATACGAATTTCTCCTTACCTTACCATTACCTTACAGACCTTACAGTTCGTTCGGGTTGCCCCAGGTCCCTCAGTGTGAGGCGCCTCTAATGTCTACCAGAGAGTTGCTAGTACATCTTCCGGTATATTTTGCATCTTCCAATCTTGGATGGTCAGGGATGCAGTTTAGATATTTGTCGAGCTTATTCTTAAACACATCTACGCTCACTCCTGATATATTCCTCAGATGAGCTGGCAACGCATTGAATAGACGCTGCATTATCGATGCTGGTGCGTAGTGGATTAATGTCCTGTGTGCTTTCCTTATTTTTCCTGGTATAGTTTTGGGCACTATTAATCTACCTCTGCTTGCTCTTTCTGATATTTTTAGTTCCATGATATTTTCTGTTATTCCTTCTATCTGTTTCCATGCCTGAATTATCATGTAGCGTTCTCTTCTCCTTTCTAGACTATATAATTTTAAGGATTGTAGTCTTTCCCAGTAGTCTAGGTCCTTAACTTCTTCTATTCTAGCTGTAAAGGACCTTTGTACACTCTCTATTTGTGCAATATCCTTTTGATAGTGTGGGTACCATATCATATTGCAATATTCAAGTGGACTACGAACATATGTTTTATAAAGCATAATCATGTGTTCAGCTTTTCTTGTTTTGAAGTGCCGTAACAACATTCCCATTTTTGCTTTACATTTTGCCAACAGAATTGCTATTTGATCATTGCATAACATGTTCCTATTCATCATCACACCAAGGTCTTTAACTGCTTCCTTATTGTGATTGTCTCAATTATTAGGTCCCCTATATGCATATAGCTTTCCTTCTCTGTCTCCATAATTTATTGATTCAAATTTATCAGAGTTAAATACCATCCTATTTACCTCTGCCCAATCATATACTTTGTTAAGGTCTCTTTGTAGAGCGTTCCTATCTTCATCACAAGTAATTTCTCTACTTATTCTTGTGTCATCAGCGAAACTACTCACTACCGAATCCTTAACATTACTGTCTATGTCTTCAATCATAATAACAAACAATATTGCAGCTAGCACCGTACCTTGTGGCACACCGGATATTACCTTGGTTTCATCCGATTTCTCATCGTTTGCAATAACTATCTGTTTTCTGTTGTGTAAAAATTCTTTTAACCATCTTCCTACTTTATCTACGATATTGTGTTTTCTAATTTTCTTTGCTAATATATTATGAGAGAGAGAGAGAGAGAGAGAGAGAGAGAGAGAGAGAGAGAGAGAGAGAGAGAGAGAGAGAGAGGTGGGGGATTCTGAATTGTTGGAAAACACAAATTCATCATCTTAGAAAAGTTTGGAAATGCCAGAAGATTTAAAAAAATTAATTAAAATGTCACTAAAATGATACAATGCCTGTATTTTTGTCAAAATTAAGGAATTCTTAGTATAATTATAATTAATGGATACCGTACACTCGAAGTTCACATATAATTGGCAAAGGTGTTCCTCTCAGGGTAATTATGGTACTAGCTCAAAAACATTATTAAAATAAAACTTTACATTGAATAGAAAATAAATTCATAAAATAAAAGCAATAATAATTAAAAGATTAGTTCCAACAACGGAACGAAAAAGACATAATAAAACAAAGAAAAATAAAGTGAATTGATAAAAAATATTACCACCCCGGATAATAAATATTGCAGATAGGAATATATCAACAACGCATTAAAATAAAACTTAATCTTGAATCGATGAATAAATTAATATAATAAAAGGAATAATAAGGCACAGAAGATTATTTAAAAAAAAATAAAAAGGAAAAATACGAAATAAAGAACAAATAAAAATAAAATCAAGATATACCCCTCAGGATAATAAATAAAACAGTAATAAAGAACAGATTATATCAAGCAATAAAAGGGAAAAAACATACCAAAGAAACGAAGAAATTAAGAGAACTATTCAAAAATACCCACGAGATTCATTTTATACCCAGACACTAGTTAGCCTTCCTCGTTAAGCTGCTAATTGAGGGTGCTAATCACCTCATTTCCTGATCTAATCTCGCTCAACGCCTTTGTTTTCTTCTCCCTAATGAACTGTGACAAATCAATTAGTAGTTTTAGTGAATTCTGAGGAAAGTTAAATTAGATTTATTTCTTACAAGTCAATGAACAGTTAAATCTTTAAAAGATTTAACAAGGTTTAACTATAGTGCATTCACATCAACCGCGCATCTGATGTCTAGGCTAGTCCCTTACGACGCTCCTGATTGGCTGTTGATAAACCAATCACAGGGCTGGAAACTCTCCCTCGAGAGAGAGTTCACATAGGCAGGATGTATGTTCCACCTCTCCTGAGACTTGAGAGTTTCCAGCCCTGTGATTAGCTCATCAACAGCCAATCAGGAGCATCGTAAGGGACGGGACTAGATACCAGATGCACGGTTGATGTGAATCTACTATAGGTAGTTTTTAAAGATAATAGAAAAATAAAATAAATAAGGTATTAAGGCGATGGATCAAGATTTGGAATGCAGGAATGCAATTCCCATTCCTTGAGGAAAAGGAAGGTTTGATGTACGAATTCTGTACAGAAGTTTAAGAAAATATTTATTCTTGGAACAAAATACGTAAGGCGTCAATTTTAATTTTTTATACCAAAATAGTGATTACAAACATAGGCTAAATATTTCCTAAATTGTTATAACATCACTTTTTAGTTTTCTGTTGAAGAAAACTATTGTACCGGTTTTGTCTGTCTGAAGATTTGAAGAAAGAAAGAAAGAATAAAGGACGTCACGACCCTCTCTTTTACTACCGCCGTACTTTAAACATAATATACTTTACTCAGGAGTCTACCTTATACATTCTTGAAGGATGTTATTCATTGTAAGGTTCCTAAGCAATATTTTTATTTTCGTAATATTCATAATGATCTCAAGTTCCCAACACAGACTAAGCCAATATGTGATCGGTAATTTTCTAAGCAAGCTCCAACTAAAGAGAAACACCGTCGTAGTAAACAAAAACAAACAAACAAACTAATACAGAAACAAACAAGTAAAAAGTACGCCGAAGTTTCTTCGGCGCAATCAAGTTTCCTGTACAGCTGCTTCAGCGTATGATCAAAGCCACCGAAGAGATATCTATCTTTCGTTGGCCTCGGTATTCTATATAAGACGCAGCCCACGAAACGTTAACCATGGGCCGGTGGTGGCCTGTCCTATATCGTTGCCAGACGAACGATTATGGCTAACTTTAACCTCCGAGGCTTGGGGGCTGCAATTTGTTATGTCTAGCCTCAGTCGTTTTTAAGATCCGAGGGCGGACAGAAAAAGTGCTGACGGACAGACAAAGACATCTCAATAGTTTTCTTTTACAGAAAACTCAAAAGGAATTCCTTCAACAAAACATAACTGACAATAATGGACTCTCGTGCACGCAATTGCACGCACAATATAGTTAAACGCATACGCGCGCACGAAAAGTGTCATGGCATTCTACACGGTGGTAATTTTTCGAAGTAGTTTCCTGGTAATTTCTTCTTCGCTGGACAGAGAGAGAGAGAGAGAGAGAGAGAGAGATTAGAATAAGGATTAAAAAAGATAATGGCCACATGAAGAGACAATTGCTCACCCTCAGTGACAGCTGTCAAAATCAGCTGATTCAAAAAATGGCTGGAATATTTTGATGAACAGTTGGAGAGTTCAGAACAAAAACGTAAATTCTCTCTCTCTCTCTCTCTCTCTCTCTCTCTCTCTCTCTCTCTCTCTCTCTCAGAGAGAGAGAATATCCTTGAATGCCTTTGACAGGAAGGTAACTGACCCTCATCTCTCCTGCGGTGTCCGTCAGGCAGGAGTTACAACACCTCCCGCCGAAGGAACCGGAAACAAAAATGCAAATGCTCCTGTGGGATGCTATTAAAGGATGTTACTAAAGGTAATTACAGGGATGGAGGTTATACGGAAGGATCTGTAGGATGTTGCTACAGGAGGATGTTACTTTAATGTGTAACTGGAGGATGTTGCTGTAGAAGAATGCAATGTGACACTTGGGGATGTTCCTATAGGATGTTCCGGAAGGATGTTACCCTAAGACGTAGCTGTAGGATATTGCAGAAGGATGTTACTATAAGATGCAACTGTAGGATGTTACTGTAGGATGTTACTGTAAGCAGATGTGGCAGGATTTTCTGTAAGATGTAGTGGTAGGATGTTACTATAGGATGCTGCAGAAGAATGTTACTGTAGGATGTAGCTGTAAGATGTTGCCGTAGGATGTTGCAGAAGGATGTTACTGTAAGATGTAGCTGTAGGATGTTACTGTAGGATAAGGCAGAAGGATGTTACTGAAAGATGTTACTGTAGGATGTTGCGGAAGGATGTTATTTAGGATGTTACTGTGGGATGTTACTGTAGGATGATACTGTCGGATTTTACTGAAAGATGTTACTGTAGGATGTAGCTGTAGGATAATACTGTAGGATGCTAATGCAGGATGTTGCCTTAGGGTGTTAATGTAGGATGTTACTGCAGGATGTCACAGGTGTATATTGTTATTGGATGTTACGGAAGGTTTAGGATGTTACTTAAAGCTACGGAGATTCTAAGGACTTGAAAATCGGAATGCTTGTTTCAAATTCTCTCTCTCCGGCCCGTGATCAAGAATGAGTGCGAGTCATCCGCGTCTAATTGCTTTAACTACCACCGGATCAACTCGAGACCACAATGGTTTCCCACCTCTGGTTAGCAAATGGTCTTTTACAATACAGTCGTGCTCCTTCACTGCCTCTCTCTCTCTCTCTCTCTCTCTCTCACACACACACACATATTTACGCACACATTTATGTTTTATTTAGTTCAGTTTTATAAAATTCTCCCTGTAATATTATATTACGCACCCATAAAATAATGAAATCTCTCTCTCTCTCTCTCTCTCTCTCTCTCTCTCTCTCTCTCGTCTCTCCTCCTTTTTCTCCCTTCTTCTCCCTCCTCTCTCCTCTCTCCTCTCCTCTCTCCTCTACTCTCTCTAGGACACAGGCCTTTACGTAGAACTACTTCTAAGTGCCATTAGCCTTCTAAGTCCTAGGAAAACAGACAC
>NC_061109.1:89782515-89820015 GCF_015104395.2 Macrobrachium nipponense
AAATAAAAACATAAAAAGAAAACAGGAAATAAAACAGCCAAAAAGACTTGAAATTGAACTCTTACCATCGATAAAAACTTCTATTAAGAGTTTTCTATAAAGACTTCTAGAACTATGTCGGGAAGTCACGCCCTAGAAACAGTCTGAATGACAGTCTGAATTACAGTCAATTGTAACTGTTTTGACACCTGTCACATTCAATGGGCAACCGAGGGAAGTTGCCACCAATGACCGAGTTCTATTTATTTAATTCTTTTATTTTTTTTTTAAATCTAGGAATTTAAATGTTACGAAATATCTTTATGGTAGTGTTCAGGTCATTACCAAATTGTTCGAAGCCACATTTATTCATGTCTTTGAAGTGGTTAATAGATATTCGTGAAAGCACACCAATATACAGATATCTCTACTTGGTGCATACACATACACACAAACACAAACATACGACAAATGAATACCTATGCATGTACGTTCAAAAGATTTCGTGTACTACGTATGACATGCTACATGGACACGAAGGAGAAAATACTGTTATGTTTAATGAATGGATTTTGTCAAAAACTCTACAAAACGGATATATATATATATATAGTATATATATATATATATATATATATATATATATATATATAATGAATGGCATTTTCGCTTCTAGAAAATCGGATATCTAATAAAAAGAGTATGGCCAGCAGAAACTTCAGCATTTTTCGTTAAAACTTTATTTTTATCCAACGCCTACGTTTCGGGATACAAATCCCATCTTCAGGGCTAAAAACAGGGAAAAAATTAAAATTCTGTACATTAAATCAGGCTAAAATGGGGCACAGTAATAAAATTATGCATTTTTAAAAGAATTATATAGATTAATTAAAAATATGTAAGTGAAATTTGAATTTTGTATATATATATATATATATATATATATATATATATATATATATATACGCGCATAATATACATACGTACATACACACACATATATATATTCATTCGTAAATAAACTACACACATATTTTTCTGTTTACATTAAGTATAATGCAACCGCAGAGAACAAAAAAAAGCCTAATCAACAGACGGAAAAACCAATTACTCAAGTAAAGAAGAAGACGAAGACGACGAAAAAGCAAGAAGAGACAGGAAAGAAGAAGAAGAAGAAGAAGAAGAAAGAGGGAGGAGGAGGAGGAGGAGGAGGAGGAGGAGGCGGCGGCGGTTTTAAACTCCTCATCGAATCTCTTCCGCAGCCGAGTCTATTGGTCAAGACGACCCTGTCATGTGGAGGCCACAGAGTGTGTGTGCGCGTGAGAGAGAGAGAGAGAGAGAGAGAGAGAGTGAGAGAGAGAGAGAGAGAGAGAGAGAGAGAGAGTCCCTCAGTCTACAAACAGTGTTCAGTATTGAATAGAGAGAAAAGAACAAAGAAAATCTCTTAGTATACAAGCATTATTCAATACTGAATCAGAGAGAGAGAGAGAGAGAGAGAGAGAGAGAGAGAGAGAGAGGGGGGGGGGGGGGGGGGGGGGGGGGGAGGGGGGTAGGCATGCATTCCGAAGGCCGCTATAATATATTTCGAAGGGCGCCCCAGAAGTGATTTATGACCAGAAGCGCCTTCCTCAGGTGAGGGATGCCATTATGTGGAAATGAGGTGGGCACCAACAATGCCCACGAAGATGGTAGGCTCGTGCCAGGATCCAGATACGTCGAAGGGGGCATGATTGGGTTGGAAGAGGAGGGGCATTGGTGGAGGTGGTTTGATGGAGATGGAATGTTGGGGAATGTTGGAGAACGAATAGGATGGAGAAGATGAAGGCAGGAGAAAAGGTGTTGGAGAAGTGTAGGAGGAGGACGAATTGTGGAGGTGATCTGGTGGAGATTGAATGCTGGGGAATGTTGGAGAACGGATAGCAGGGAGAATACAAGGCAGGAGAAAAGTTGGGGGAGGAAGAAGTTTTGGTGGATTGAGGGAGCAGTTTCGGTGGGGATGAAAATGAGGTGGAGAACGCAGGTTGGTGGAGGAAGAGGTCCTCTGTTGGAGGATTGTTTGGAGATGAGAGAGAGAGAGAGAGAGAGAATTTCTCGATCTATAAACAGTACTCAGCACTAATATACATATATATATATATATATATATATATATATATATATATATATATATATATATATATATATATATATATATATAAAGCAAAAAAAAACTATAAATAACTCAACAATTAAACTTAACATTCCCTTTAAACTGAACATAATACCGAAGCACCATGATTCTAATCAGTAAACTTTCATGGGTCACAATGAGACCCGTAACCCCACGCTCTCAATGGTCACGTCATGACGTCATTGCTACGTGTCCTTGCAAGAACAAACGCAGCAGTAAGCAGCATTTCGTCATGCCTGCATGCAATCAGTCATAGTTACCATGCAATGTAATGCATTCTGAACTTGATCTGTTTTAGTTATACAAATAAGAAGTTTAGAATTAGTTGAAATATATGTTATATATTTAACAATAACTAAAATAAATAAATTTGCGAAAAATATATATTTACACCAGGAATATAATTTTAAGATTGGAATTAGATAAAATATATATTGTTATATATATAACAATAACTACAATAAATACAATTGCAAAAACTGTATATTTAAACAAGGAATATGATTATTAAGATTTGAATTAGGTGATAAAATATATGTTGTTATATATTTAACAATAACTAAAATAAAAAAAATTTGCGAATACAGTTTATTTAAAAAAGGAATATATTAAGATTGGAATTAGATAAAATATATGTTATATATCTAACAATAACTAGAATAAATAAATTTGCGAAAAATACATATTTAAACAAAGAATATGATATTAAGATTGGAATCAGATAAAATATAAGATGTTATATATTTAACAATAACTACAATAAATAAATTTGCGAATACAGTATATTTGAACAAGGAATATGGTATTAAGATTGGAATTAGATAAAATATATATTGTTATATATTTAACAATAACTACAATAAATACATCTGCAAATGCAGTATATTCAAACAAGGAATATGATACGACGATTGGAATTAGATGATGAAATATATGTTGTTATATATTTACCAATAATAACAATAAATGCATTTGTAAATACAGTTTATTTAAACAATGAATTATCAAGGTAAATCAGTATTGACTGAAACTGATTCTAAAGAATAAAATTATATTTAGAAATAAAAGGAATGAAATAAAAAAATAATCAAGACTTTGTGACAGAAAGATCTATGACAATCACACGCAAGTTTCAATGAAAATAAATATAAATAGTTGGTTCCCATTAGCGCTGGAAATACAATGAGCTCGAATTTCACTTTCGAAAGAGAAAGGTGAAGTTCGATAAAAAGAAAGTAAAATGCAATTATAAAATTTGTGAGAAGGAATGACAATAACATAAAACTTTAGTGTGAACTGGTGGCCAGTGAAAGTGGTATGAGAGAGAGAGAGAGAGAGAGAGAGAGGAGAGAGAGAGATAAACGAAAAAGAAAGAGAAAACGAGAGAGAGAGAAACGAAAAAGAGAGAAAGAGAAACCGAGAGAGAGAGAGAGAGAGAGAGAGAGAGAGAGAGAGAGAGAGATAAACGAAAAAGAAAGAGAAAACGAGAGAGAGAGAAACGAGGAGAAAGAAAGATAAAACCGAGAGAGAGAGAGAGAAGAGGAGAGAGATAGAGAGAGAAAACGAGGAGAGAGATTTGAGAGAGAAGAGGGGAGAGAGAGAGAGAGAGAGATGTCCCAGCATCCAACCAACACTTTCAATAATGTCCATAGCATGCGTCCTCTCTTCTACGCAAGAACTTTAAACCCGCAAATAATCAATCAATCACCTACAGTGTGCCATCTGACCAAACTAGTTAGTTGTCAGAGAAAGGTATTGACTGATCACGTACGGCTCCCATTTGACACCAAGTCTGACCTTGAGTGGTGGAACCCCAGTAGCATTATTTATCACGATTTGACGGATCTGGTTTTTAAACCAGGAGAGAGAGAGAGAGAGAGAGAGAGAGAGAGAGAGAGAGAGAGAGAGGGTTCTTTAAGCTATGAGTGTATTTTAGTTTTATTAGGGAGAAGATAATACTGAATTCAATAACATATACAAGCATATATGTAAGCAAATATTTGAGAGAGAGAGAGAGAGAGAGAGAGAGAGAGAGAGAGAGAGAGAGAGAGAGAGAGAGAGTGTGTTCTTTATGGTATGGATTGTTTCAGCTCTTATATGGAGAAGATAAAATTGAATTCAGTAACATACTCTCGCATATATGTCAGCAAATGTGTGTGTGTGTGTTGTGTGTGTGAAAGAGAGAGAGAGAGAGAGAGAGAGAGAGAGAGAGAGAGAGAGTGTGTTCTTTATGGTATGGATTGTTTTAGCTCTTATATGGAGAAGATAAAATTGAATTCAGTAACATTCTCGCATATATGTAAGCAAGTATGAGAGAGAGAGAGAGAGAGAGAGAGAGAGAGAGAGAGAGAGAGAGAGAGAGAGATCTAACATAAAAGCAAGTGAAGGAAAGTGACCTAATTACACTCACACACACACACAAAGAAATTCAGTTTCATATACTTTTAATCAGGAAATAATTTAATTCTGAAATTTGTCTGCAGAGAAATATATAAGAAAAAACTGGACTTTGTATCAACAAAAATAAATAAATAAATAAATAAATAAACTACGCTAAACACAGTCTACCAGAGTTAACTGGAAACATCCTATGAGGACGCGGATACCTAAACAAAATAAATAGATAAAAATAAAAAATAAAAATAAAAATAAAAACAATTATCTCTTAACATGATCCATGAAATGACTTTCTACGCTTTGGTGACAAATAACCCAACTTTGCGTGACATCCACAAAACCAGAATAAATTTCCTGTTGCAAAAAATATATATATAAAAAAGGGCGACGCGAATTCATCACTGTAGCAGAAAGTGCAATTAGACATTGTAGTCTTCTGTCAAGATTATAGCGACTAATAATAATAATAATAATAATAATAATAATAATAATAATAATAATAATAATAATGATAATAATTTATTAAAAATGATGGCAGAATTCACAGAATTGATTTTATATAAAATTCTTTCAATTCTCCTATTGATTTGTCTTTCTGGCAAGCTGGTATTATAAAGCAGCTGTCTAATATTCTTTATAATACCAGCGTGCCAGAAAGACAAATCATTAGGAGAATTGAAAGAAATTTATATAAAATCAATTCTGTGAATTCTGCCATTATTTTTAATAAAACATGTTTGAAAGAAGGTCTGTTTCCAGCATACACAAATAATAATAATAATAATAATAATAATAATAATAATAATAATAATAATAATCTTTGTTTCAGCCCATAGCCATTTACAAAGAATGTTTGTAAATCTGAAGTGATATTGAGGTTTTATATATATATATATATAATATATATATATATATATATATATATATATATATATATTGATACGTTTATTGATCGCCTCATCTACCCAGTATTTAATTCATTATTTTGATTTGTAAAAAGGCAGCCATATTCCTCCAAATATCAGCTGATTTGGGCGGGAAACCAAAGCTAGCCAGCCAGATGTAGGAATTTCCTGCGAGAAAGGAGAAAATAGACTCTTGTCAGCTTTAGGGACGTATCTCAAAGGGAAGGATGTAGGCAGAATAGTACTTATTAGGCCTATATCTTAAGCTCTTTTTCCTGTGAACCCTCTGCTGGCTGTATGTTCTGTTTCCAGGATTGCCCTGCTCCTGGGGGGGTTAAGCTGACCCCCAACACCCATGAGAGACACCTGCGATCTTTCTCAGTCAGCTCCAGTCGTGACCTCGGACGGATGTCTCCAACCCACCTTCCCCCTTAGGCCTAACGGCGTACTGGCGCGCCAAGAGACCCAGACCTGAGGACAAAGCCGGACGCCACATTTTCTGCAAAAGGTTCCACACTGATCATGGCATCCAGGTACGTCTTGTGAAGCAGCATATTGCCAGTTCCTTCCCTCCTAATTTTCATAAATCAAACTTCTACTCCATTGAATATCCCTTTGTTTCTCACTGCCTCATGGCCGCATGTTTCCCTTGTGTGATCGTCCCAGACCAATGAAGTCTTCAGTGCATACCTCAGTGAAACATTAGAGTTCCTTTGCCCCAGTGTTAGAGAACTGAGTAATCGTAACTTGTGCAAGAAGTCCTTTTTCTTTTATCTTGTCTAATCTGGGATCTTTTTCCAGATCCCCTGAGTCACGTGTCAAGTCTGTCCGCCCGCAAGTGTTGCATTACCACAAGATATCGAAACCCAGCTTTTATTATGTGAATCACATTTTAGCCAGCTATCCATTTGTGAGAGACATATGGGTCCCAACGTGTGGACACGCTGCATTTACTTTTCTCCAGGCCAGTAAGGGCCTCTTGTAAATAAATAGATGTAAAGTAATTAGCTGAGTTTCTGGCGACCTTCTCCTCTAGAGTAAATTATCACTGTAAATCCTTTTTACGGTAAGTTCAAGTAATTCATTCTATTTTTCCCTCAACTATTCATGTTTATGTATTGTAGTCCTTTCAAGGCCAGGCTCATACGTAACAATATATATATATATATATAAATATATATAGTATATATATGATAAATATATATATATATATATATATATATATATATATATATATATATATATATATATATATATATATATATCATATTCGGCGATCCACGCAACTACCTGATTTATTACTTTGGTTTAAGTTGGCCTTATGCCAGCAAGAGTCCTTATCCCAGCGTTGCCAGTAGGTGCTATAAGGTAGATAAGAGTGGATGACCCTTCATGTGGACCTCTGGACTTATCCAACATACTGGTTAGGTTTTCAACTTGTGACGCGATTTAGAATCTGATGTCTAGCACTATTGTTAGATACAATGACTCAGTCAGTCAGTCAAGACTTGCTCATACCAGTCAGTAACTATACCTCTCTCTCTCTCTCTCTCTCTCTCTCTCTCTCTCTCTCTCTCTCTCTCTCAGAACTGACCAGCTACGTTATTTTCTATCTCTAGCTCTCTCATTATGTGCTCAAAAATAAGCGACAAAGTGATTCTCTCTCTCTCTCTCTCTCTCTCTCTCTAAATACTCAGAACTAGCTAGCAAAGTGATTCTCTCTCTCTTCTCCTCACTTCCTCTCCTCTTCTCTCTCTCGTCTTTTTCTTTCCTTTTCTTTCTCTCAAACTTGAAAACTAGCAAAGTGTCTCTCTCTCTCTCTCTCTCTCTCTCTCTCTCTCTCTCTCTCTCTCTCTCTCTCTCAGAAAAAACGGGGAATACGGCATGCATAACGCATAAAATATTAATTAATTTTACCATTAAGGAATAAAGTTTTCAAACTGATTTATTGATTGATTGATCTACGTCAGATGGCGTCGTATAACTACAGCTATCGACGTTGCACGTTTTAAATCAAAATACAAATAAATTCCTTTAACTAAACAAAGGATAAAATTCCCTTTACGCAACGAGAATTCTGAAAGAAGGAAGTACGATCATTCTATGCCATCCAGCATTAAAGCAACCTCATGTACAATAATCTATTATTTTTTTCCGGCGACTCGTTAAATCAGGAATACGGGAGCCCCATGTATAAGATGAAGACATTTCTACGGGTTCCGCTTCAGTCATAGGAGGTGCCAGGTTATGACAGGTCACGCCGGGCTTCTTAAGTCCCCATAGTCCTGTAGCAGGACGCATGAACACAAGACATGACTGAGAATATCCTTTAAACTGTATTTTCCAATTCCTTAGGTGGTGTGGCGACTCGAATTTCGCGTTGGCAACCTTTCTTGTTTTTTAGACTTTTGAACTGGGGATGTTATGGGTTCACGCGATAGTTTTGTATAGAAGTGACGAGGTTAGGATGTGATTCTCTCTCTCTCTCTCTCTCTCTCTCTCTCTGGAAGCATTATTACAAAGGGACCGAAATTTTAGTTAACATGAGTTTCTAAACTTTTAAGTCTATCTATCTATCATAATCATCTCTCTCTCTCTCTCTCTCTCTCTCTCTCTCTCTCCATCAGAAACAGCCTACTAAAAGAAAAAATATATAAATAATCACCTGAAGCAAGACAAAAGAATAATCAACATAAAAATAAAATGAAATATAGATATAAATGATTTACTACTCATATAATAAATATATAAACTACAAGGCATGGTCCGACCTCCAGCTTACTCGGAGCGTGTGCTTAAAATCTACCGTCAAATAGAGCGCTCTTTCACCAACGAAAATTAAAATAAATACGCTATATTTTATTAGGAATAATTGTTCTGTACCGTTTAACATGCGCATTATTTATTTTTTACATTTTCTTTCTAATAAATAAATCATAACTATCCTATCCTAAAATTCCTCTATCTTCAACTCAACGCGAAACACCCTTTTCATATCTTTTTTTTAGGCTTTCCCACCGCCCCCCCCCCCCCCCTTACACAAGAACAGCAACAACAAAGTAGTTTTTAGGCTTACTCCCCGAGTAAGCTGTTAATGGCAATAACATTCTGTGTACACTGGTTAAAATCAAGCCATAAAATCCAGTTGATAACATCCAGATAGACACCAAGTTAATCATATTGATAAATTAGACCAAAAATTCTTTTAAATCTATAACAAATACACATAGATTAAAATTACCGTTCTCTTGCCACAGAGAATTCTGGACTAACCCCAATGGTATAATTGAATTCTTTTCTGCCTAAACACCCATATATCACCGTCTTTGTTCTAAGTTGGTTAAAAAAGAAAGCAATTCCTTACACAATTTTCTCCTAGTGACCACTTTAACATCTCTCTCTCTCTCTCTCTCTCTTTCTCTCTCTCTCTCTCTCTCTCTCTCTCTCTCTCTGTGGGCAAAAACTTTACCCCAACTGCTCTATAAATACCTTATATACATTACCATACCTACATTCACCCAGAATGCCAGCAAATACAAATCCACAACGGGCATAATAAAATGCTGGGCATCCGGTCTATAGAGAGAGAGAGAGAGAGAGAGAGAGAGAGAGAAGAGAGAGAGAGAAGAAAACTCTCTACAACAAATATTTCGAATAAAACGATTGTCTTTTAAGGATGCCAAATAGTATGCCAAAAATGTGTGTGTGAAGAGAGAGAGAGAGAGAGAGAGAGCTGTATAGGACGTGTATAAGACAAAGAAAAATATTGAAACAAAAGATTATAAATTTAATTACAAATATAAAACTCCTGAACGTAAGTTGCTAAAAAAAAAACTTGCCATAAGAAGTAAATAATCTTATGATTAAAAAAATATGAAATTAAACAAATAATAAAAAAATTATTTTTTGGGGGAAAATAAGAAAAATCCTTTGTACGCCGCTAAAACAACACTCAAAATATGGAAAATCAAACAATATTCAACTGAACACCTATGACTTTAAACAACCAAAGCAGGAGAAAAAAACAACTACTTTCTGTCGTTAATTGCAGCTACAACTTCCCATAAAGATAAAAAAATAAAAAAATACGAAATATTTCCTTCTATTCTGAACAAGGCATCCCAAAAATCTTAGGGGAAAAAACACAAACACCTAAGATAATTGACATACCAGCGAACACTATATTATACTCCACCAGGTGCCACTAAGATTATTCCGTGACGCAAGTCTAAAAAATTTCAAAGACCTTCTACCTGTCAAAATACGTTGTAGGGGGGGAATGGAACTATAAACAACTATAAACAATCTATGGAAACCCTGCGTCTCTTACTACAGTTACCTATCGCATTGGAAATTCCTCGAGGATGACCTACAAGTGCTTATAATGGCACCAGTGTAGTCAAGGATAAATGTGGCTACTTCGTCATTCTCTGTGATTATGTCTGTGGCACTGAAGACGCCTCTTGTTATTACCTAATATTCGGTGTTACGTTCAGTGTGAAACATAGTTCCTCGTTGGAAGAGTGGTTTACGTGCTCGCCTACCGATTCGGTAGTCCCGAGTTCGATTCCCCACTCTGCCAACGTGGAATCAGCGGAATCTGTTTCTGGTGATTAGAAGTTCATTTCTCGATATAATATGGTACGGATCTCACAATAAGCTGCAGGTCCCGTTGCTAAGTAACCAATTGGTTCCCAGCCACATAAATATTTCTAATCCTTCGGGCCAGCCCTAAGAGAGATGTTAATCAGCTCAGTGGTCTGGTTAAACTAAGATATATTAGACTTCTCAATGTGAAACATGTTGTACACATGTTGCAAACACGTTGTCAACTTGTTGCATACATGTCAGAAACTGTGTCGGATAAACGTGAAGACTTGATAACTATAATCATTATTGTAACATTACATTGAAAATGACATTTCGGATATGTCAAAACTGTAGTGAAAAATGTTGTAAGCATGTCATAAAAATGTCGGAAACTTGTTGAATACATGTCACCAACAGCGTGTCGAGGATAAACGTAAGTACTTGGTAATTCTCTATAATTACTTCACTGACATTGAAGATGTCTTTAATTACCTAATAAGTTTCATGTTACGAAGGTTATGACCATTAAATGCATTAAACTATACTGAAACATGTTGCAAACATGTCATCAACTTATCACATACATATCAAAAACAGGTTGACAACAAGTCGATGACGCTCAAGAAGGGAAAGATACTTTGGGCAAATGATAGATATGCTTTGGAACCACCAAGAATTCTATGACGTATTCAACCACTAAATGTGCGCGACAAGTTGCAGACGCGAATTTATACGCTACAATAAAATATGCCACAAACGCAAGTCAGTAACTTGTCGCAAGCACGTCGCCAACAGGGTGAACACAAGTCAGAAACTGTCTGATTCACACGATAATCCTATAAGTTAATCTTATGGAAAAAAAGCATTCTTCCCTAAAATACCAATTCCTAAAAAATTCTAATAAATATAAAAATTAATAATTATATAAAGAGATAAAAATACGTACGCACATACATACATACGTACATACATACATATATATATATATAATATATATATATATATATGTGTGTATATACATATATATATATATATGTATGTATGTATGGATGTATGTATGTATGTATGTATGTATGTATGTATGTATGTATGATTTATATTAACAAGACGCCGAAAAAATTTGTAACTCAAAAAAATAAAACAAAATTTTAAACCGCAGAAATAAACTCTTTTATTTCTTACCTGCAATAGTGAAAAGAACCTTGTTAGTTAGTTATTTGGTATTAAAAAGATGGATACAGATATATAATGTCAATTATATTTACTGGAATATTTATCAAATACACTTGATCCAAGCCAAAAGAGAGAGAGAGAGAGAGAGAGAGAGAGAGAGAGAATTGTTGTGTGCGTCTGGTATTAATAACAATATATAATAACGCATTACAAGAGAGGAGAGAGAGAGAGAGAGACAGAGAGAGACAGAGACGAGACAGAGAATTATTATGTGTAATGTATTTTGGCCCCAGGACTAGCAGCAATAATAATAACAATAATAATAATAATAATAATAATAATAATAATAATAATAAATACATATAATTTTTATTTAGTTTTTATGCACTAATACATATGCATGCATCTGTACTTCTTGCAAGCAATGAACATTGATAAAAACAATGCTAATTCTCACTTAATAAAAAAAGCAACCATGATATCTAAACAAGAAAAACAATAACAGAATCAACATAAGCAAAGTGAGAAAAATAAATGAATAAATAAATAAAAAAAATGAATAAATAAACCTAGCCACGGAGTTCATTACTATCATCGTCAAGGGCTCCAGTGCCAAAGCACTTAACATATCAAGTGTGAGTGGCACTGTTTAGTTAACTACCCCTGGCACATACCACATCCGGAATGACACCTCTGCCCCGTTGCAGGATGCAATCGAGAGTCCTATCTAGGACTCTTGTTTGGAACTTCTAATTGTTTAGATTTCATGGTTTTTTTATTAATTGAGAATTAGTTTTTTTTTTAATATTCATTGCTTGCAGGAAATACAAATGGATGCAGTGTATTATTGCATAAAAACTATAAACAAAGAAATGAATTAATAAAATGAGATATTATTATAATTATTATTATTTTTTTTTATTATTATATTATTAGTTAGTTTATTTTTTTTTTTTTTTGCTCTATCACAGTCCTCCAATTCGACTGGGTGGTATTTATAGTGTGGGGTTCCGGGTTGCATCCTGCCCCCTAGGAGTCCATCACTCTTCTTACTATGTGTGCCGTTTCTAGGATCACACTCTTCTGCATGAGTCCTGGAGCTACTTCAGCCTCTATTATTATTATTATTATTATTATTATTATTATTATTATCATTATTTCTGCCTAGCACTTGGGCCAAAATACCATACACACAACAATTCTCTCTCTCTCTCTCTCTCTCTCTCTCTCTCTCTCTCTCTCTCTCTCTCTCTCTCATGGAGCACAAATATATATATATAAACTAAACAAAACACCATCGAACCAATGACCTCTACCACATTCCACAACTGGTGACGTCACGCCTCAGTACATCATGAATCATAGGATATATGTGATGTTGCTATGAGTCTTATGGGATATTTAAATGATTATTTCTTGGTTATATATTCTTAGGTTCGTTTGCAAGCTTTCTGAATGTGGGGCACTTTAAATCAGTGTTTTTCTTGCAAGATAGATGTTTGTTTGCTTTAGAAGATAATAATAATAATAATAATAATAATAATAAAATAATAATAATAATAATAATAATAATAATAATAATAATAATAATAATAATAATAATGATAATACTAATAATATTTTTTATAGTTTTCCATTTGAAGACTCGTGCTACTATGAGGATTTTCTGAATTATTAAATAAAATAATAATTAATAAATAATTAATAATAATTAATAAAATAGGTTTGAACATATTTCCTTACAAAGTCTTCTCTATCCTTCTAATTATATTATTATTATGGTCTTCTCTCGTCTGCAGATAGATGGAATAGCTAAAATAAACCGAAGAGGAAGATTAAGCAATAGATTTGAGAGATGTGGCGTCGCCCAGTCTGTAAACATTGGGAGTCCCAATATGGCCAGAAGTGAAGTAGAAAGTATATAAGACAAGTAAGGTGGTGGTGGAGGAGGAGGAGGAAGTACTTGTTTGAGTAATAGAGGCTGAAATCAACTGATCATTAGAATGGACAATGAACACTTGAGCTGACATATATTCAATTTGACATATATTTATATATATATATATATATATATATAGATATATATATATATATATATAATCCAAACAGAGTTCAACAGCTCCTCACAAATAACGGTTACCCAGATGATATGATCCAGCAAGTGGTCAAAAAGAGATTAGAGGATTTCCATAACCCGACCCCGAGGGACAACACACAAGACAAAGACAAAGAAATAGTGATATACCATCAGATATCATACAACAAACACCATGAAGATGAAAGGAAAGCCATCCTTGGTATACTGCGAAGAGTAACCGCCCCCCTAGCGCCATATAACAAAATAACGCCAAGAATTTACTGCAAGCCGAACCTTACGGCCTCACTGGTAATGAAAAATAGTACGGCCCCATCGACGGAGAAAGAGGTTGAATCTGATATAGTATCAAGTTTGTCTGTGCTGACGAGCAATGTCAGTCGGCCGCCCCCCCCCCCCCCCCTCCCCCCCCAATGCTATATCGGACACAACCACTACACTGAAACGACGTATGCAGGCCCATTTACCAGCACTTTGTAGATACCCACAATACAATAAATAACCATCCATACAGAACTCACGAACACCAAAATAATACACAAGGAAGGCAACTACAACCGTTTATTGATATCAGAAGCAGTCAGCATCGCCATGCAACGCCCCAACCTTAACATCCAACGCTAGGCAGAAAGATCCTTGCCCTCGTGTAGGAGGCAGCCCTTCAACCGCGTGGAACAAGACTACCACACGCGGACAGGAGCGCATAATGACATTCAGTAAATTAAACATATATGTAATTAATATGCATTTATGTATAATGTGTATATAATAATTTATCTTCGACTTTTGATATAATTACTGTTGTTAACATATTTGTCTTATTTTATGTTTCACTATAGTCTTTTGTAAATACTTAAAACTAGGTCTTTGGCAACTGTACTACCTTTCCGTCTTCATGACGTCACAAAACGCATGCAGGTTTCTACGGGCTGCTCTTGAGCAAGAGCCCGTGCTGGCATAAAGCCAGCTTAATCTTAAACAACAACAACAACATATTTCTATCAGTACGCTTGATAACGTCAATAGGTATAGGTTGACGAAACAGCTGACGCGAGTAAAAAGACTGGAGTAAATGCAAGAACCCCATTATGTGTCCATTAGTAACCTGAACTATGAAGTGAAGAAGATAATTAGAAAATATGAAGCAATTTCAAAAAAGCTGGTTAACAGTGAAAAAGGCATTCTATTCAATGAATGTTGTATCCGTGAAAAATTGTGCCCTAAAAGTGTATATATATATATATAATTATATATGTATATATATATATATATAAATATATATATATAGATATATAGAAATTATATATTTTTTTAAACATATATATAATATATATATATTATATATATAAATTATGATATATATAATATTTTTTTTTTAATGTTATGCATTAATAAATGCACAGACTATAAGACTAGTACAAAGGCAGATAAGAAGTATGTAAAAAAAATTTAAAAGTTAAAGGATTTTACTAATCTTGTTTTACAAAAAATACTCTCTCTCTCTCTCTCTCTCTCTCTCTCTCTCTCTCTCTCTCTCTCTATTATATATTATATATATATATATATATATATATATATATATATATATATACATATATATATATATATATATATATATTATATATATATATATATATATACTACAATAGTAGCCTGGATTGTTTGTGTGATCCTGTTAGTATATCTAAAACGTATTAGCTTAAAAGTATTATTATTATTATTATTATTATTATTATTATTATTATTATTATTATTATTATTATTATTATTATTATTATTATTTATTATTATTATTATTATTATTCTGCAAGTCAACGTACTGTCGTCTCACCTTGAGGCGAGCTTCACATAACTTGACCTGAGGCCACAAAAGTGCCCTGAAGCGAGGTCACCCGGCCATTGACCTTACAGTCTCAAAGTCTTAATTAACGCACAGATTCCTTAAGTCTCAAAGTCCCTATTTTTAAAACTTGGAGTTTTAAGTGTATCGTGAAGTCTAGGGTTACTTTAGATAGTAGTCATTTTTTTAAATATAATATTCTTTTATTATCATCGTTTCAGATAAACGTGGATTAGGTTATGATAATTATGTATATATATATTATATATATATATATATATAACTATATATATAATATATTATATGCAATATATATATAATATATATATATAAATATATCAAATATATATATATATATATTATATTATATATATATATATAGATCTATATATAAATATATATATATAAACTATATATACATATATAATATATAATATATATATATATTAGATTATATATTACATATATATATATATATATATATATATATATATACTATATATATAATTTAATACATCCAATTTAAAATCCATAAAGACACTCAACGCAGATCCAAATAAATGCCCTTTAATGTAACTATAAAAAATACCTTCCATCATAACTATATATAACTCTGACCTACCAATACGAGTTGTATAATAAAGCTGTACAACAACGCTAGAAACAACAGTTGTTCTCTTCTTTTTTTAAATACAACCGTCATTACAACCGCTTCGGGACATAATTAGTTTTTAAACAAGTGTGATGCCCGCAGGCAAATAGTGCCCTCGGGTGCGGTGTCTTAACGGTATAAGGCCACTTAGACCGAGTATTTCATATTTCTGTCTCTGTATATTGTGAGGTTTATGAAGCAATTAATCGATTTGGCTTGATGGCGTGTCACTCAAAGCTTTTATTAAATAATAATAATAATAATAATAATAATAATAATAATAATAATAATAATAATAAGACAAAAAACACGAAAAAATAAGTAAGTAGAAGAACAAGAAGAAAAGCAAATCATCGTGAGGAGTGAGATGGAATAAAGGTGATAACGAGGGGTGAGGAGCGAGGTGCGATGGGGGTGAGGGCTGTTGAGTGAGGTGCAATAGAGTTGAGGGGTGAGGTGTGATAGGAATGTGGGGTGAAGAGTAATAAGGGTGAGGAGCAATTGGGGACTAGGATGAGGTGTGAGGTGAAAAGGGGTGATACGTAGGAGTGAAGGGAATAGATGCTATTAGGGGTGAGGAGTGCGATGTAAAGGGGTGATAATAAAGGGGTGAGGGGTGAGGTGTACAGGGATAAACGTAGACGGTAAAAGAGGACGGATAAAGGTGGAAATAAAAAAAAAAATAAATGAGATTTGTAAATCAACAGAATTAAAATGTCCAGAAGCATGTGGTGAGATGACCTGATTGATTTGACAGTATAAAAAGTGGCGTCGCAATATGTCAAGGTCTACGAAGCACGAAAGATAGGGGCTGGGGGGGGATGGGTGTTGTGGGGGAGTGGGGGAGGCGCTTGTAAAGACGGTCAGGGATGTGATTGGTTGGACTGGATATGTCAAAATGAGGTCAAGGTCGCACACGACAGTATAGTACTACACTTCTCGTGACTGTGGGACTTAGAGAGAGAGAGAGAGAGAGATAAATTTTGTTAGAAATAATTTTTCTGCACTGTTTAACACGTACATCATTTATTTTTTTACATTTTCATTCTAATGAACAAATCATAACCATCCTATCCCGAAATCCCTGTATCTTTAACTCAACGCGAAACAGCTATTCCAGACCATTTTAGGCTTTTCAAAGGACTTTTCTAACCCCCTACAAGAACAACAACTCCCGAGTAAGCGAAAAACAAACAAATAAAAAGAGCTTCCTTGAATTCGCAAAAAAAGATAAATGAAGACAAGAAGAAAATCGGGTCGAAATCACATCACGCAAGAAACAGCAAAATGAGCTTTACTGAGAAAAAGTAATCTTGTCGAAGGTCACGCCATTGTATTTCGTCCTTTGGAGCCATTTGAGAAATCACAAGGATAATAGGACTCTGTGCACGAGACGTGGATGTATAATTTGATTATTTGCTTTAGGAGTAAGGGGGGGGGGGGGGGGTGTTGTGGGGGTGGTTTTGAGACGCTACATTTCTCCTCTCTATTAATAGGCATAAGGTAGATTATAATCTGAAATAGATGCATCTCTCTCTCTCTCTCTCTACCTCTCTCTCTCTCTCTCTCTCTAACTCTCTCGAGTTCAAAGATATTTTAAGACTTGATATGGACTCTTTTTCCGCTCTCTCTTTTATCTCTCTCTCTCTCTCTCTCTCTCTCTGACGGGTTCAAAATGGGTTTGAATTGATTTTCTTCTCACTCCTCTCTCCTCTCTCTTCCTCTAAGAGTCAAAGATATGAATTGATATTTTTTTCTTTTTGCTCTCTCCTAACTCTCGCTCTAAGAGTTCAAAGATATTTTGAATTGATATTCTTTTTCTTTTTGCTCTCTCTCTCTCTCTCTCTAATCAGAGTTCAAAGATGGGCTGAATGATTATTCTTTTCTTTCTCTCTATCTCCGTATATATATATATATATATATATATATATATATATATATTGTATATATATATATATTATATAAAATGTATATATATATATATATATATATATATATATATATATATATAAATAAAACCTAAGCAACTCTCTGGGACCTGAATTCCTGCAGAAATCACAGAGAAGAAGAAGAAGAAGAACGCAAAATGTCAACAAAACAAGAAGTAAGTTGGTTCCTCTAAACAGCCTTGACTCAAAGCCTATTTTAACCTACGCCCTTCAGGGAGTCCGTACAAGTACGAGTACAAACACACACACACACTAAAACACTTACGCCGCCCTCACGCACGCAAACGCGCGCACGCGCACTACACAGCGAATACGATGCACGTCTGAGCGCTAATTGAAAGGAATCACGTAGTACAGAGCTTCCGCTCATCGCTGGGCGGAGATGAGGGTGTGTCTCGTAAACAGTGAGAGAGAGAGAGAGAGAGAGAGAGAGGAGAGAGAGAGAGAGAGAGAGAGAGAGAGCACCCAATGACACGCTCCGCAATCCTTTAACTGCCTTTCTCAATTTCCTCGTCGGTTGTGTCAGCGCTATGATGAGTGAAGTGTACCAGAGTCGGATCTGTATCTGTGTGACATACATAATAAAATAGAGTGTATGTGTATGTTTATGTATACCAATGGAGAGGTGTCAAATGAAAGAATTGGGTACTTGGGTACTTACTCTTTGCTTTAAGTGTATTACACCCTGAATATGTATATCTGATAGACTGAACGGCTTGAGACCAAATCTTCAATTTCAATATTATACCTGTTTCCACAGTTCAGTTCAGTGACATATATATATATATATATAATATATATATATATATATATATATATATAGATATATATATATATGTGTGTGTGTGTGTGGTGTGTGTGTGTGTGTGTGTGAGTATAAACCTTTGCATTTGCCTTTGAAGTAACGAACATACAAACGAAATGACGCAGATAAGAAAGGAAATTCGAAAAAAATTAACAACAGCAACATTAAGAAATTTCATGATAAAAACTGTCCTTTAATAACTTATTTCTCTGATGAATTCTGACATTTGAAATAACCTTCGCACTGAAAAGAATATTTACTGTTTATTAAAAAAAAATAATACAAAAATAAAAAGTAAAAAAGACGCCGAAGTTTCTTCGGCGCAATCGAGTTTTCTTTGCATTATATGATCAAGTCTCTCTTCGGTGGACTCAGTATAAGGCTGTGTGAGTAGCGGTCCATGACACTTTAAACACGGCCCGGTGGTGGCTTGCCCTATATCGTTGCCAGACGCACGATTATGGCTAACTTTTACCTTAAATTAAATAAAAACTACTGAGGCTAGAGGGCTGCAATTTGGTACGTTTGATGATCGGGAGGTGGGTGAGCAACTTACCAATTTGCAGCCCCCTAGACGTAGTAGTTTTCAAGATCTGAGGGCAGACAGAAAAAAAAAAAGGGCGGACAGAAAAAAGTGTGGACGGGCAGACAAAGCCGGCACAATAGTTATATTTGATAGAAACCAAAAAAAAAAAAAAAAAAAAAAATCAATAATATCCTTTGAAGTCGCGAAGCGGAAACACAATAGGTATTTGAAAGGTCTCATGCAACTCAGGAGACGAAAAAAAAACAGTGACTTCAAAAGAGTCCCAAATCAAGGATTCTTTTTCATGGCTGGAAACAACGAGACACATGCAGAAATAAAAAAAGAGGAATAAGAATTGAAACCTGCAGATATAAACAATAAGATTTAAGAAATGAAAATAAATAAAATGCATAAAGATATCAATAAAATTATTAATATAAGAAGATACAATTGAAAACGAATTAAGAGCTAAAGAAAATAAGAAATGTCGAAAGTGAATAAATTAAAATTTTAAAAAAGGAAATAAAAGACAAGAATGAAAGAATATAAATGATAGAAAAGAGAAGTCAGGTAAAGGAAACAAATATAAACAATTACATTCATAAACAAAAGCAGCAAATATTGAATCAACATTAACATGAAAAGGGATTAAACGAATGAAGTGTGAGGAAGAATTAAACGATAAATGACAAGAAGAAAGGAAGACTAAAATAATGAAACTATACATTAAATTCTTTCAAACCAAAAGACATGAAATTAATCCATTCCTGGATATTATTATTATTATTATTATTATTATTATTATTATTATTATTTTTTTTTTATAACATTATTATATCTTATTCAGAAACAATGTATATTATTATATTATTTATGTTATTATTATTAATTTATTATTATTATTATTATTTTATTATTATTATTATTATTATTATTTTCATAAGGCCACCTCATTCTTCTGTCATTTCAGGAATGCGAGCTAAATGACGTCTGTGCATTCAACCACCACCCCCTCCCTCCCTCCCTCTAACACCCCCTCCAGTCTGCAACACCCCCCCCAACACCGTTAAAAGGAGCATCCTGCCCTTGTGTGCTCTACCGTTGCGAGAATGGAGGTCATTTGGTTTGTGGCATATTGTTTTTTGTTTGTAATATAATAATAATAATAATAATAATATAATAATAATAATAATACGATTAACCTACTTTCTATCTGTGCACCCAAACAAACGCCTTTACTCATGTTTTACTTACTTCTATTACTTGTGATTTATCATTTCTTGCAGTGCGTACTTCTCTCTCTCTCTCTCTACTCCTCTCTCTCTCTCATATATATATATATACATATATATATATATATATAATATATATATATATATATATATATATCATGTATAAAAGGCCAATAAACACACTGCTTTAAGCCTAAGGACTTCTTTTTATGACCGGGCCTTATTTTATACTTTGTTGAAACGTATATTTGCTTTTAAACAGAATAATCTATTTACATAAATAAATATATATATATATATATATATATATATATATATATATATATATATATATATATATATATATATATATTATATATATATATATATATATATATAGAGAGAGAGAGAGAGAGAGAGAAGAGAGAGAGAGAGCACCCCCAACCAGATAAAACACAAAAGATCACACAAACACACACACAGCAGCAATGCACATCCCCACTGCACGGGGAAGGAAGGAGCCTTTAAAAACCCCAAAGGCAAACAGGAAATAAATGGCCAAGGGATAAATGCACGAGGAAGCATGCAATTATTATCACAGAGGTTGGTTGGGTGGGGGGGGGACGTGGGGGGGGGAGTGGAGGGGTTAGGGAGTAGTGGTGGAGGGAAGCCTATTAATCAAACACCTGGCTATAACATGCCATTTGTCACCAACTCTGATATCATCATATGCTTCATTGATCCCCGGCGTTGCTTTGGCACCAATGCTGCTTGATTGATTGAATGCTTTCGTTCCTTTGGCTCGCTTTTTCTGGTTTCTTCTCACTGTGACTTGTTGTCTCTTGTATCAGACAGTTATTTTACTTTTTGACTGTATAGGCTTGGATGGATGGATGGATGGATGAGTATTAGAGCAAAAGCCCAAGCACTGGGGCCAAAGAAGCCATTCAGCGCCGTGTATAGGCTTGGGCTGGCATGGGTTTGTAAGGTAATTTACCATTTCCCAATACATTTTCTTTTATGTGTAAGAATTCATTCTAGTACTGAAACCTGATCGTATTACATTTCGCTTTTTGACTAAACAGGATCGTTAAAGCTGCGCTAATAGCCTCTTCTTTAATCCGGGACTGGGGCTGACATGGTTCTGTAAGGTAACTAACTATATAGCCTTTTTCCCCAGACTATTTCATTTATAGATTAGAATTCAATTCCATAATGAAGCGTGAGTGTATTGTTTATGTTTTGAGTTTTGACCAAACAGTAGCATTTAACTCAGTTCTAAAAACCTCTTTTTGTATCTAGGCTTCGAGTTGACATGATTGTACAAGGTAATTTTCCTCTCTCCTATGCTTTTTCTTTTATATATCTCAATTCGATTCGGCACTGAAACTTTTATTTTATGTTTATATTTTGGTTTTTGACCAAACAGTAGCATTAATATTTTGCTACTGAGGCCCTGAGGCTGACATGGGTGTGTAAGGTAACTATCCTCTTTTCAATACCTTTTCTGTTATAAGTCAGAATTCAGTTCAGCACTGAAAAACTTTTTGTGTGTTTTCACCAAACACTAGCATTAACATTTTGCTAAAAAAAAAAAAAAAAAAAATCAGACCCTGAGGCTGACATGGGTGTGTAAGGTAATTATCCTCTTTCCGATACTTTTTCCTTTATATTTCAGAAATCAGTTCATCACTGAAACTTAGTTATTTTTTTTACCAAACAGTACCATTAACAATTTGCTAAAAAAAAAACACACATAAAAAAACTGTTTTCCAGACCCTAGGGCTGACATGGGTGTGTAAGGTAACTATGCCTCTTTCCAATACTTTTTCTTTTATATACCAGAAATCAATAACCATCGCCGAAGTTAAATCGTATTATTCAGCATCAAGTGAAAGAATTAAGAGAGAATGAGAAAAAAGAATAAATGAATAAATAAACTAAGCTTCACGGAGACCTTGACTTTCCTCTTACTCAGAAAAGACGTGGAGGGGGTGTGAGGTGGGGTTACTGGTAGGAGGTGTTCCCCCCCACAAATTAGGGACAAGATTATTGGGAGTACTCTTACACCACCACCACCCCACACACCCCTTACGAACCACGGTCACTCCCATTACGTAAATACAGCTGCATTGGCCACAGACTGTGTAGCCAGAGGAATGTAATCTGGATGTTGGGTTGTAATCGTGACGACTGGTAACCCTGGTGATTATGTTGTCTGTTATTAATCGTCAGTTGTGGAATTCGTTTCGTCATTCTCATCCTCTCTCTCTTTCATCTCCTCTATCCTCTATTTCGTCCTACTTATAAAATGAGAGAGAGAGAGAGAGAGAGAGAGAGAGAGAAGAGAGAGAGAGACTCATCAACCACTACGAATTCCACACAAAACATATTTCCTCTAATTTCATCCTCTGATTTAATGTAACTGCCTGTATTTGTGTCTCTCAGAGAGAGAGAGAGAGAGAGAGAGACCACATGGCTCCAGATAACTGTTTCAAACTATCACATAAAAGAGGGATGAAATGGGCTACGATTGCTTACTGTGCGTGACTTATACTAAGGGAACCCCTTTATTTCTTTTACTTTCCAAATACACACACACATATTATATATATATATATATATATACATATATATATATATATATATATATATATATATAATATATATATATTGAGCCAAGTCTCCTTTATGGGAATGATATGCGAATGCTGAATGCACTTGAAAGAAAGATGTTCGAATATTTTAGATTAAATGGCTGCATAGTATATATGTGGCACACGAAATATATATATATATATATATATATATATATATATATATATATATATATATATATATATATATATATATATATATAATATATTATATATATATATTACGTATATATAGTATATATATATATATATATATATATATATATAATTATTATATATATACTATATATATGCATATATATAAATTATATATATATATATATATATATATATATATATATATATATATATATATATATATATATCACACATATATCCGTGTGCCACATATATATTATGCAACCATTTAATCTCAAAATATTCGAACATCTTTCTTTCAAGTGCATTCAGCATTCACACATCATTCCCATAAAGGAGACTTGGCTCAACAATCCCTCCATGCAGTGGGTGACCCAATGAAGACTGACAGATTCTCTCTCTCTCTCTCTCTCTCTCTCTCTCTCTCTCTCTCTGCATGGCACGTGGCATTTATCACCACGAGGAGTCTGCCCACCCACAAACACTTAAAAAAAGAAGAAGAAAAAACACTTATAAACGAATCACTTGCTAAAGTGTCAAGTGTCAACCTCGAGCCGGAACTTGACGTGATCCAATTAAGTGACAATTTTCACTTCTTGCACTTTTCATTCAAAGACTCGACTTCACTCGGTCGAAAGTCAAAAGGACTTTATCACGGTCTTCGTCTTCTTGCGAACAGAGAGAGAGAGAGAGAGATATAGAGAGAGAGGGAGAGAGAGGGAGATGAGACTGCTTGATGTTGCTTGAAAGTGAAATTTAAAAGAGACAAGACGTAATAGTGGTGAGGAAATAATTATCACAGGTGGACTTTCCATTACTGTCATTAAGCCAATCCCATATTGACAGACAGACACACACACACACACACACACAATGCACAAAAATGAAATTAACTTTGATTGACATTTTAAACTCGATTTCACTCAATGTCACTACGAAGGAAATAAGTAAAAACTGTTCCACGAACTCGTTTTGTTTTTAATTTGAACCTCAACAAAAAATAAATGAGGCTCGAATTACATGCAAAATAAACCATATCCTCAAATGTACGAATTTCCCAAAATATAAACAAAAATCTAGTGCCAACGAAATACAAATTCCGTTTTAATTTGGGTCTCTACCCAAATAAAAGTGGTAAGCATCAAATTCAAAATACACCATATTCTCAAATATATGAATCTCCTGAACAATGATAAAAATATTAACTGCCAAGGAATATAATTCTTATTTTAAATGGAATCTCTACCAAAAAACAAAGCATCAATTAAATACAAACTTTTGATTTTAATCTGAAGCCAGCCCTATCAAAAATAAAAAGTATAGACTGGATACAAAAGAAACTATGTACTCATACATACGACGCTCCTGAAATAGAACCAAAACATTACCATGGAAATAAAATTTAAACGAACAGCTCGTATAACGAATTACTAAGAATATGTATCATCAACTATACGTCAAGACAAGATTACGATTTACCCCTGGGAGTAAATCCTCAAAGTCCCTGTTTTTCTTGAGGGCGCGGCTCGCTTTTCTTTCAAAAGACAATTCACGCGTGAGTTCACGTCTGCGTTCAAAATCCTCCCCCACAATTTGAAAACTCTTATAAGAGTTTAAATGAAATTTCAGCTTGGTCATGTCAAACTTTCTCTTCGAGAGGGCGTTGGGTTATCATATTTTCGCTTACTCGGGGAGTAAGCCTATACAAATTGCTTTGTTGTTGTTGTTGTTGGGTGGGGGAGGGAGCGTTTAGTCCAGAATTCTCTGTGGCAAGGCAATGGTAATTGGAATTTATGTATTTGTTATAGATTTAAAAGAATTGTTTGGTCTAATTTATCAACATCATTAACTTGGTGTCTATATGGATATTATCAGCTCGATTTTGTGACTAATTTTAAGCAATGTACACAATGTTATTGTCATTAACAATAGGGCAGGAAAGCCTAAAAAGGTCTGAAAAAGATGTTTCGCGTTGAGTTAAAGATACAGGAATTTTAGGATAGGATATTTATGATCTGTTTCTTAGATTAAAAGTATAAAAATTAAGTTTATTTCTGATAAAATACAGCATATTTATTTTAATTTACGCTGGTTAAACAACGCTCTATTTGGCCGTAGATTTTAGCACGTGGCCTGAGTAAGCTGGAGGTCTGATCATACTGTGTATCTTATCGTCTGAGGAACAAATTGGGCGAAAATATGTGGACCATGAGGGCAAATATAACTTATCATTATTATTCAGCAGATAAAACCTTATTCGTTTGGGACAAGCTACAGAAGATACTAGGAAATACAGAAAGAAGAGATAAGTTATTAGAGAATTAAAATAAAGATAAAACTAATAAAATAATAAATAGTTATAATTATTAATAAATTATTGAAATACAAGGTGAATTATTGTTTTAGGGTAGTACAGGTTCCTCATAAAGTCCCAGTACCATTACAAGTATTTATTGCTCAGAAACCATGCAACATAAGAGTAATGGAGATTTTTTTGTAAAATGAAGTGCTCTGAATGGAAACTTGATGAAATGTAGAACATTCTACAAAAATACTGCATTGTTCTATGCTGTATGGTTTCTGAGGAATGAATACATGTAATTGTACTGGGACTCCTATGGACACCCTGTATTGCATTGTATGTTCGCTTGAATTTTGGGGTTCCTATTGCAAGGCTTCCTCAGTTAGAGAGGCTGAAGTTCCACAGTCCAACGGTGTGAGGAATAAAGGACCTTCTCACTCCACAGCGAGGCACCTTTACTCCATAATAGTTCTTCCAGCAAATCTAGCAGCTCTAAGCAAGAGAAGGTTTTTACTATTATAACTGACATTTTCAATTTTTAACAAATATCTAGGATTTAATAATACCTCCTTTCCTAAATGAAAAAAGGCATACAGACCAATACATTAAGTATTCCTGAACTCTGTACTCTGTCCTGAAATGACTTGCAAGTACCCAACCAAGTATCTAAGTAGATAAAGAAAATTCGAACATAAGTTGATAGACAATTTTGATCTAATTCAAAATGGCTTTTAGTCCGCCAAAAACAATTACTGGCTGAACATTAGATTTTTATTCAATGTAATCTTTGAATAACTCCAGTAAATGGACAACAAATTATGATTAGGATACTGCAACTAGATTATCGAAAGAGAGAGAGAGAGAGAGAGATGGGGGGGTGTTTGAGAGAGAGAGAGAGAGAGAGAGAGAGAAAGTTCATGGATATTTCTACCACCACATGATCATACTGATTTGTTAAAGACAAGTTTCAAAGCAATTTACGTGAAATGAGAGAGAGAGAGAGAGAGAGAGAGAAGAGAGAGAGAGAGAGAGAATTCTCACAATGTAGAAACACAATCACTTGGAGAGACCTTCCTGGGCACACTTTCCCTAGGCCTAAAAGAGCCTCTCTCTCTCTCTCTCTCTCTCTCTCTCTCTCTCTCTCTCTCTCCTTCCAGAACCACATTTTAAGATTAGATAAAGAAAAAAAAACATGGTAAACGATACCAAAAGGCCATCTTGGGTCTATTGGCCTAGAGCCAACGTAACCTTATGGCCTATGACCTAGATAGGTATTACTGACAAAGTATTTTTATATATATATATATATATATATATATATATAATATATATTATATATATATTATAAAGATAATTAAGTTAAGATAATTAAACAAACAAATCATTTAAGAATACAATAACCAGCTAAAACACGAATCATTGATAACATGACAGCTTTGAAACTTAAAATAACAAAAACAAAAATAAATCAGAATTGATTCAAGATCTATATTGGCAAATGGTACTTTAGGTCATCATAACGAACAAAGAATCAAAAAGGGAAGAAAAAAGTTATTTTCCCACCCATGAAAAAAAGGAAAAAAAGGAAAAAAAAGAAAAAAAAGGAAAGAAACTCCACTCTTCACATCGAAGACATCAACGCTCGCTTTAAACTTCCGTGTTTTACACAGTGACTTTTTGCCAGGACCTATACACTTACACACCTACACATACGCACACCACATTTACCGTTTCCCAAGCGAGCATTTTAGGCATAGGCCTATAGCAGTGTCCTCATTGTCTATACTCTATACAGTGGTCGAGATACTCATGCTGCCAGCAAGAGGGCCTGGGCTGCTCTCTCTCTCTCTCCTCTCTCTCTCCTCTCTCTCTATCTATATATATTATAGATATATATATATATATAATATAGGTATATATATATATAGGTATATATATATATATATATATATATATATAGGTATATATATATATAGGATATATTATATATATATATATATATATATATATATATATATATATAATATATATATATATATATATATATATATATATTATAGATATATATATATATATATATATATGGATATATAAAAATACATGTATATATGTATATATATATATAAATATATATATATATATATATATATATATATATATATATATTTATATTATTATATATCATACTAAATACATGCATAAATATGTGTGTGTGCGCTTGTAGTTTTTCAAACATTTTCTGCACAAACAAAATTAAAAAAAAAAAAGAAAAAAAAACTTTATCATAAAAAAAAGCCACAGTTCTAGTTGACTCCTAATGACGTCACAATTAATTAAAACGAAACAAAAAATATTCACAAGATAACTAAAAAAAAAAATGTTATCTTTCCATTTGAAATGTAATCTTTCTTTATTTAGTTAGCAAAGGTATTCTACGGTGGTCTAACTATCTCTGAAGTACGAACTCTTGTTGCTTTGTTTACTTAACAGAGCTGACCCACCTGTCTGTAATTGAAATTGGACAGATTTTCGTAGTTTTTGTACCTAATTCGTGTTCTACCGGCTAGCAAACTTTCCATTTATATTACTAGCTATTTACCCATTTATCAAACTATATATCTAAACTTCTGCTTATTTATATATCTACTTTCCAATGCATTTATATTTATATAGTGATAAGGGCGTAGGTCTAACAAGCATACCTAGTTTTTGTACCCTTTTTGTGGTGTCTTCTAGCAATGATTTAAGCAAAGTATCTAGCTAATTACCTCACTGCTTATCTGTTTATTTATGCATTCATCTATCCGTCTGTCTCTCTATTTATCTATATATCTAGCGATCAACTTATTTATCTAAAAACTTGGCATAGGTCTAACAACTTAATTTAGTTTTTGTACCTTTTCGATGGCTGTCTGCTAACAAGTGATTTAAGCAATGTTCCCAATAGCAGAGCAACCTCTACCTAATATATATATATATATATATATATATATATATATATATATATATATATATATATATATATGTATATATATACATACATATATATATATATATATATATATATATATATATATATTATATATATATATATATATATATATATATATATATATATATATATAAAATTGCAGAGCATAAGTCTAGCAATTTGCAGGATACTGTTTTCCTGCTACATCAGACTTTCCATCATCTCTTTGATGCTAACTTAAAATTGTCGTCAACATTTGCATTTCAGCCACCTAGCACGGCCATCCTTACGAGTTACGTGGTGTCACCAAATCCCGTACACAACACAAAATTCTATCTACACTGCGTGTGTTAAAACAGGATAGTGCATGCGTTAAAAAGGTTAAAATTGCTGGATAAACTAACATTAAAAATAACTATACAAAAGTTAGAATTTAGAGTATTAACATAAAAGGGGTACTATCTGTCAACTATTGCAAAGGGAGTCAAGAATGTATGTGGTCCATAAGAGTATTTAGGCAGAGCAAATAAACTGACTTTTTTTATAGACCTATGAGAGAGGAGAGAGTGACTCATGGAGATGGCGGGTGTGGGGTAGGGGGGTGGGAAAAGAGATAGGGGGGATTGTTTTTGTTAGAAAGAACTGTACTGCCAAGTAGCTACATAAATGCTCTTTTAATTCTTACCACTCTTAATTCCACCGGCACTTTAATACAATATGTCTTGTAATCCTATAAAATCCTATATCTCCCATCCTCTATAATTTATAGATGAATAGTATACCCACAGCTTATTGGACAAGGGTTGAAGAGATCTATAAGACTATATAATTCTGTATAACTTCATTATCATAAAAATAATTTAGCAGTTTATTAAGGAGTGCGCTCCTCAAATTACTTGAATCGTAGACCAACGATATGGCAACATCGACGGAAGCCGTACGGTACTTGTATTAAACTGAAGATTTATGCTGTTCATGACATCGACATCAGAGGAGGACAGACAACAGCAATAAATAACGACGAAAACAGCAGATTTAACAGCGACAGCGGCTATAAGGTGTATAACAGCCTACTAAGCTATCAGAGCAAAATCACACAAACCAGCCAGGGGAAATTTATAGGCCTATGGGCTCTTGACAGCCAATGGTCGTAACTATACGACAAAATTTATAGGCCTAACAGATTTATGCTCGCGCTCAGTTATATATATGAGGAGGTAGGTCTATTGGTTTTTATTGAAAGAACGCGGCATAAATGGCTTATAGGTCCTAAATACATTGTGGAAATGTTTTTTAAAAGACTCAGAATTTATAGGCCTATGTTCTATATATATATATATATATATATATATATATATATATAAATATATATATATATATATATATATATATATACTATATATAGTATATATAATAATTTATATACACGTCTCATTACTACGTACATACGTACCTATACCTATACTCTTAACTGCATTATGCACGTACTGTTATGTTAATTAGCTTGCACGTGACATTCACCCAACCACGCCCCCCCCCCTTACCCTTGTTTTATACCAGCCACCCCCCCAACCCCCACCCCCTCAAATCATGCAAGTCACACGACTGATCTATACAATGACTAGTTGATTTCAGGCTCGGAATACCTGTGAACTTGAATGTACTTTTCTTTCATCCTTTATATAATATGAAGAGAAGAGAGAGAGAGAGAGAGAACTTCTCTCTCTCTCTCTCTCTCTCTCTCTCTCTCTCTCTCTCTCTCAGAATCGATCTCCAGATCTTCCTTTCCGCATTCCCTAACATTATGCACAGCTGAGAGAGTGTCAACACATAGCCCATTAGTTTAAAGGGGGGAGAGTCAAGTCTCTCTCTCTCTCTCTCTCTCCTCGCTCTCTCTCTCTCTCTCTCTCCTCTCTCTCTCTTAAACAGCTGATAAACACTGTCGCTCCTCTTCCGGCAGATGATTATTGTTTGTGGTAGAAAGCAGCTGTTTCGCGTTGACAAGTGATTGGCAGATGGTGCCAGATAATAATAATAATAATAATAATAATAATAATAATAATATATTCTGGAAGAAGACCCTCTTTTAAACAAATTCTGTTGAATAAAATGGCAGAATTCAGCGAATTAATCTTATATAATATCTTTTCTAATTTTCTTATTACTCGCTGCCAGAAAAGCGAGTAATAAGAAAAATAGAAAAAAAACAATAATAATAATAAGATAGCTTATTCCACTATAATGTCTTAAAACAGTAAGAGACCGCAGTCATCTTTGTAAATGTATATCATGACAGTTCATTTACGTGGGTAAAAGGTATTTTGTAATAATAATAATAATAATAATAATAATAATAATAATAATAAAATAATAATAATAATAATATACAAATGAATAAGCAATAATGTTAATAATCTATAAAAATCTGATATTACCAAGCGTCACTAAATTGGTGAAATAATAATAATAATAATAATAATAATAATAATAATAATAATAATAATAATAATAATAATAATAATAAAGGATTTACCACTAATCCCTTGGTATAAATATTAATGTATTGCACTTAGAGCTTTCTATACTAAAATGTTAACTACCAGAAACACCCATTTATTATATAATGACTGCTAATTATTTTATTTACGTAAGTACCCAAAGCAAATTATTTAATGTGCGCCATTTCACAGAACATAAATGATTTCTTGAAAATAGCTGATGTATTTTAAGGTGTGTTCGTGAAACTGCTTTTAGAGATGTAACTAAGAATTTAGTTATTTAACCATACAGATACATACATGCATGAACATATGCACTTACAAGAATAGATGCTAGTAATTGTAGTATGAACTATATATATATATATATATAGATATATATATATAATATATATATATATATATATATGTATGTATATGTATATGTATATATGTAATGATAATGTATATATATATATACATATATATATATATATATATATACATATATATATATAAATATATATGTGTATAGATATATAATATATAATATATATATATATATGTATATATCTATGTATATATTATGTATATAGATATAGATATATATATATATGTATATATCTATGTATATATTATGTATATAGATATATATATATATATATATATATATATATATAATGTAAAGTGACATTTATATGTAAGATCAATTCAAAAGCTCTCTCTCTCTCTCCTCTCTCTCTCTCCTCTCTCTCTCTCTCTCCTCTCTCTCTCTCAACAGTCATATATATTCAAGGCAGTAGTGGATAACTAGGCTGCATTAGGCAATGCATATATATAGCTACAATGTATCAGCAGGGTAAGCAGTTATGTGGTCAACAGCAGGTTCAGTAAGTTGCATCAGCTGCTTACATAAAGCAGGTAACTACAGGCTACAGTAGGCAGACTACAGCAAGCTGTAGACCGTGGGTAACTTTGGTCTTCAGTAGATAGATAATGGTAATCTGTAGAACTTGGGTAACTGCAGACTACAGTTGCCAAGTGACAGAAAACTGTAGGATGTGGATAGCAACAGACTACAGGAGATGGGTAACAGCAATCTGTAGATTATGAGTAGCCGCAGGGCTAAAGTAGATAGCGCAAGACAGGCTGTAGAATACAGAAATTTGTAGAATACTGGTAGCCACATATAGGTAACGGTAGGCTGTAGAAGTAAGGTAGCTACAGGCTTCAGTAGACAGGCAACAGCAGGCTGTAGGAAAAATTATAACTACAGCCTATACAGTAGATAGCTAACTGCACGCAGGCTTTTAAAATCAGATCGCAGCGGACTATACAGTAGACAGACGGAAAGCGTTTATACAGCGGTGAAATAACACCAGACTACAGTCTACAGGAAACGACAGGTTACAGGAGGAATTTTCTACCAAGGGGAACAACACTGGGTCCGGCGAGGGTATAAATAACTAGGCTATTAGTTCTCTGTTGGGTAATGACATGCCTTCCCTCTGTGTGTGTGTGTGTGTGTGCGTTTGTGTTGATCCACATTTCAGAAAAGGAAATGCTTTCTGAACCGCACGACTTCAACCTCTAGCTCAAAAGAGAGAGAGAGAGAGAGAGAGAGAGAGAGAGAGAAACGCTCAAAGATTCTGTTATCCGTTTTGCTATAGACGTTACGTCGTCCAAAGCTTGCCAGATTAATAAAATATTGATGTATATAAATACCTTCCTTCCTAAAAAAAATATTCATTTTATTTCCAAGCCTCAGGGTGAAGAGAGAGAGAGAGAGAGAGAGAGAGAGAAGAGAGAATTCGCCACTTGGGTATAATGCTAAAATTTTCTTGACCCCATGACCTTTTAGGTCAAGGTGACCACTGCAGTCGTCTACCTACGAGGTCGCTACTTCATTCCTTGGGTTAACTTTGCTGGCATCAACGAGATCCTCCCTTTCTCTCTCTCTCTCTCTCTCTCTCTCAACACCTATCCACCCATCCACCCCATTCCCATAACCAGCCCCCTCCCCCTAGCCACCCACCCCACCCCCCCCCCCGGAAAAAAGGGTTCCGCTCCAAACACCCCCCTTAGTTTAAGTTTGTTTATTCTGAGAACATCCGAGTCAGGTCCTCCTTGAAATAGCAAAAAGAACCCCCCCGCCCTCTCTCTCCTCTCTCTCTCTCTCTCGCTCTCTCTCTCCTCTCTCTGAATTACAGCTTCATTCATCATAGTAGGTTTAACGATTAAGAATGTATAAATAAAATTTGAAGGATTTATCATGGCAAGAGAATTATTATTTTATTGTTATTATTTTATTATTATTATTATTATATTATTATTATATTATTATTATTATATTATATTATTTTTAATGTTTAAGGTGTCACTATCATCTATCATAATTATTGTAATTCTGCCTTCATTATAATCAAAATAATAATAATATATTATTATTATTATTATTAAAAATAATAATATAATAATAATAATAAATAATAATAACAATGAATAATAATAATAATAATAATAATAAATAATAATAATAATAATAATAATAATAATAATAATAATAATATAAAAAAAAGGCAAAGTAACGAGAACTGAAGGGGATAAAGCTACCAGATGGAGGAGCAACATAAAACACATAGATGAGACAGTATACAAATACCCTGGGAAATAATGGAAGGAGGGGATATAAAACACCAAGAGTGAAGGACACGATCAGGAAAGAAATATATGCAGAGACTCAAGGCGATACTCAAGTCAAAACTCAACGCCGGAAATAATGATAAAAGCCATAAAACACAGGGCAGTGCCCCCCCCCCCAGTAATCAAGATACAGCGCAGGAATAGTGGAATTTGGGACGAAGGCAGAACTCCGCAGCATAGATCAGAAAACCAGGAAACATATGACAATATACAAAGCACTACACCAAGAGCAAATACGGACACACTATACATAACACGAAAAGGAGGGGAGAGGACTACTCAGTATAGAGGACTGCGTCAACATCGAAAACAAGAGCACTGGGGCAATATTGAAAAACCAGTGAAGACGAGTGGCTAAAGAGTGCATGGGAAGAAGGGACTAAATAAAAAAGCAGACGAAGACCCAGAAATATACAGAGACGGAGAAAGACAGACAAAGAACAGAAGACTGCACAACAAACCAATGCACGGACAATACATGAGACAGACTAAAGAACTAGCCAGCGATGACAATTGGCAATGGCTACAGAGGGGAGAGCTAAAGAAGGGGAAACTGAAGGAATGATAACAGCCGGCACAAGATCAGGCCCTAAGAAACCAGATATGTCAAAGTACGATAGACGGAAATAACATCTCTCCCATATGTAGGAAGTGCAATACGAAAAGTGAAAACCATAAACACATAGCAAGTGAATGCCCGGCACTTGCGCAGAACCAGTACAAAAAAAAAAAAAAAAAAGAGCATTGATTCAGTAGCAAAAAAGCCCTCCACTGGAGCCTGTGCAAGAAACATCAGCTACCTTGCAGTAATAAGTGGTACGAGCACCAACCTGAAGAGTGATAGAAAACGATCACGCAAAGATCCTCTGGGACTATGGTATCAGAACGGATAGGGTGATACGTGCAAACAGACCAGACGTGACGTTTGATTGACAAGGTCAAGAAGAAAGTATCACTCATTGATGTCGCAATACCATGGGACACCAGAGTTGAAGAGAAAGAGAGGGAAAAAATTGGATAAAGTATCAAGATCTGAAATAGAAATAAGAAGGATATGGGATATGCAGTGGAAAATCGTACCCAAATAAATAGGAGCACTAGGCACGATCCCAAGATCCTGAAAAGGAATCTAGAAAAAATATAGGCTGAAGTAGCTCCGGGCCTCATGCAGAAGAGTGTGATCCTAGAAACGGAACACATAGTAAGAAGAGTGATGGACTCCTAAGGAGGGCAGGATGCAACCCGAACCCCCACACTATAAATACCACCCCAGTCGAATTGGAGGACTGTGATAGAGCAAAAAAAAAAAAAAAAAAAAAAAAAAAAAAAAAAAAAATTATATAATAATAATAATAATATAAATAATAATATAATAAAAAAAAATGATAATAATAATAAAGAAAAATAAAAATAATAATAATAATAAATAATAAATAATAACTAATAATAATAATAATAATAATATGTTTTGTTAAAGATGATGCAGGCATCAGTGGGAATTGATTTATATATGGTCTTTTCAATTCTTTCTTATTATTCTCTTCTCATCAGGGCGAATATTTGGCTAATAGCTGGCCGATGTTCATATACGGTGAAAGAAAATGTTTTCTAAAAATAATAATTTTATTGATATGATAACAAAAGTGGTTAACAAAAATCTTAGTCTAAGGGCGTAACGGAATTCCAACGTTTCCAACCGTATCATCGGTTCATTTTCAAGGAAAGGTGAGCTTGAACTGATTGAAATGGGCGGTCGTTCGGCGGTATTTATTGTGGGCCCAGGTGCTCTGTCTGATGGGCGCTGCATTTTCATTGGCTGAACAGAGGATTAAGTCCCTGAGTCCAAGCCGTCTTGCAGAGGTGGAAGCCTCGCACTTCTCTTATGTGCGGACGCTGGAGACTGGGAGAGTAGTATTGGGAAGGTCATTGCCGATAGACGGGCACCTGATTGGCCCTTTCGATCGGCTCTATGGTGCTGGCGGGCGGCGCCTTCGTGCCACCGTCGGGAGGAGTTGAAGTCTCTTGGGTGTGTTGAGGCTGGGTCTCTCCTTCCCGATGTGTAGGGCCTCAAGAGGCGGAGGCGACCCAGGCCTAAACACCACCCAAGAGACTTCACTCCTCCCCGACGGTGGCACGAAGGGCGCCGCCCGCCAGCACCATAGAGCCGATCGAACGGGCAATCAGGTGCCCCCGTCTATCGGCAATGACTTCCCCAATACTATCTCCCAGTCTCCAGCGTCCCCAGCACGAAGAGGCAGTGCGAGCTTCCACCTCTGCAAGACGGCTGACTCAGGGACTTAATCCTCTGTTCAGCCAATGAAAATGCAGCGCCCATCAGACAGAGCACCTGGGACACAATAAATACGCCGAACGACCCATTTCAATCAGTTCAAGTCACCTTTCCTTGAAAATGACCGATGATACGGTTGGAAAACGTTGGAATTCCGTTACGCCCTTAGACTAAGATTTGTAACCACTTTTGTTATCATATCAATAAATATTATTTTTAGAAAACATTCTTTCACGAGATATGAACATCGCCAGCTTATTAGCAAAATATCAGCCCTGATGAGAGAGAATAATAAGAAGATTGAAAACAAAAGACCATATAAAAATCAATTCCACTGATGCTGCCATCATCTTTAACAAAAAAACATGTTTGAGAGAGGGTCTCCTACCTTCATATAATAATAATAATATAATAATAACATAATTAGCAATAAAATAAAAAGGAAAAATATAACATAAAATATAAAGTAATACAAATAAGATTAAAAAAAAATTATAATAAAAATAAATATTACAAATAAAAAGGAAAATAAAAAAAGCAATCAATATTAAAACAACCAAAAAACCACAAACCGAAACAACACTAAAACTTCACACAAAACTGCAGGTTAAAATTACGACTACAAAAGCGCAACAACAATAACAACAGGAACTGGAATCAAAACTGCACCACATCATCACTGAAGAACAACATCGCAACTACAACCAACAGCTACAACAGCAACATCAACAACAACAAAAGCGCAACAACAACAACAGGAACTGGTAACATCGCTCATCCGAAAATACTTGCAATTTTTGGCTGGACACACTGAGGGAGGAATTGGTTGGGGGGGGGGGGGGGGGGGGGACCATATCCTCCCCCCTCTCTCTCTCTCTCTCTTTCTCTCCCCACTTTAAACACTCAAGAGAAGCCGATTTGCTTAAACCACTGATAAGTTGGTATATTTAGCTTGAGTTTTTGAGAGAGAGAGAGAGAAGAGAGAGAAAGAGAGAAGCATTATAAAGAAAAATCACAACGTATATCTCATTATTCATTTGCTTTTTATTTCATTTTTGGGTGGTTTTCCTTCTATAAGAGAGAGAGAGAGAGAGAGAGAGAGAGGTGTATGGAGAAAAATTACTACTTATATCACCTACTTAATTTTTTTTGGTGGGTTTTCCTTTCTCTACAGAGAGAGAGAGAGAGAGAGAGAGAGAGAGAGAGAGAGAAAGAGAGACTCTTAGAGAAAAATAGCGACTTCCGTCCTCTCATAAATGCTTTTTGTTTATTATTTTTTTCTCGTGATGTGTTTACATTGCATCAGCATTTAACGACGGTTTTCCTTTCTATGAGAGAGAGAGAGAGAGAGAGAGAGAGAGAAGAGAGAATATTTACGGGGGATGAATGGAGACATAACGTTAACTCAAAAGAAACTGAATAATTAAGACACACGATACAAAATACGCAATTCGTGATCACTGTGTATGCCAACATGATATCTTCTATGTCACATTTGTGAGTGCTATGATTGCGTATATATATATACTTTGGAGATTAAAATTCTTAATAAGAATAAAATTATAAAAACCGGTATTAAGGGACAAAATAAATACATGTTTCCCTATGGCATACCAAGTTGATGAATTTGTTTTTAATAATATAAAATCTAGAAATATGACTTTAACATA
>NC_061109.1:89822515-89837515 GCF_015104395.2 Macrobrachium nipponense
CATATAGCTTTCTTTCTCTGTCTCCATAATTTATTGATTCAAATTTATCAGAGTTAAATACCATCCTATTTACCTCTGCCCAATCATATACTTTGTTAAGGTCTCTTTGTAGAGCGTTCCTATCTTCATCACAAGTAATTTCTCTACTTATTCTTGTGTCATCTGCGAAACTACTCACTACCGAATCCTTAACATTACTGTCTATGTCTTCAATCATAATAACAAACAGTATTGCAGCTAACACCGTACCTTGCGGCACACCGGATATTACCTTGGCTTCATCCGATTTCTCGTCGTTTGCAATAACTATCTGTTTCTGTTGTTTAAAAATTCTTTTAACCATCTTCCTACTTTATCCACGATATTGTGCTTTTCTAATTTTCTTCGCTAATATATTATGGTCTACTTTGTCAAAAGCTTTTGCAAAGTCTAAATAAACCACATCTGTTTCATTTCCGCTTTTCATATTTTTGAATATGTTCTCACGGTGGACTAACAGTTGGATTTGTGTACTTTTTCCGGGTACGAAACCATGTTATCCTTTATTAACAAATTATTTTTTATTAAATGTTTCATAATATTTTTTCTTCATTACCCTTTCGTACACTTTCATAATATGTGATGTTAGACTCACAGGCCTATAATTACTTGCCTCTAGTCTTTGATCCACTTTTGAAAGTAGGGGTAATATATGCTAATTTGTGCTCATCATAAATCTTGCCTGTATCTACACTTTGTCTTAATAATATTGCAAGTGGCTTTGCGATAGAATGAACTACTTTCTTTAACAAAATGGCAGGCACTCCATCCGGCCCTGCAGCAGCTCCATTTTTTAATTTCATTAATAGCCTGCACAATATCAGCTTCATTAATATCTATGTCAGCTAAATATTCACTATTTTCATCCCTTACTTCTATATCATTATCTTCATTATCTATTCTAGGGGTGAATTCTCTCTTATATCGTTCTGCCAATATGTTGCAAATTTCCTTTTTTTCATTCGTTAATCTCCCTTCAATTCTTAGAGGGCCAGTTTCTATTCTTCTTTTATTTCATCTTCTTCGCATATGAGTATAATAGTTTGGGGTTTTGCTTGATATTTAATAGGGTTTTTTCTTCCAAGTCCCGTTTTTCATTTTCTTTTGATTGTATAATCTTTTGTTCTGCATTTTCTATCTTACTTTTAGTTCTATAACTTTCCATGCATTTTTTTCTTTTGCAAGACCTTTTTTCCACTTTCTGATTTTCTGGAACAAGATGCTTCTGTCTCTTGGTATGCATGACTGATGTTTACTTTTCTTCTTCGGATATATTTATCCACTATTTTCTCTAATATTTTTATATAATATCTCCGTATTTACCTTCATATTATCACTTACGAAAATGTTATCCCAATCTTTGTTTAATTCTTCATTTATTTCTGACCATTTTATTTTATTTTTTACTGTAGAAGTTGTATTTTCCATATTCCTTCCACTTTTTCATTTCTTGCTTATCTCTGTTTTCACTTGCTTTGGAATGGACTGTTAATTCTATGACATTATGGTCTGAAATACTCGCATTATAAACTATTATTTCTTTAACATAATTCATCTCGTTCACAAATACTAGGTCTAAAGTATTTTCCTTTCTTGTTGGCAGGTGATTTATCTGTTGAATGTTGTATTCTAGTAGCATATCTATAGCTTTTCGAATTGCCTCTTATCTTCTGCACTACTATTACTCGCTTTTTTATATGTATAAGTACATTCCATCTCCTATTCGTTCTTTCCAGTCTACGAAAGGAAAGTTGAAGTCTCCAGATAGGAGAATGTCCAGTCCTTGTGATTTTCTACATATATCATCCAATTTTTCTATTATTAAGTCAAACTCTTTAGTATTAGGAGGTCTATATAGACTTTTCATTAATTTTTTAGTTCAAATTCTACCGCTATTGTTCCATTCTGATTACTATATTTCTCATATATTTTTTCCTTGTTTTTTGTCTTTCCCATATATTGCGGTTCCCCCTTGATTCCTATTTTTTCTATCTGATCTATAAGTTTGGAACCCTTTTATTTGATCATCATTCCCAGTCTCTTGGAATACCAGGTTTCACTTATATTCATTATATCTAGTTTTTCTTTTCAATTTGGGTTAGTTCTTCTAAGTAACTCTCTATTTTTCTTTTTGAGTTACTCGTAACTAAACCCTGCGTATTCATCACTATGATGGTTTGCGTGTTTTCTCCTTCATTTTAATATTGGTAATAATAAGGATTTTCCCATGTCTCTTTCCTGTTCTGGTATGTTGTTCTTTTTTTCATTTCCAGAAATTCTGTCATTAAAAAATCCAACTTTTTCCATAATATTTGTTCTTCCTTCATCATAATTATTCATTTTGTGTCTGAATCTGCAATTTTCTCCATATTTGCAATATCCTCTTTGCATAATAAAAACAGTTATTATCTCTTGAGTAGAATCTTGGAGCTGATGCATTGAAATTTTTTTGCTGACACCTCTGCATATCTCGTTGATGGCTTGCTTTTTTCTTTTTACCTGATATTCTTCATTCTCTCTTTATTTCTTTCTTATTTTGGATTTTATTACTTGATTGGTTATTTATTTGATTATTTTTCATGGCTACAGGGTGCATATATTTACATTTTTTGTCGAACTTACATCCTTTTTCCTTCTTTTAGGTTTTTGCATATTTTTGGATGTAGATCTCTGCAATCATCCTCATATCCATCTAGGTATGCACATTTACCATATATTTCATAGTTGTGACATACCTTAGGATGTTGTAGTAACATTTTTCTCCAAATCTGCAATTCCCTCTTTTCAAAAGGTTGCAGACTTTGTCTTTTTTGTATATTTTTTTCTCTTTCCCGTCATTGTGTAGATCTGGGTAGAGCCTCTTCGGCATTTTCTTTTGTGTTGTCATATCGTAATTTATTTCTTCGTAGGTATGCTGCTTTATAGCCTCATATGTAGTATCAATGAGTATCTCTGCATCCTACTTTTATCTTGTTCTTTGTTTTCCTTATCTTTTTCTGTCATTTCAGTTTTGTTTACTTCTCTTACGTTTTCCCTTCTTCTTCTTCTTCTTCTTCTCTTCTCTTCGTTTTCTTCTCTTTCTTCATTCCTCAACTATTTGTACAATTCAATCCTTTTGTTTAATAACATTGTCTATCCATGGTAGACATGTTGAGCAAAAAATTCTTGTGTTCTTTTTCTCATATCTTGCATTACCTCAGCACACTGTGGATGGGTCGGAATGTTGCATGCAGCACACATTTTTTCTTGATTTATGGTTTTGTGGATTAACTATGCTATACCACACCTTACACAGTTTACATGCTTTTGGCATTCTTTTTCCTAATGCATTCAATTAGGATATTCACAAGGTTCACCTTATTCTTTTTCTTTGTCGGAATATGTTGGTTTATGTATATCTTTATGAGTCTCTTGACCACTTGGATTTTATTTGGAACTTCTTCAATTATTTTCAAGATGTTTTCATTTGATTTGTTCCAGTTTGAAGGATTGTATCCTTCTAATATATCTATGAATGCTTTTGTATCTTTTTCGTTAGGACGTTGCTGATTTCATAGATCAAATGCCATTCCCTCCTGTACCTAATCGTATTGCGAATCTGCCAAGCAAGCTAAATCTCGCCATTTTTTTCCGCAGTTGGCTGCCATCTTGTTCTGATTTACAGTATTTCACTTGATAAACTAACTTAGAAGACGCTTTATCCTACTATTTTCACACTAATCTTATCACCGATAGTTCACGAACACTTCTAGATATTTCTCAAATTCTAGACGTTTGGACAGAGAGAGAGAGAGAGAGAGAGAGAGAGAGAGAGAGAGATTTCTAATTCCAAGGAACTCAACTTATATTTCATACTGATTTGTTATAGGTAAATTTCAGAGTAATTTACTGAGAGAGAGAGAGAGAGAGAGAGAGAGAGAGAGAGAGAGAGAGAGAGAGAGAGCCTTGAGTTGTGACTGCAATTTAAAATAACAGGTAATAAAACTACGTTTAGCGGTAATGGGCTACAATGAAGTCAGAAGGTCTATAGTTCCTTATTTAAAGATTTAAAAAATTCTAGTGACATAAACCATTACTTAAAAGTAAATAATAAATAAATAAGTAAACAAGTATATAAATAAAAGTGTGAATTGATTAATGATTTGATAAATGTAAAGATGAAATTATACTTTCAACATCCTTTCCTTTTTTCTTCTTAGGCACATTTCACTAACTTTCATTTTCACTCACTTCCTGATTTTTTTTTTTTTTTTTTTTTTGTACTCTTGACTGAGCACTTTGTCACATCCGCTTTTCAACTTGAGTGATGATGATGATGACGAGAGAGAGAGAGAGAGAGAGAGAGAAAGAGAGAGAGAGAGAGAGAGCTCAGAAATCCTAAGATGACGGAGATGAGTGTGTTTGTTTGCATTAAGTTGTGTCTTTTTAACACAGATTTTCAACAAGTCTTAAAGTACGGTTGCTAGCCTCATGCCTTCCTGGGCAGTGATCTATCACAAAGTAAAATAAGCTTATCGAAGCCTGTCTATGAAAAGGCATAAGTGAGGCGAGTAGAGTGGTGGTGGGAGAGGACTAATATAAGTAAAGACTAGTAGCTGTCTAAGTACGAAGTCTTCTCTCTTATAAGTATGCTGTAGATTCTTATAAGCCAAGACTAGTGGGTGTTTTAAGTATGAAGTCTTCTCTGTTATAAGTATGCTGTAGATTCTTATAAGCAAAGACTAGTAGCTGACTTAATTACGAAGTCTCGTCTGCTATAAGTAGAGAGTAATAACTCTAGACTTTAAGGAAAGTGCTGTCAAAATTCGGGTGAAAAATATGCCAAAAATAAGGACCAGTTGGGAAGAGAGATGTGGCTGTCAATTTGGGAGCAGTATCTGTCATAATGACAGAGAAGTGACTGTCATAAGAGAAGGACTAATGACTTAGAATGATGTGCCCACACTCCAGTAAGACATACAAGTCAGCTACTTATTACTATAGTAGATTCACATCAGCTGTGCATCCGATGTCTAGTCCAGTCCCTTACGACGCTCCTGATTGGCTGTTGATAAGCCAATCACAGGGCTGGAAACTCTCAGTCTCGCGAGAGAGTTCACATAGGCAGGATGTATGTCCCATATCTCTGGATGGATGCCTATGAAAAACGTATCCCTCAAGAGCGGTGGAACATACACCCTGCCTACGTGAACTCTCTCGAGAGACTGAGTTTCCAGCCCTGTGATTGGCTTATCAACAGCCAATCAGGAGCGTCGAAGGGACTGGCCTAGACATCAAACAATCCCCACAAACTTCAAACAACGGCGCCTACAGTGAGCTCAGCCAAGAGTAACTATATACCTTGATAAGAACCAACAACGCTTGAACAGGAGCAACAAGGCTTAAAGCAGGATCAAGCAGGCACAAACAAACCCGACCGAGCTTGAACGAAAGCACCCAAGCACAAACAAAAGCAAGAGAGACTCAGGGTCTTTGCAAAGATAGTGTTTCTATCCACACAATGTGTTTCTTATCAGGAAGTACTTTGGAGAGATCGACATAAACGCTGGAAAATTTGTCGACGACAGGAATTTGTGTTTGTTTATTTGCGCGGTGGAGATTAAAGGAGAGAGAGAGAGAGAGAGAGAGAGAGAGAGAGAGAGAGAGAGAGAGAGAGAAGGGGGTTTAAGAGGGAGGAAAGGTCCATGAAATACAATAGCTTTTACTCAGGTGGGGTGGGGATTATAAAATTAACATACATTCATTCTCTCTCTCTCTCTCTCTCTCTCTCTCTCTCTCTCTCTCTCTCTCTCTCTCTCTCTCTCTCAGGAAACATCAATGTCATTACGCATTCACTAGATCGTGATTATATATATACATATATAATATAAATTTCCTTACCCCAAAAAAATCCCTAGCTAGGGAAATTCCCCTAGTCCCCTTTGAACCTCCACCCCCTTCCCCCCTTCCCCTCACCCCCGTCTCCCCCCCTACCCCTCTGCATCCCTGGCAGGATGAGAATAATGGTCAAAAATCCCTGAACAGGAAATAATCCAGCGGACTTTTTTTGCCAAGACTTCCTGTCTCGTGAAGTACGTAAGTTGCACACTCACTCACACAGACACTGAGGGGGAGGTGAGGATGAAGTGAGAAAAAGAGAGTGAGAATGATGATGGTGAAGATAAGATGAGAGAGAGAGAGAGAGAGAGAGAGAGAGAGAGGATATCATATGTGTTAAAAATGCAAATAAATTGAGAGTTATGTGGGTATTTTTGAGAGAGAGAGAGAGAGAGAGAGAGAGAGAGAATGCGTATACAGACAATATAAAGACTTATGTGCATAGTCTTACATACCCTCACTTTAAACAAATGAAATGCAGTATCTTATTTCAAACTATACAAATACATACGTGAACAAGCTTGTATGCATGTATGTATAAATGCCAGTATGTATTATAAATCAAATTCATTCCCAATCGGCATACATACAAATATACATATATATATACATAAAACAGACTTGTGTTATCAAATCATTATATTTTGCTTTGAAGATACAGACATAATATATATGTCCATTATGCATGAATATTTATGTATTTTTCTACCTTCTCATGCTCTGTATACGAAGTATAACAGACCCTACACTCTGCTACACCTCACCACATCCAGTATACATCAAGTCATTATACCCAACCATACATACTGCTTTGAAAATCTATACCATTAGCATATATGTCCAGTATACATGAATGTGTGGTTTCTTCTACCTTCTCATACTTTGTATACCAAAATAACAGACCCTACATCCTTCTACACCTTTAATCTCCCGACCCCTCCCCCCCCCCCCCGCAACCCCTTCGTCCCTTGCGGGTGTCCCAGGCAAACCAACGCATGCCGTGGAATCCTCCAGCCAAGAAAAGGGTCTGCAATCTGCATCACAATGACCCAATTAAACAATGCTTTCAAGGTCAGGTCAATATTGCGTAATGCAGCATCGTCGTCAGTACGATGATTTAAGAGATCAATATCATGCAATGTGAACATCAGAGAGAGAGAGAGAGAGAGAGAGAGAGAGAGAGAGAGAGAGACAGAGAGAAGGAAGTCTGTACTATGATAATGAATGGGGGGAGGGGAGAAAGAGAGAGAAGGCATTGTATATATGATACGGAAGAGAGAGAGAGAGAGAGAGAGAGAAGGAATTGTACTATACATGATACAAGAGAGAGAGAGAGAGAGAAGAATTGTACTAAACATGACAGGGAGAGAGAGAGAGAGAAGAGAGAGAGAGAGAGAGAGAGAGAGAGAGAAGAAGAAATTTTAGACTTTATCAACAAATGAAACAGATAAACAGAGAGACGGAATAACTCAAAATTCTATTAGCAAGCAACAAACAAAACGAGAGAGAGTGAGAGAGAGAGAGAGAGAGAGAGAGAGAGAGAGAAAATAGAAACACAACTGATACATCCGGTAATTGACGGAAAGGTATGTCGTATCAAGAGCAGCAACGATCCTTAAGTAGAGATTCCACGGTATTATATGCCGGTACTTAGATTATGTATTCGCTTCTACCAGTTTGAATGGGTTAGGTTTCTATCTATCTAACTAGAGAGAGAGAGAGAGAGAGAGAGAGAGATTGACGATTCATCACCTCAAGAGGACTGAACTTTATTGGGTAGATCATGACCCCCTCAACGAGCAGTGGATCGTTCAAATCTCTCATCACACTCATCTCTCTCTCTCTCTCTCTCTCTCTCTCTTTCTGCCCAGTCATAGCTCACCCACATGATCGAAACAGGCTCACGCGGAGGTTTATAGGTCATGATACAAAGCTCCCATCCCATAAAAGAAGAAGAAGAAAAAAAAACACGACCCTCCCAATAATGCAATCTCTCTCTCTCTCTCTCTCTCTCTCTCTCTCTCTCTCTCATCAGTCACCCTTCTGTCTCTCCGTTACACGGATAAAGTTTACTTTCCTCACTCGCTCTCTCTCTCTCTCTCTCTCTCTCTCTCTCTCTCTCTCTCTCCCTGCATTCCAGAAAATCACTCAAGTGTCAATAAGGTCGACTAGGCGTTCAAAGCCCATCCAGATTTGATCTCTAATGACAGCCTCACTTCCCATCGCTTGCCAGATGTTATGCTCGTATATACATATATACAGATATATATATAGTGTATCAGGGCTGATTATACTGCTCTCTCTTTTTTTTTTTTTACTGTAATGCAGAGGGCGTGAGCGCCCTTGTGCACCCAGTGTGCAATTGCTTGCTTGAACCTCTCGCCCTTGCAAAATGAATGCACTGTGCATGCGAGCGCAGAGTGAGTTCAGACACGAACAGGGAAGCTTAAGTATATGTTTCAGTTTGCTCTTTATGGCAATACGTAACTGATAAGTTTCATACACTTTCTTGAATTTATGCCAATTCTTTCAAACAGACGGATGTCATCAACGTCGAGACGTTACGTCCCGAGTATGGTGATATGGGCACAATATTACCATCCTCATACTATTATTATTATTATTATTATTATTATTATTATTATTATTATTATTATTATTATTATTCAGAAGAGTGAGCCCTATTCATATGGAACAAGCCCACCAAGGGGCAAACTGACTCTAAGTTGTTGTTATTATTATTTTATTATTATTATATTATTATTATTTTATTATTATTATTATTATTATTATTTATTATTATTCAAATGAACCCTATTCATAAGGAGGAAATCAACAAAAGGGAGGCCACTGACTTGACGTTTTATATTTATTATTATTCCATTATTATTATTATTATTATTATTATTATTATTATTATTATTATTATTATTATTATTATTATATTCAGAGACGAACCATATTCATATGGAACAAGCCCATCAAAGGCGCCACTGAATTGAACTTATTATTATTATCATTATTATTACTATTATCATTATTATTACTATATTCAGAACACGAACCCTGTTTCATATGGAAGAAGTCCACCAAAGGGGCCATTGACTTGGAAGTTGTTATTATTATTATTATTATTATTATTATTTTTTTTTGCTCTATCACAGTCCTCCAATTCGACTAGGTGGATATTATTGTGTGTTCCGGGTGCATCCTGCCTCCTTAGGAGTCCATCACCTTTTCTTACTATGTGCGCCGTTTTTTTCTAGGATCACACTCTTCTGCAAGAGTCCTGGAGCTACTTTCAGTCTCTATTTTTCCAGATTCCTTTTCAGGGATCTGGGGATCGTGCCAAGTGTTTCCTATGATTAAGGGTACAATTTCCACTGGCATATCCCATATCCTTCTTATTTCTATTTTCTGGTCTTGATACTTATCATTTTTTCCCTTTCTTTCTCTTCAACTCTGGTGTCCCATGGTATTGCGACAGCAATGAGTGATAACGTCACGTCTGGTCTATTTGCACGTATCACTATAGTCCCAGAGGATCTTTGCTTGTTCGTTTTCTATCACTCCTTCAGGTTGGTGTTCGTACCCACTTATTACTGCAAGGTAGCTGGTGTTTCTTTCACAGGCTCCAGTGGAGGGCCTATTGCCACTGAAATCATGTCTTTCTTGTACTGGTTCTGTGCAAGTGGTTTATGGTCTTCATTTTTTCGTATTGCACTTCCTACATAATGGAGAGATGTGATTTCCCGTCAACCGTTCTTTGAACATATCTGGTTCTTATGGCCTAATCTTTTGCCGCTGTTATCATTCCTTCAGTTTCCTTCTTGAGCTCTCCCCTCTGTAACCATTGCCATGTTATTATTATTATTATTATTATTATTATTATTATTATTATTATCATTCAGAGACGAACCAATTCAAGCCTTCAAAGAATATTACGTTTTTCATTAGATAGAAGAAACAGCCCTCCCTCCATTATATTACAGTTAATTGTAATGAGCAAAAAATCACTTTTGTAAAAAAAAATGCACAAATTTTGTCACAGGACACAAACATGGCAAAATGGAGACACCGGATGTACGCCCATATACGCAAGTCAGCTAAATTTTTTTTGTTTTTATTTACCCTTCTTTTTTTCCAATGACTGAGTAAACAGCAAACTGTCCAACACCCACAGCACAATACAGTTGTTCCATGTCATAAAACTGATGACAAGTCTGATTACAGAGAGAGAGAGAGAGAGAGAGAGAGAGAGAGAGAGAGAGAGAGAGAGAGAGAGAGAGAGAGAGAGAATTCTTTACTATGATAAAAAGGAATGGACATGAAAAAGTAACATCATTTTTATCAATTAAATGGAGAGAGAGAGAGAGAGAGAGAGAGAGAGAGAGAGACCTTACCTTACCTTACAGACCTTACATCTTGTTCGGGTTGCCCCAGGTCCCTCAGTGGAGGCCACCTCTACTTGTCTACCAGAGAGTTGCTTAGTTACATCTTCCGGTATATTTTGCATCTTCCAATCTTGGATGGTCTGGGATGCAGTTTAGATATTTGTCGAGCTTATTCTTAAACACATCTACGCTCACTCCTGATATATTCCTCAGATGAGCTGGCAACGCATTGAATAGACGCATAGACGCTGCATTATCGATGCTGGTGCGTAGTGGATTAATGTCCTGTGTGCTTTCCTTATTTTTCCTGTATAGTTTTGGGCACTATTAATCTACCTCTGCTTGCTCTTTCTGATATTTTTAGTTCCATGATATTTTCTGCTATTCCTTCTATCTGTTTCCATGCCTGAATTATCATGTAGCGTTCTCTTCTCCTTTCTAGACTATATAATTTTAAGAATTGTAGTCTTTCCCAGTAGTCTAGGTCCTTAACTTCTTCTATTCTAGCTGTAAAGACCTTTGTACACTCTCTATTTGTGCAATATCCTTTTGATAGTGTGGGTACCATATCATATTGCAATATTCAAGTGGACTACGAACATATGTTTTTTATAAAGCATAATCATGTGTTTTCAGCTTTTCTTGTTTTGAAGTGCCGTCCACAACATTCCCATTTTTGCTTTACATTTTTTTGCCCCACAGAGTTGCTATTTGATCATTGCATAACATGTTCCTATTCATCATCACAACCAAGGTCTTTAACTGCTTCCTTATTTGTGATGGTCTCATTATTAGTCCCTTATATGCATATAGCTTTCTTTCTCTGTCTCCATAATTTATTGATTCAAATTTATCAGAGTTAAATACCATCCTATTTACCTCTGCCCAATCATATACTTTGTTAAGGTCTCTTTGTAGAGCGTTCCTATCTTCATCACAAGTAATTTCTCTACTTATTCTTGTGTCATCTGCGAAAACTACTCACTACCGAATCCTTAACATTATTGTCTATGTCTTCAATCATAATAACACAAACAGTATTGCAGCTAACACCGTACCTTGCGGCACACCGGATATTACCTTGGCTTCATCCGATTTCTCGTCGTTTGCAATAACTATCTGTTTTCTGTTGTGTAAAAATTCTTTTAACCATCTTTCCACTATCCACGATATTGTGTTTTCTAATTTTCTTCGCTAATATATTATGGTCTACTTTATCTAAAGCTTTGCAAAGTCTAAATAAACCACATCTGTTTCATTTCCGCTTTTCATATTTTTGAATATGTTTTCACGGTGGACTAACAGTTGGGTTTGTTGTACTTTTTCCGGGTACGAAACCATGTTGTCCTTTATTAAACAAACATTATTTTTTTTATTAAATGTTTCATAATATTTTTCTTCATTACCCTTTCATACACTTTCATAATATGTGATGTTAGACTCACAGGCCTATAATTACTTGCCTCTAGTCTTGATCCACTTTTGAAAGTAGGGTAATATATGCTAATTTGTGCTCATCATATATCTTGCCTGTATCTACACTTTGTCTTAATAATATTGCAGTGGCTTGCGATAGAATGAACTACTTTCTTTAACAAAAGAGAGAGAGAGAGAGAGAGGGAGTCCTTCACTATGAAAGAAGGAATGGAAGGATGATGAGAGAGAGAGAGAGAGAGAGAGAGAGAGAGAGAGAAATTCATACTTTATCAATAAATGAAACAGAGAAATAGACATATAGAAACGAAACGACTGCAAAACCCTTACTAACAAACAACAAACAAACGGAAGAGAGAGAGAGAGAGAGAGAGAGAGAGAGAGAGAGAGAGAGAGAATACACTCGTTCACCTTCCCTTACGCAACATCTGATGTTCTACATTATAATGACGCAATCTGATTTGAATTGCCATTACACAACTGACTGGTTTTCGATTCTTGGGCTATTTTCTCCCATTCTTGAGTTACGAAGGGGTCGAGACGAAGGGAAAGGAGGAAGGCCGGGTTGTATGCGTGTGTGTGTGTGTGTGAGTGTGTGTGTACAATACTATTCTAAGACCTTAGTAAGAAGTTCATCACGATTTTGTGAATTTCTTAGCAATAATAATAATATAATAATATATTTGATGCAATGGCTGGCAGACTTTCCAAAATGAATAATGATAGCTCTAGTAGTAATATAGTATTAATAATAATAATAATAATAATAATAATAATAATAATAATAATCATAATAATAATAATAAACAGAATCTACTAGTTGAATAACAACAGCCTAGGATTAATGAATGCCATTCAAATTGCCCACAAATCATATTAGGCGCTAATTGGTTGCGCAAGAAATAAATTATCATTATTACTATTATTATTCAGAGGTTGAACCCGGTTCATATGGAACAATTCCACCACAGGGGCCACTGACTTGAAATTCAAGCTTCCAAAAGAATATTATTGCGTTCATAAGAAAGAAGTAATTGAGGGTAATGGGAAATACAGAAAGAGCTCAAATGAACAGATAAGTAGTAAAAATGTAAAGTAAAGTATTGCATCTTCCTCTGACCCCAATAACTATTGAACAAGCAAGTTGATTAGGAATAGAAATTACAATGAATGGGTAAGATTGGCCAAGCAAATTGAGGGTGATTAGGAGATGAGAAGTCGAGATATCTCAGCTATTCAAGAAGTAATACGTTCAAGTGTAATTACCTGGAATGTAAACAGGTATAATAAAAATGTAATGAACTGTAATAAATTACGTGTTCGCTTTTGATATGACGATGGCAGAGAGGATTAAGTCATTGCTCAGAGTTCAAAGATCATTGACGTCTTATCGCAATAATAATATCTTGAAGATATCATGAATAATTTTGTGGAAAGCTCGGGGGAGAGAGAGAGAGTGGAGTGAGAGTGCTTGTAATAAGGAGATGAATAAATGATTCAGTGTTATGGGTGGGGGGGTTGGGGGGGTTGTGTGGGTGGGTGTGTGTGTTGGGGGGGGGGGGGGGGGGGGTGGGGGGGGGGCGGGATGGTGGGTGATAGACGTGCTGCTGATAAACGTTGTGTGCAGTTTTGTGAAGCCTCGAATGTGGTCAAGTTTCCTGTACAGGAAGTTTCATGATCCTATCTCTCTCTCTCTCTCTCTCTCTCTCTCTCTCTCTCTCTCCAAATCATCAGCATTAATTGGACGAGGTAATTGTAACGAGATAATCGCCCACTTGATGAATGCTCGCAACTGTGCGTGTGTGTGAGAGAAAAAGAGAGAGACAGGGATGTGCAATAGTTAAGTCGTGTACCTGACAATTATCTTCCAGCTGAAGGTGAGCCCAGATTTCATTCCTTAAGACCCCTCCATGTTTCTTTCCACTGGTTTACCATGTTGTTGTTTTTTATTTGATGTTGTTTTTGTCGTGCTATGTAACTCGCAACCTATTGGTGACATGCAGAAGTTGCTGACTTTTTTATGACATTTCATGGTCCTATCCAGCGAGTGCCAAAGCTTCGTTTTTCTCTTATGTTCCCCGACTTGTTTTCAACATGTTTGTGACATGCATGCACTCAATTGCTGACATGTTTATGACATTTCACAGTCCTATTTAGCAAGTGCTTCATAAAAATATTCAGCATTTGCCAAAGCTTCGTTTTTCCCTTATGTTCCTTGTCTTGTTTTCAACATGTTTATGACATGCATGCAATATGTTGCTGATATGTTGTTGACATGGCAGTTGTAACCAGTGTTCCATACATCTCATTTGACAAACAATCATTCTCCATGAGCAGCTGCTGACTTGTTTTCAACTTGTTTGTGACATGCATGCAATATGTTACTGACATGTTCATGACGTTTTCACCATATTATGGGCGCACCTTGATGCTACAGACATTGCCAAAGCTTCGATCTTTACTTATGGGCATTGATTTGTTGACAGTTTGTTTGCAACATACATGCAATGAGTTGCCAACATGTTTATGACATTTTTTACTGTAAAGGACGTCCCCTAATACTTCAAAGCTGAAATACAGTTCATCATTCATCATTCTTTAGCCATATTGCTTTGCAGTTACCCATGCGTGAACCACAATGAACAAGCACTACACAGAAACAGATTCTTCAAACCAGTGAAATTTAAGACAAATAAAACGATTTCAACCCTGACAACCTCCTCCTCCTCCTCCTCCTCCTCCTCCTCCCAAGTCATACGAGAAACTCTCCAAGTTACGTGACAACAAATTCTGCCGACGGTGCATACGTGATTGACATCTTGGATCTATCGATGAACCCGGATTCGAAATCGATGTCCTGAGATACTGAAGTCACTACAGTAGGCATCCTGATGTCACTTAGCCTCCATCAGCATAATACTACACCACTTCGATTGGCAGACGATTGGTTTGGAAGACGATTGGTTTGATAGACGATTGGTTTGGAATTCGAGGAGAGATATTGTCCAGATGACTTCTGATTGACGTTTGGTTCACGTGACTTGGAGAGGGGGGTTGGGGTGGCAACTGCTTGTCTAGAAATAGCCCCTTGTTGGTACTGTGAGGAGATTCCTGGGTCCTATGTAATCTTAAGAATGTTCAGCTTCAGCGTTCATTGAAGGTGACTGCGTTGGTAATAAGCCTTAAGTAGGAGTCTATGTAATGACTAAAATTTTTTTGGGAATCTTAGGAATCTATTTGTAAATAAGAATTTATT
>NC_061109.1:89842515-89870015 GCF_015104395.2 Macrobrachium nipponense
ATTTGCGTCATAATATCTGTACCTTGACGTTTATGAAATAAAACTTGTTATTCATTATATTAATATTCACGTGAAAGTATGATGCCATGATACTTATGTCATATTATCTATATTTTGATATGTAGTAATAATAAAACCCTAGTATCTTATTATTGATGTCATAATATATATATTATATTTGTCTTGTTATTTATGGATTCATAATATTAGTGTTGTAATACTTTTATCATTGTATCTATCTTGCTATTCATGATATCGTGGTACTTATATCATTGTATCTGTCATAATATGTATGTCATATCATTTATATCACCATACAGGGAATATAATAAAAATTCATAATTATGGTAATAACCCTTTACAACCCCTGATTCAACCCAATTTTTTTACCCTAACCTCACAACCTCCCAAGAGGTTTAAATACCCAAATCTCACAGCTTCACGAGAGGTTTAAGACTTTACAACCTCATAAGGTATATAGACCTCACAAGGGCTATAAAAAACCTCACGACCTCATATGAGGTTCAAAACCCTCCAACCTCACAACCTCATATAAGGTTTTAAAACCCTCCAACTTCACAATAGGTTTAAAACCGTCAAAACCTCACAAGAGGTTTACAAACCCTCCAACCTCATAAGAGGTTTACAAACCTCACCAAGAGGTTTACAAACATCACAAGAGGTTTACAAACCTCACAACCTCATAACCTCAAAAAAGGTTTACGAACCTCACAAACATATATGAGGTTTAAAACCCTCCAACCCCACAAGAGGTTTAAAAAACTTACAACCTCATATGAGATTTAAAACCCTACAACCCCACAAGAGCTTTAAAACCTTCACTACCTCATATAAGGTTTAAAACCCTTCAACCTCACAAGAGGTTTACAAACATCACAACCTCATAAGAGGTTTACAAACCTCACAACCTCATAAGAAGAGATTTCGACACTCAACCTCACAAGATGTTTAAAACCCTCATTATAACCTCCTAAACCTCACAGCCTCTTTCATATCACAGCCTTAACCTCTTCTACTTACGAAATAACTAATTCATGCTAATTCATACTAAATCTAGTACAACCTCAAAAGGGGGTTTGAAATCTCACCATTATTACTTGGGTCACAATGAGGCCGGTTGGTGGGAATTGTAAAGATTGATTGATGGATTCCTTGTTGAAATCTGGCGTCGCAACGTTCGTGGTCAAAGAGGCAGAAAAGCGTCTAGGAAGGAAACTTTTTTTTATTTATTATAGGAGTTCTTTAAAAGGAGAGAGAGAGAGAGAGAGAGAGAGAGAGAGAGAGATAAGAAAATGGGAAGCAAAAAATCATAAACAGATACGAAAATGGGAAGCCAGAAACCATAAACAGAGAGAGAGAGAGAGAGAGAGAGAGAGAGAGAGAAAAGAAAATGGAAGCAAAAAAGGCATAAACAGAGAGAGAGAGAGAGAGAGAGAGAGAGAGAGAGAGAGAGAGAGAGAGAGAGAGGTCATGTTTCCCAGTTGGGTGGTGTGACCTGTTGGAGGAGTCAATTTGAGACGACCTGAGGCAGAGGGGGACACTGGGGTTATTGCGCAGTCCATGGACTGGGGGGAAGGGGGGAGATGGAGGAGGGAGAGGTAGGGGAGAGGGGACAGGGAGATGAGAGGGTGAGGGGGAGAGGGACTTGATAGCACTGTACTGTCGTCATCAACGACGAATTAGAAAACCTACATTCATAATTATAGAAAAATTTGATAGGAATGGTAGAGGGTATATATATATATATATATATATATATATATATATATATATATATATATATATATATATATATATATATATATACTTTACTGTATATATACGTACACATAAAATATATTTTCACATATAATTACATATACTATATACAAATATATAGTGTACATGTATATTATATTTGCTTTAAAAACTACATAACAACCAGAAATGTGAATACCTCTCTCTCTCTCTCGCTCTCTCTCTCTCTCTCTCTCTCTCTCTCTCTCTCCGGGAAAATAAAAAACTATCCTTCGCGTCCAGCGGCTGGAAAAAAATAGAGAGAAAAAAAAAGAAAGTCCGTGAACGTGATACTAGAAAGAAAGCTGAATGAAAGCCGACCCTAGAGTGGCCCCCCGAAAAGTTTTGGGCAGAAAAGCAAGAAGCACAACGCTCTCAGTTAATCTCACGGATCTTCTTACTACCAGAGTCTACTAAAGCCTGCTGGCCTGCAGAGCGTTGTTTGAAAGAAATTGTGTCGTTGCAGTGTGTATGTTTATGTGTATATATATAATGAAACTCAACAAAATATTTCCCAAGCCACAAAGCCTAATTTGAACCCTCATTCTGAAGCTCAATTTAGACACTTCACCTCAGACAAATCTCTCTCTCTCTCTCTCTCTCTCTCTCTCTCTCTCTCTCTCTCTCTCTTATATCTCATATCTCAGAAGTATGTCACCAGGAAGAAGAAGCCCTTTGAGGGGAAGTACCTTGGATACTTTTAAACCTCCTCCTTCTTGTCATTCCTTCTCCTCTCTTTCTTTCTTTTTTCTTCTTCTTCTTCTTCTTCTTCTTCTTCTTCTTCTTCTTCTCGTCCTTAAAGGGCTTCTACTTTCGGTTCCTTTTTCTTTCCCCCTTTTAAGGTCTTTGGCCTAATATTCTGATCTAATTCTTTATTCGTTCTCCGGGTCTTCTAAGGTTACACTTCTTGACTTTCCAGTTTTTTTATTGTTTAAAATTTTTTTTTGAAAGTTTAAAATTTTTTTGGGAGACCTTCGTCCATCTATGGTTCCCTGTCCCTTTAGGCAAACTTATGGAAAAGTGTTCTTTATAATATGGAGAAAGAAAACTATTTTTATGGGAATTCATAATTTCCTTGAGTGCAATAAATTTTTTATTTTATTTTCCATATTTAATTTCTGTTTTTGAAGTTCCAGTCTTTTAAGTTTTTGACAAATATTTTAAGAGACCTTAGTCATCCTATGGTTTCCCATCCCTTCAGACAATGTTATGAAAAGGTGCTCTCTTAAAATAAGAGAGAAACTATTCTTTTTATAGTGAATTTATTTTTCCCTTGAATATTATTGAATTAGGTTACTAATTTTCATTTCCTTCGTTATTTTTCTCTCGCTTATTTCATCACCTTGCATTTTGCTTTCCTTTCATGCTTCTCTTTTCAGTTAGTTATTCTACCCCATTCTTTTATATATATATATATTCTTATTCCTTGTAATTCTTCTCAATATCTTCTTTATCTCATTTTCCTCTCCACACAACCCTTCAATGCTTATTTTCCTTACATCTGCAAGTTCATTTCAATCCTTCAATCTTTCCTCCATACTTCCTTTCGTCTTAGAATTCTCATCTCTCTCTTCCTCTCACAAGAAATATTCATGGGAACACAAATCACTCCCCCTTTTTATTTTAGGAAGTTCTGACACCCAAGAGGAGGACCATCTTTCTAAGCATTTAAACACTTAAAAGGTCCCTTTCTCCTAAGGAAGGGTCGTAGAAACACTCTCACTGACAACAAACATTGGGCTTTATGACTCCGAAGAGGATTTTTTCTCCCTTCATGGCAAGGGGAAGTACGTGCAGCACTCTTTCTAAATACAGCTGATGGGAAGCCCATGATTCTATGCTCAAGTGCAACCTCGCCATCTCTAAAAGCAGGGTATGGGACAGTCATGCTACTATGCTGGTTTCGGAAAGATGTTTATGAAGAGTTGTATGAGTGGTACAGACATACAGTAACATCATTTTTCTTTCAAATACTACCTATTTTCAAAAGTGGAGTATGTTGGCCATACCGACCTCCAAATTGAAAACATGGGTTAAAGAGCACATAGGGTGGAAAATGCCCTCTCCAATACCCTGTGTTTCCCCTACACCCACAGCCATGATGCCCCAAAATATTGGGTATGAATGACATACATGTATCATCATCTTCCTTAGCAATACCAAAAATTACCTATTTCTAAAAGTGAAGCATGTTTGCCATACCAACATCCAAATTGAAAACGGGTTAAAGAGCACCTTGGGTAGAATACCCCTCTCCAAAACCCTGCATTTCTCCTACCCACCAGCACTGATGCCCCAAAATATTTGATATAACTGGCATGGACGTGCAGGGACATTATCTTTCTTTCAAACACCTACTAATACCATGGTTAAAAATGGAGCATGTTGCCAATACCAATACCCAAATTGACAACACGGGTTACAGAGCATTTTGGGTGGATAACCCCCCCTCTCCAATACCCTGTGGTCTAGCCCCCAGCCCCAAACCCTTCCCAAAAGCTCCATCCAACTCTTGTTACCTTTCCCCTAAATATTTTTATTAGGTCATAAAGATGTCAATGTCTGGAGGGTGGAAGTTAGGCAGGAACTTCAAGGAAAAAGTGGAAAATCCTAAGAAAACAGTGTTTGGGAAACAGTAGAAGCAAAGTTATTATTATTTATGAAGACTACAGTGAGAAATACTGATATTACACTGAGCAAAGTAGAGGCAAGGTTATCATTATTTATGAATACTGTACTGAAACCTACTGAAACAGTAGGCTCAAAGCTATTATTATTCATGAAGACTACAATGAAAAGTGCTGCTTTCTATATTTACAATGAAAACAAGGCAACCAAAACTATCCTTATTTAGTAGCAGTACTGCATAGTATAGTAAAAGTAGTAGTATAGGTAATATATATAGTAGTAGTATACTAGTACAGAGTATAGTATAGTATAGTAGTAGTAGTATATTATAGAAGTGGTGTATTATTAAAAATAAGACAAAAACCTCAAGGGCAATAAAAAATAAACACAAAAACATGTGTTTTGTAAACATCTTAAAAAAGCATTCACATGAATCATTGCAAACATAACAAAAGACGATTGCCAATATGATAAAATACCAATAAGCGAGACTTTCAACGTAAAATTACGAATGATGACAACAGCAATAAAAGGCGATAATAACAGTGAAAGTGAAAGATGCAGGACGAGAGTAAATGGCTGCTGGAAGCAATAAAAAGAAATAAAGGGTGATTACCACAATGACAAACAAAAGACAGATAATAAAGGTTCGAGAGCAAAAGATTTGTTTCTTGGCAAATTCTCTCTCTCTCTCTCTCTCTCTCTCTCTCTCTCTCTATATATATATATATATATATATATATATATATATATATACTATATATATATATATAAACACACACACACACATATATATATACACTAACATTAAGAGCTTAAATTGATTTAACCAGTTTATAAGGTCACAGATAATATTAATATTACATAACCTGTAACCAAGACATAAAAATACAGGAGACATTCAGAACTGTAGCCAACTAAATGGAAACTTCTACTTGTAGGGTTTACAGGTAACACTAAGGTCTGACACCAATTACAAACCTGTAACAAAGATATTTAGAGGTACATGTAACATACAGAACTGTAGAAAATTAAATAGAGAATTAAACTTGTAGGGTTACAGGTATTATTAAGAGCTGTAGCCCATTACAAACCTGTAACCCAAGAACCAAAGAGTTATAGGTAACTTCAAGAGCTGTAGCCAATTAAATGTTCAAGTTGCAATTGACCGGTTGATTTACATATACTGGCGTTACAACAGAAAATGGGATTTACAGGGAAACAATGAAATCTTCATAAAATAAAATAAAATAAAAACAACAGGAAGAGAAATATATCTTGATGCATAGTTCAGGCACGGTACTGGAAGAAATAAAGAGAGAGAGAGAGAGAGAGAGAGAGAGAGAGAGAGAGAGAGAGAGAGAGAGAGAGAATGTTCAGAAAGCAGTCTCGAAATGTACAGCCAATTATAAAAATTCCTAAGAAAGAGAGAGAGAGATAAATGATAAAATCATATGAATTATACCTGATGATAAACAACTTGCACACAGGTATGTGTATGAATAATGGGAAATGAGAGAGAGAGAGAGAGAGAGAGAGAGAGAGAGAGAGAGAGAGAGAGAGAGAGAGAGAGAGAAAGTTATTCAGAGAAGCATGGAAATAAATGTATGCTTCGAAATGTACAGCAACTTACAAGCATTCCCACGTGTTCATATATATACAGTATATATATATATATATATATATATATATATATATATATATATATATATATATATATATAGTAGATGAGAGAGAGAGAGAGAGAGAGAGAGAGAGAGAGAGAGCGAGTAAAATTAAATCAGAAAAGCGAGGAAACCTAGTATCTTCCGAAATGCACAGCCAATTACACGCATTTCCACGCGTTCATATATGTGTGTAAATGAGAGAGAGAGAGAGAGAGAGAGAGAGAGAGAGAGAGAGAGAGAGAGAGAGAGAGACCGGAAGCATCCCACCTGACTTCCGGTGATAGATGGAGAACACCGCCGCTCCAATAGACTCTTGTGTGCGTTCGTTTTCAGTTCCATTCATCCGTCTGAATTGGGCTGGCCAATTTCCGTGTCGTCCTAAAAAGAAAAAAAAAGAAGAGAGAAAAAGTGTTAAAACATTAAAAAAAAAATTCTTTAATATATTAAGTCAAAAAAGTTAAAAGATAAAAAAAGGGAGTTGTTAAAAAAATGACAAAAGAAAAGGGAGTTAACAAACTGGCAAAATAAAAAAGTGAAATAAAATTGGTAAAAAAAAATAAAATAAAAAGTTGGTAAAATAGTTAAATGAAAAGTTGTTAAAAAACAAAACAAACAAAATTGTGAAAAAACTTAGATAGAAAGATTGTTGACAAACATAAAGTAATTGTTAAAAAACATGAAATAAAATATTTTAACAAGATTTAAAGTTAAAAAATATTATAAACAAGTTGTTTAAAAATAAAATAATATATATGTATATATATAATATATATGTATATAATAGATATATTACACATATATACATATTTATATACTTTTAAATATATATAAAAGAACAAGAATATCATTCAAATTACCATAGCGTACACCAAATCAAAATCCCAATAATAATAATAACAAGAAAAAAAAGTTAAATCCCAAAGGAAATGAAAATGCTTACAACACACAAAGGTAAAATGAAACAAAGTTACAAAATTACAAAATAAACAAGAAAGACTGACTGACAGACAGACAGTCACAGTTAATTGGAAAGTCGACAGCTGAACGAAACTAAGATTACAATACGGAAAGTTTTATCCCAATAACGGTCAATGGTGTTCGTTGTTAACAGCACCTGGTCTTACCTGATATGCTTGGATCAATAACTGGGAAATGTTACGGGATATGTTCCATACCTACAGAGAGAGAGAGAGAGAGAGAGAGAGAGAGAGAGAGAGAGAGAGAGAAAGCTAGCTGTGATATGAACGGAATCTCATTCATTTATATATACATATATATATATATATATATATATATATATATATATATATATATATATATATATATGCATTTAAAAAAAATAATTAATCCCTTGACTTTACATCTTAAGAAATAATAATAAAATAATAATAATAATAATAATAATAATAATAATAATAATAATAATAATTCCTTGCCAAGAAACTGTCAACCATCTCGGTAAATCCTCCCGTCATTCTTCCGTCCGTCAAGCTCCTCCGTGTCAATCCCCCTAACCTCCACCCCAGAATCCCCCAATCCCCTCTCCTCTCCACTAGCGCTTCCCCCCCCCCCCCCCCCCCCCCCCCCCCCCCAACAAACCACCGAAAGCGCTCAGAATGAACGGTCGATATCCGCTCAGTGCGTTGCCCTTGTCTCGTACTCTGTCTCAGTGTGGGAGTTGGGATGTTCAGGAAGTCTTTAGAGAGAGAGAGAGAGAGAGAGGGAGAGAGAATCCAGCTACTGCGCGCGCGCGTGTGTGTGTTTGTGAATGAAGGAGAAACGCAGGGAAGATTTTAGGACATTACAAGAATTAAGGGAATCTGTTGTATTTTGTGAGAGAGAGAGAGAGAGAGAGAGAGAGAGAGAGTCCAGTTAAAAGTCTTTATATATATATAATATATATATATATATATATATATATATATATATATATATATATATGTGTGTGTGTGTGTGTGTGTGTGTGTGTGTGTGTGTGTGTGTGTGTGAATGAGAGAGCAAGGCAGAGGGAAATGTGGTACAAAACACGATTGAGAGAGAGAGAGAGAGAGAGAGAGAGATAACAGTACCTACATTTCATTACGTTAAAGAATGGTTTTCCCTCGTTGGGGTGAGAATTACTGCGCACAGAGAGAGTGAGAGAGAGGTGAATTCAATAGATTTTCAGACAAGCCTCACACAACAACAACAAAAAGCATAAAAAACCTTGACCATATTCTTTAAAACAACCCACAAAAGAAAAACATTTACCTCATTCCATGAAAAGAACCTTATCACTGTAGTAAACACCAAAAGTCACATTACCACTGAATTGAATCACTAAAATTAAAGTAAAGAAAGAAACTGGTAACACTGATAATGAACAGATGACAGCAGGCGCCAATGGTAGAGGCTACACGGTCCAAAACAACAAACAAAAGATGAAGGACTCTCAGCCTTAGTGCGTAGAGCATCCAGAAGCAGATAATGCTGCGAGGACATAAGGCCTAAATTTGCACGAAAAGAGAAGGCGATCTCGACCTTACAGATCAGAAGGAAAATGCTCTCCTTTACGACAGAGTTCACACCTATGCCTGACATTTATGTAAATGTGGCCTAAAGGATTTGAGTTTTGCCTAAACGGAGAATAAAACAAAATAGATATTTGGCGACTTGATTTTTGCACAAATCGAGAATCTTGGTAGGAAGTTTGACAGAGTTTTTGAAAGGAATTTTAACATAATTATTAGAGGTATATACGTGTTTAAAATGCAACTGGAAAATAAAATATAATTGAGATTTGGTGACAACACAGAGTATAAGGACCCGATTGGACAAGCCTAGAAATCGAACAGTAAGGAAAACACCAAGGCATGTAGAGAATGCCAAAGCGTTGGAGTGTATTATCGAATAAATAATTATATTTATAAGGATGGGCATTCTTACAATATAATCCACCCTAACTCCACCATCTAGGTAAGCTAATTAAACCCACTATACCCCTTCCTATCGTCACCTCCTATGTGGGCTTAGGTTTATATAAGAAGGGCTTCACGTATCTCTCAGGCGTATTCGGGTGTTATTTTCATTCATTTTCTCCTTCTTCTTCTTCTTTTCTTCTTCTTCTTCCTCACTTTCGCAGGTAAGAGGATCCAGTAGTTCAGGAGGCGACCTGAGAGTGAATTACTCGACACTTTTGTTTTTTTATTTTTTACTTCCTTTTCATCTTTTTCTTTTTGTTCACAAACATCTTTTTCGCTACTCTTACTTGTTTTTCCCTCTGATGAGAGAGAGAGGGAGAGAGAGAGAGAGAGAGAGAGAGAGAATGTACCATATGAATGGTTTTACAATAGAGGTAGTAAATGACTTCGTCGAGGGCATCTAGTATAACTGTTAAACCGTGCTATGATGTCATACTTTTTTATCAGAAGGAGGAATAAATGGTTTCCCCTTGGAGGTAGTGAATTACCTCATCGAGGGCCTTCCTATCATCAATCGTGAGAGAGAGAGAGAGAGAGAGAGAGGTCCAGGCTCAGCCCTTTTCACTCTTCTTCTTCCTAGTTTAAACCCATTTTTATATGGAGGTCAAGTCTGTGTGTTTAAGGACAATACCAGTCACCCGGGCATCCGGTGATTCCTATCCCAAAATACGCCCGCGCCCCCCCCCCCCCCCTCCCCTTTACAACACTGGACACTTGGAGGGATACAATGCCCCCTAATATCACACAAACATACACGCATACACATCTTGTTCTTTTCATTTTGCCCCACCGAGAAAGAGCAATGAGCTCTCTCTCTCTCTCTCTCTCTCTATCTACACACGGGACAAAAGGAGAATGAAGTGAACTTCATTCTATGAGCAAATAGGTCTCTCTCATTCCGGTGAGAGAGAGAGAGAGAGAGAGAGAGAGAGAGAGGTCATAGGACAGGGTAAAAGAAGCAAAAAAAAAAAAATAAAAAAGACAAAAGTAAAGAACGAAAACATCAAAACTAAGAGAGTGAATCAGTTAGCCTTGGTGGAGGTTTGCGGTATATACATACGTACATACATACTATATATGTAGTTCATAACTTGAACTGACACGTGCTTTGCACTTAAAATATTACTTAAAAAACAATGATAGTAGCATAACTGATCAATTCAGAATCCCGGTAAATTGGGTTGTGAATATATATATATAATATATTATATATATATTATATATATATATATATATATATATATATATATACACACCAATACACACACACACACCAACTTCAAAAGAAGCCTTAAAAATGCTTTTCACTTCGACCACTCCTCCACCCCCCCCCCCCCGCCTCCATGTCCTTTTACAGTCACAAAGCTGATGCCAACGTGAAGATTACACACACACACACACACACACAAATCACAGACCAAACCTCTGGGAGATAAGTCTCACCAAAACTACGCAGAGAGCGTATTAAGTTCGTCATTGATAAGGTGAAGTCCATATCTCAGATAACAGGGAATAAGAGTTTTTTTTTCGGGACACATATACTACACGTGTTTGGTTGGGTGTGCGCATGTGTTTGTGTGTGTATGTTTCCGAGACCAAGCTAGGCATATGCCAGTAAGGGGTTTCCACTCAGGAGGTCAGCCGATGCACTAATGGGTACATCAGGATCTTTAGCAGTCTGCAGAATTTGATGCAATGTGAACTGAGAGAGAGAGAGAGGAAGAGAGAGAGAGAGAGAGAGAGAGAGAGAGAGAGAGAGATTCAACGCCCACAATATCCTCTCTTTAATCCAAAGTGGCACCTTTGCTTAGCCTACATAGTAACCCCTTCTTTTTTTTTTTACGGGGTCACTAATCTTTCTGATATATGAACGTGACCTTGGATGGACCTGGCCTTATAAGGTCAAAAAGGGTCAAGTCGTCGTCTTAGGAATGATGTCATCTGGGATATATAACTCCACCTACAGGAGTTGAGATTCAGTTTATTGAGATAATAAATATATATCTATTCGTCTTTGAAATTTTTGTTATATATACTGTTATTTATTCTCTCTCTCTCTCTCTCTCTCTCTCTCTCTCTCTCTCCTCTCTCCGGACATATTTTAACTCATTTTTGTAAAAAAAACTGTAAAAAAATTATAAATCAAGGATTACAAATATTACATAAATTTAAAATGAAAATTATTGCCATATATAAAAAGACAAAGAATAAACCTTACTTCCTGTCATATAATAATAATAATAATAATAATAATACTAATAATAATAATAATAATAATAATAATAATCCTTCCATTGACCACTTCTGCACTTCCCTCTTCTCACTTTGAAGGAGTTTCTCACCTCATTCCTCCTCCTCATCTCCCTCACCTGGGGAGGAGGAGCATCCTCACACACACACACACACACTCACATACCAGGCAGTATGACGTCATACTATGTCTGCTAAGAAGTTGAAAGCAACTCTCCTCATGACTAATATACCTGGACACTGGCCCTTGCGATTCAGTTTATTGAGATAATAAATATATATCTATTCGTCTTTGAAATTTTTGTTATATATACTGTTATTTATTCTCTCTCTCTCTCTCTCTCTCTCTCTCTCTCTCTCTCTCTCTCTCTCTCTCTCTCCCCGGACATATGATAACTCCTTTTTGTAAAAAACTGTAAAAAAATTATAAATCAAGGATTACAAATATTACATAAATCTAAAATGAAAATTATTGCCATATATAAAAAGACAAAGAATGAACCTTACTTCCTGTCATATAATAATAATAATAATAATAATAATAATAATAATAATAGAAACTTAACACGATGTGAATAGGAGGAACTTGGGTATTCAGGGAAGGGGGTTATTCAGGGACTCCTACCCATGGGTCCTACGACCGCGGGAGAGGGAAAGGTAATGGAATAGGATGGAGAGAGAGAGAGAGAGAGAGAGAGGTATGAGGTGAGGGGGGGGGGGCGGGGAAGAGGCCAGGGATGGCCGGGGTGGGGGATGGTTTTGTTAAGGGCAAGGTCGTGCAAGGACAGGTACTAAAGGAATCTCTCTCTCTCTCTCTCTCTCTCTCTCTCTCGTCTCTCTCTCTTTCTCTTCATGCGTTGATATTTACCTCGGGTCAGTGGCCCGTACTCTGGGGTTTAACATAATGGGAAGAGAATAGATATAATACGCACGCGCAGCGCGTACGTATCTACTCACACACACAATATATGCATATACATATACATATATATATATATACACATATATTTATATATTATATATATATATATATATATAATATATATAGATTTATATAAGATATATAGTATATATATATATATATAATTATAGATATATATATATATATATATATAATATTATTATAATATATTATATATATATAGATATAGACAAATCAATGGAATAGGAATAAGAAAGAATTACCAAGAAAAAAATACTTAAGATCAGGAAAATACCAATAACTAAAATTAGGATTAACCTCCCAGAAAATACTTAGGATAAACATGTGTAAGAAAACCTTAGATATCAACAGGATAATAAGAATAAAATCAAGAGATAAAAAATCAATCAATTCAAGTTGAAAAAGAATGGTTGCAAACGACGAGGCACCTGGAAGGTGCCTCTTGATAACCAGAAGTAGTTTTTTTTATGTCTCCCAGAAGTAGTAATGCCTTCTTGCGGTTAGGAGCAATGTACCTACCTCTCTCTCTCTCTCTCTCTCTCTCTCTCTCTCGTCTCCTATACGCTTCGCTGGGTCCCGGTGCTAATCATCTCTCTCTCTCTCTCTCTCTCTGAATATATTCTGATGTTTATCTGACTCAGCTTTTTAGATTCTGTTCCTTAATTTCATTTTAATTATGATAACAATTAATTTCAATTGACGATGATTACAATAATAATAATAATAATTTCAATTTGACGATGATACAACAACAACAACAACAACAACAACAACAACAACAATAATAATAATAATAATAATAATAATAATAATAATAATAATAATAATAATAATAATAATTAATAATAATTATATTATTATTATTATTATTATTATTATTATTATTATTATTATTATTATTATTATTATTATTATATATTCCAATTTGACGTTCGTGCATTAAAAATAATAATATTAATAATTTCAATTTGACAATACTACCACTACTACTACTACTACTATTACTACCGCTATGTAGTAATGATCTGGTCCAGCACTCAAAAGCTTTCTTTTTCTTAATCCACCATCAATACACATTTAGCAAAGCAAGCTTAGTACACTGTATTTACTTATCAGACTTTTTAAGAGAGAGAGAGAGAGAGAGAGAGAGAGAGAGAGAGAGAGAGAGAGTTTTACCAGTATAATAGCAAATATGTATCCCTAAATACTTCACTTATTTATGAATAACAAGAGACAGGCTGACATACAGACACAGAAAAGATGCATTTCAAACACATGGCAAGAGCCTACATTTAAGTTAAGAGAGAGAGAGAGAGAGAGAGAGAGACCGCAAGGTGCGCCTTATCATCCAATCCAGGACACCCAGGTCCTAAAAACTGGAGCTAATAATGAAATATCTTTCCAGGACTAGAAAAATACACGAGAACGTGTTATATTAAACATATTATTTTACATATTCTATATTTTATTTTTATATCTTATATCATTTTTGATACGATTTTGTATAAAATATTCGCCTTGATTTACATATAAAGCCATGACACAATCTCCCTGTTTCTTTATTTTCTTCTTCTTCTTCTTTTGCCAAAAATATCTCAAGACGCTGAAGAGACCGATGCCTAAAATAAACAGAAAAAGAGGGGGATATTTCGGCGTTGGCCAAGAGGAAGTTAAAAGCTACTATGCAACAGGGCTTTAGTACACAGTCAGAGAGAGAGAGAGAGAGAGAGAGAGAGAGAGAGAGAGAGAGAGGAGAGAGAGACACTCGGTTATATGTAAGCACATTTTGCAAGACAATCTTTTTCTTAAATCTTATATATATAATAGAGAGAGAGAGAGAGAGAGAGAGACCATTCCCAAAATACACAGTACTACAGATAACTCACCAGTCCCTCTTATCAAGATAAAAAGATTACCCAGATATAACCGTAGTTATCTATCAGTAAGGATGTTCCCCCTTTTCAGTGTCCTGTAGTTAAAAGATTGGGCGAAGTCTTAAATTAATAAGTTGCCTGCGTGTGTGTGTGTGTGTGTGTGTGTGTGTGTGTGAGAGAGAGAGAGAGAGAGAGAGAGAGAGAGAGTTACAAAGCGTTACAAGGATTAGGATGTCTCAAAGACTTATCTCTTGAAGCAGGTTTTACTGTTCTTTCACAGTATCCTATGATTGTGTCTGACTTTCTTTTAAACTCAGAAGAGAGAGAGAGAGAGAGAGAGAGAGAGAGAGAGCAGAGCACATACAAATCAATTCTCTTACCGATATATTTTTTTACATTCATAAACAACCTGGGGATATACCTATATTTCATAGCTTACTAATTCATTTTTTTACTTTTATTTTTTGTTTAGTTAATTTGATTATTTCTTTTTTTTCCCTGAAAGAAAATTGCCACAATAATATTGGCTCTTATATAAGAATAGACTGATAAATGATTTCTTTTGGTTCACCTGGTCTAGATTAAACAGTAAATTACGTATAATATATAATATATATATATATATATATATATATATATATATATATATATATATATATATATATATAGTAAATGTACTATCAACAGTTTGTATACATGTGGACATTTTGAAAAGTATATTAACAAACAGGTCCCAAAATAATTAAAATGTAAAGGTATAGTAAGAATATTATGGCCATTTAAAAATCTCTACTATTTCAAACCACTGTTGTTGAAGGATTATCAGAATCTCCTGTTTCATCACACCCACACGCCCCCCGCCCAGCCGCCACCTCCCTCCCCCCTATACACTAAGGACAAAAACAACAAAAGAAGCAGACTGAATTTTAAAAAATTATGGCTACTGATTCTGACTCATCACATTTTAAACGAGCAAGGGCATATGAACTAAGGTTATACACCTTTTGTGAACTCGGGTAGGGCGGGTTTGCCCTCAGAAAGAGAGAGAGAGAGAGAGGAGAGAGCGAGGAGAGATAGAGGAGAGAGCGAGAGAGAGAGAGAGAAGAGAAAACAAAACAAACGCTGCTTATTCCGAGTCGTCACATTTAAAACCAACATCGATAGCCTAAATAGCCAGGGTATACGAACTCAAGTTCAACACCTATTGAACTCTGGCAGGGCAGGTTTGACCTGAGAGAGAGAGAGAGAGAGAGAGAGAGAGAGAGAGAGAGAGGAGGCCACGCCCGAATTCTGAACGCATCCTGACCGCTATGTACAACAGAAGAAGACGCCCCATCTCCCCAGAAAGTAAAGGAACGCCAATTCCTGAATCCACTCGGTCAGGTCTACAAACAGAAGATGACTTTTTCAACGCCCAACAACCCCGCCCACAGACCACGCCCACGCCCATGCTTTCTACCGCTATATCGCCTTGTATCTGCTCATCGAAAGGGTAACGGGAGCGGGCAATTCGTAGTACAAAGGGAAGTGACGTTTGTATATAAGGTCAGCCCTTCTTTCTTACACAGACCAAGAGCCGGTTTATTCTGGAAACAACTGAGAAATTAGGATAAATATGTAAGAATATATATATGTATATATACAGATATATACTGAAAAAACCGAGCCAAATATACATCAGTATGATTAAATACAGTCATCCCACGTAACCTGTAGTTAGTCAATGTTTATTCGAGAGGTACCATGAGAGGACACACCCACCAGCCCCACCCGCAGTATCCAGGGCATTCCAGCTCTTAATCATGTCCAGGACTCCAATCATTTTCGCGTCCAGGTCGGGAAGGCTGCAACAAAAGGCCAATTAGAGGGTGAAAACCCTACTCCTGACTTGTGATTTATCTGGACAATGATCAGCTGCTAAGTCTCGCCTTGCAATGCGTGTGAGTTCTTGTTGACTCAGGGTCTTGAAATATTTTCCAGGGATTGTTTGGTTTATTGTCATTTCCAGAGAACTAAAATGGTGCAAAGTAAGTCTGGAAATCTTTTCTATAGATTGCTTGATTTATTGTAATTTCCAGAGAACTGGAATGGTGCAGAGAAAGTCTGGAAATATTTTCCAGGGATTGTTTGGTTTATTGTCATTTCCAGAGAACTAGACTGGTGCAAAGAAAGTCTGGAAATATTTTCCAGGGATTGCTTGATTTATTGTCATTTCCAGAGAACTGGAATGGTGCAGAAAAGTCTGGAAATGTTTTCCAGGGATTGCTTGATTTACTGTCGTTTTCACAGAACTGGAATGGTGCAGAGAACGACTGGAAATCCTTTACAGGGATTGCTTGATTTAATTCTACTTCCACAGAACTGGAATGGTGCAGAAAAAGTCTGGAAATCTTTTCCAACGATTGCTTGATCTAATGTCATTTCCACAGAACTGGAATGGTATAGAGAAAGTCTGGAATTCTTGGAATTCTTTTCCAGGGATTGTTTGATTTACTTCCACTTCCACAGAACTGGAATGGTGCAAAGAGTCTGGAAATCTTTTCTAAGGATTGCTTGATTTATTGGCATCTCCAGAGAACTGGAATGGTTCATAAAAGGTCTGGAAATCTTTTCCAGGGATTACTTGTTTTATTGCAATTTCCAGAAAACTGGAATGGTGAAGAGAAATTCTGGAAATCTTTTCCAGGCATTGCTTGATTTATTGTCATTTCCAGAAAACTGGAATGGTGTAGAGAAAAAACTGTTACCCACGACTTCAAAGAATCACTGGTTCTGTCAGTTCCAGAGAGCCGGAATGGTACAGAGAAAAACTGTTACGGTATCCTAAGTACCACAGGTCACTGGCCCTGTCATTTTAATCATTTCCAGAGACTATTCGACTTATTGTGACTTACCCTTGGGTCCTAACTTCAGACAGTTTATTAACTGGTTTTGTCATTTCCAGTGAACTGGAATCGTTTCAAGACTCCAGAGACAAAATATGTTACTGGTATCCTAATTACCAGAGTTCACTAACTCTTGTCATTTCCAGAGAACTGGAACCATTTCCAGAGATTGTTTGAATTCTTGTGGCTTACCTGGCGTCCTAACTACCAAGTCCAGAGAACTGAAACAGCTTCCAGAGATTACTTGAGATATATTGTCCTTACTACCAAAGAGTCAATGGGGATTCCCATTTCCAGAGATCTGGAATGTACGTACATATTTTAACAATGAAACACTGACTTGAATCTCTCTCTCCCTTAACCTCCTTGCTCTCTCTCTCTCTCTCTCTCTGAGTCACCTGGGCAAATCTTCACCTTGACCTCAGTACCTGCTGATGATCCATGAGCCGTGGGAGGGTAAGGCTCATCCAAGGCTCATGCGCTCATTCATAAGAGAGGAAATTCCAGGCAGGTGGTCGGAAGGGAAATAGTGATGAAACCCAAGGGGGCAACACTTCTCATCGGTTGCCATCGACGGCGAATCAATATTCGGCAAACTTGTCGAGATTCTAAGCAACGCAATGAACTAAGTTTTCGGAATGAATGTAATTATTTGGGGCGACTAGAGAGGAAACAAGGGTTCGTTGTATATTCAATATTATCTGAAGCAGCGGTATTTTGGAGAAACTCTCAAAATATTTAGGTTTTTACGAAAGGTTCGCGAATCACCAGGTTGTATTATTACATTGTTTTTTTTTATGAAATTATAGATTGAAATAAACACGTAAATGGTCACACACACACACACACATATATAAGAACTTTATATATATATATATATATATATATATATATATATATATATATATATATGTGTGTGTGTGTGTGTGTGTGTGTGTATATATATATATATATATATATATATATATATATATATATATATATACTTGGATACTCCAAGACTGTGTTCGATGGCGGAAACTATACGTGTTAAATCAATCTTATTTTTCTAAGATAATCAGAGTTTTGGAAAAGCCACGAGTTAAATAAATCTAGTTTTCCTAAGATAATGAGAGTTTTGGAAAAGTCACGAGTTAAATAAATCAGGTTTTTCTAAGATAATCGGAGTCTGGAAAAGTCACGTGTTAAATAAGTTTTGTTTTTCTAAGATAATCAGAGTTTTTTGAAAAGTCACGTGTTAAATAAATCTTATTTTTCTAAGATAATCAGAGTTTTGGAAAAGTCACGAGTTAAATAAATCTGGTTTTCCTAAGATAATGAGAGTTTTGGAAAAGTCACGTGTTAAATAAATCAGATTTTTCTAAGATAATCAGAGCTTTGGAAAAGTCACGTGTTGAATAAATCTTGTTTTTCTAAGATAATCAGTTTTTTTTTTAAAGTCAAGTGTTAAATAAGTTTTGTTTTTCAAAGATAATCATAATCAGTTTTGGAAAAGTCGCGTGCTAAATAAATCTTATTGTTCTAAGATAATCAGAGTTTTGGAAAAGTCACGTGTTAAATAAGTTTCGTTTTTCTAAGAAAATCATAGTTTTGTTTAATATGCTCATTACTCATTTCTTGTGTTCATTCTAATAAATAAATCATACCTATTCTATCCTAAAATTCCCGTATCTGTAACTCAACACGAAACACCTTTTTTGGAACTTTCTTAGCCTTTTCCTACCCAACTCCCCCCCCCCCCACACACACAAAATAAAGTAATTTGTAAGCTTACTCCCCGAGTAAGCGATAAAAAGTCTTTAGAATCAAGGTGTTTGAAGAGACAAGTTATTCATGTGATGGAGTAAGTGTTGGAGAGGTGGTGGGGGACAAGGACTGGGTATGGGTATGGTCATTTTTATGTAGTGGGGGCCAGCACATTAAGAGAGACAAGGAGGGGTGTCTGGTATTATTATTATTATTATCATTCATATGATGAACACCTATTCATAAGGGACAAGCCCACCAAAGGGGCCATCTAGACTTGTAGTCGAAGCTTCCAAAGAATATTATGGTGTTCGTTTGAGAGAAGTTAGATAAGGTAACTGGGAACACAGAAAGAAGTGATCTACTACAAAATAAGATAAACTACAGAAGATATTACGAAATACAGAATGAGAAGATCAGTTACAAAAAAAAATTACATGAATAAATTATCAAATAGATTGAAATATAAGTGAATTACCAAAACTGAGAAGTTCCAGGCCATGAAATGGGGGTATTGAGGGACTTGGCCTGGGATGGGTATCTTGGGGTATTGGGTGGCGGGTTCAGGGTTTAGTCTCTGAAGAGTTGTGGGCATATGTCCTCAGGGAAGGTCACGTGGAAGGCCCGGCCAAGCCCCTGTGGTGAAGTATCAACTATGTTCCAGGAAAAATCAGCCAGTTGAGAATCTTTTCGCTTTTGACTGCCCTTGAAGAATTGATCTGGACGAAACACTCCTAAGTTGAACGTATTTTAATGGAACATTCATTTCATTTCAATGTCGTAATGAAACAGTTTTTTGAACGATGGATAACGCAATCTCTCGGCTGTTGTTCTTATTAACAAATATTTTAAATGTTTTCCACAAAGCAACATCAGAATGTATGATAACAAAACTATTTCGCGAAGTAATTACATGCATTTATAATAACTGAACAAACAATCTAGCTGAAATTTTAAAAATATATATCTTATATCAAATCACGAAGTATTGTAAAAAGTAACAAATATTCAGCCTTGCAACGGCATATATATATATATATATATATATATATATATATATATATATATATATATATATATATATATATATATATATATATATATATAAATGTCTTTTACTGAAATACAACAATACAGTGTGAAGATAAAAGGCCCATAAAACACTATTTGAACGTTGCAACCATATGTATGCTTAAAAAATCACAGTAGATGCACATGACTTCATTATAACAAGCGAATATACCACAGGAAAATGACAGACAGAAGTCCGTACCGAGAGCTTTCGCCTTTTATTGAGGCATTGTACTTTGTCAGTGCCTTAATACAAGGCAAAAGCACTTGGTACAGATTTCTACCTATCATTTCCCTGTGGTATTTGAGCGCCGCGCGAGCGCGTCTATGTAAATAAAGGTAAAATCCATGAAGAAAAGTATAATGGAGTAACCGCCTCGCTGGTTATCACATTCCTTCGTGGATTTTGACTTAATTATATATTCATCACTTCTAAATTTTCGGGATTCTGTTATATGGGTGTGTGTGCAAGTAATTTACAGAGCAAAGTCTTACACCGCTGCATCGGAAAGCAACAAAACACCATATATGATAATCACTGAATACGGTAGGTATTTCAGTTCCCTACATGGCATATTAAAATTTTCATGTATGATACGTTGGACATGATTTTTGGTGAAAAAGATTTCTTGAACAGGAAATAATTGTCCTATAAAACCTCCAAGAACAACATCACAACAACCCACAACCTCCCCAACCCCCCTCACAACACCGCCAAGAAAAAGCAAGTATTTCCTCGTACCATGACCCTTAACTACAGGATGAAAGGAAGAATAGTTACCCCTTGGCAAAGTAGGGCGTATCCGTTTTCTTTAGAAGGAGAGAGAGAGAGAGAGAGAGAGAGAGAGAGAGAGAGAGAGAGAGAGAGAGAGAGAGAGAAGTTTACGTCCGTTTTCTTTTCTAAAGTATTAAGCTTATCTGCCAAGACCATTTTGATGAAAATATAGGACAAAATATAAGTATTAATATCATCATAGAGCAGCAACAAATTATATATATATATAATATATATATATATATATATATAAAAGCTATTTATGAATAAGTCACGTGCATCTAACTGTGATTTTTTAAGTCATATATATATATATATATATATATATATATAATATATATATATATATATATATATATATATATAATATATATATATTATATCGTTACCTGTAGATTCATACTTTCTGTCGATAGGGAATAGCATGATTTTTATTTCAATTTTATTTCTAACAGCACCAACATTCCCTTGTAATAAGTGCTTACTAGGTAGGATGTGGAACTGGGACACACTCACTATTGTTTATCACGGCATCTGTTTACTTGTTCAAGGTTCTATTTTCACTTAATTGCAATGTTCTTCTTTATTTCCAATATGATGTCTGGCATCAAAAATAGTATTAATGGTGGAGGAAGGACTTTACGTCCTGAATACAAATCTGGCACGTAAAAACTAAATAGTCATCCGGGAAAAATAATTGCCTGATATAATAACAAAGTAAAATGTAAAAAATTCCGCATAAAATCTTCAAAAATATAAAACTTTCTGAATTCAGTGCCATACATATATTTTTCATTTGTTTTAACTGTATACTTTCTGAATTCAGTGCCATACATATATTTTTCATTTGTTTTAACTGTATACAGAACATTTCTAAATTATAAATAGCAAAAACATATGAGCAAAGTATTGTTATGGAACCCAACCTGATGTTGCCACGGTACTTAATTAAAAAATTCATATCCAATACCTCTTGTTGAAAAACTAGTTACCCTGAAGTGACAGTATATTGAAATATTGATATACTAGAGACAAAGTCGATAATTTTAGATTCTTTTTTTACTCGGGAATTTTTTTCGCCACTACAGAAAATGAATCACTTAAGATTAACAGAAAATGGAATAGGAATATATCTTATCAATAACTATAATGGGTGTAATATACTGGTCACGAGTTATTAAAAGACCATATATATATATCTATATATATATATATATATATATATATATATATTATATATCTATATATATATATATATATATCCAGGAAAACAGCAGTCGTTCGAGATATATTCTCAAGGAAGCAAGGGAGAAGTCTTCTGGTAATTTCAAAGGCTTTATTAAGCGACGTTTCGGGGTCCAGCCCTATCCATCATCACGGCTGTAAAAAGGATTAATACACATAAATATTATAAAAAGGCTCATCCTAATAACTAACATACATTTAAAATTCATAGAAAACCTACTACAATGCCAAGAAAATTACCATCTCAAGTGAAAGGAAGAAGACGAGTGACCAGAAGAAGAAGGAAAGGTTCCAAGTAAACATAGTTATGCCAGGTAAAGAGGGGTAGTGGTAGTTTGATTGTTTTATTTTGGAACTATTGTTTTTATGGAAAGCGATTCGAAGACAGCAAGCTCTTGAGGAGAAGTAGCCTGTGTAATGATTTTAAAGTGTTTGTATTCTATGTTGAATTTGCATTGTTTTTAATGTTCTCGAATGTTCGAGAATTCTGGTGAAGACAACCGGACACCTGTTCTATAACTCATCCCCCACTGTGGCAATCAATGCGGACTTTAAGAAGCCTACATTTGGGACACAAGAATAAATAGACCGCATTTGAAGTCAGAAGAGGGCTCACTTTTTTTATATATTTAAATAAAGACCCATTACTTAATGGGTTTCTTACGATTAGTTGGCCTTTTACGGCCGGACAATGTTCACGTATTAAATGTTTAACTTGGGTATAAAATGTTGTATCACTGATAAACTGGACACTAGCAAAGAAAGTCATTCTGGGAGCAGTTGGTTTGTTATTTTTCTCTATTGATTTATTATTTAAAAACTTGTTTAGGTATTTGAAGAAAACCTTAGCTGGATAGCAGTTATCGGTGAAGTACTGTTGTAAAACGGTAATCTCATCGTGAATTCAGACCAGCCAGAGGAGAGAGACTATGCCCTGTGGAAGAGGGTATATAAAGCGTTTACTTTAAAGTTAAAACTACAAAAGTTGTAAAAATTTGTCCCTAGTCCAGTAAAAGTCTTTTTTCTAAAAATTGAGGTGTTAAAACCGTCTGTATTACGTGACACTTCTATATCTAAGAAAGAGAGCTTATTATCATTTTCATAATCAATTGTAAACTTGATATTAGGGTGGGCTGAATTGGCATATTGTAAGAAGTAATCAGCCCTGTCTCTCTCTCGAAAAAGAATAAAAGTATTATCAATGTAACGGCAGTAAAAGAGAGGATGATTAGCTAGAGGGCAACTGTCCAGCAACCGCTCCTCCAGTTCACACATAAAAATATTCGCAAAGACTGGGCCTAAAGGACTGCCCATAGCCATACCATCACTTTGTACATAGGACTTCCCATTAAAAATAAAAGCAGTGTCCTGCACTGCCAAAGTTAAAAGCTTCGTAAAATTGTCATAATTAAAACCATGAAACAGAACATCATTATTAGTAAAAATCTTGTTTAACATAATTTGAATTGTTTCTTCCACAGGGATATTGGTGAACAAAGACTCTACATCAAGGCTAACCATAAAAAGATCCGAATCTTGAGACAATATTCTTTCTTTAAATTGTTCAGCGCTTTTAATGGTATAACTATTATTAGAGAATTCTGTTAATAGCGGTACTAAGTATTTAGCCAACTTGTAATTGGGGGCGTCATAAGATGTTAGAATCGGTCTTGAATTCTCAAACATTAAAAAAAATGCAAATTCAATATAGAATACAAACACTTTAAAATCATTGCACGGGCTTCTTCTCAAGAGCTTGCTGTCTTCGAATTGCTTTCCATAAAAACAATAGTTCCAAAATTAAACAATCAAACTACCGCTACCCCTTTTACCTGGCATAACTATGTTTACTTGGAACCTTTCCTTCTTCTTCTGGTCACTCGTCTTCTTCCTTTCACTTGAGATGGTTGTTATTTAAATATTGATTTTATAGTTTCAAATCCTCGAAAGTAAGGCAAGCTCAGTACATTTTCAGGCATTTCTTTTTCATTACTAGCAACACTATAAAACTTTTTGTGAGCTTTTTGATAACATAAATCATTTATATGAGGTGGGTAGCAGAGATCGTTTCCTATCTTTTTTATATATTCTATTTCTTGGTTAAGATATTGTGGACTAGTGATATGCAAAGCACGTAGGAATATTGAAGAAAAAATTGAAATTTTTATGTTCAGATGGTGGCTAGAATAAAAATGTACATATGTTAAATTATTAGTGGGTTTTCTATAGAAACTCCTACCTGTTATTATCTGAAGGAAGGTTTGCTGATGAGGAAGTATAAACCTTCAGATTTACCCGGAAATGCTGAATGGGGTGAATATCATCAGATTTTGATTCCATGTCCATTGAGAAAGCAAGTGGTGGCAGTAGCTCATGAATCTGGACATATGGGAATCAGGAAGACTGTGGGGAAGATCTTGAGATATTTTTTCTGGCCTGGACTTCATAAAGATGTTAGCAGGTTCTGTCGAGAGTGTCATACCTGCCAGATAGCTGGAAAACCTAATGAAACCATTCAGAAAGCCCCCCTACAACCTATAGAAGTTAGAGGAGAACCCTTTAACAAGGTGATTATAGATATGGTTGGACCACTTCCGAAGACGAAGAAAGGAAATGAATATCTGTTGACATTAATGTATCCTGTTACCAGATATCCTGAGGCGCTCCCTGTTAGAAACATATCTACCCAGATATTTGTTGAGAAACTAGTGGAGTTTTTCTCAAAGTTTGGTATACCAGAAATTGCACAAAGTGATAGAGGAACGAACTTTACTTCCAAGTTATTCCAGGATATGATGAACTTATTAGGGGTGAAACAACAGTTATCAACTACTTATCATCCAGAAACTCAAGGTGCCTTGGAAAGGTTCCACCAGACATTGAAAAGTATGCTGACTAAGTATTGTTCTGAGTCAGGAAGAGAATGGGATGTTGGTTTACCCTTAATGTTATTTGATATTAGGAATGCTTATCAAGAAAGCATGGGATGTTCACCCAATGAGATGATTTTTGGAAGAGAAGTGAGAGGACTTTTGAAGATTCTTGCAGAAAATTGGGTAGAAAATAAAGAGCAAATCCAAGGAGAGTATGTGAAGAACTTAAGGAAAAGGTTGGAAGAGATTAGAAAATTCTCTTTAGAAAATCTGAAAATGAGTCAAGAGAAAATGAAAAGGAACTATGACAGAAAGACTAAGCTAAGAAGTTTTAGTGTTGGTCAACAAGTGTTAGTGTTTCTGCCAGTCAAGATATTTCCCCTTACTAATAAATTTCAGGGCCCCTATAGGATAATTGAGAAGGTAGGGTAATTGAGAAGTTAAGTGATAGAACTTATGTGACTGAAACACCAGAAAGAAGAAAACGACAGAGGAAGATACATGTGAACCTTTTGCAACCTTACTTCTCAGAAACTAGAACTGAAACTGGGTCAATAATACAGAAAACTTCATCTACAGAAGACGATGACGGCTATGAATTGGGAGCTGAAAGCAAGATGAATAATTCTTCAATTTTGGAAAATTTGGAGGATAAACTGAAACATCTTAATGTTGAACAAGGTGAGGAATTGAGTGAAGTGATTAGAAGCTTCACAGAGATTTTCGCAGATGTACCCAGACGTACTAATCTGACCAAACATGAAATCAAGATCAAAGAAGATGGAAAATTGTTCAAGCAAAGAGCTTATCGCTTATCACCTTATCATCGAAATGTTCTGAAGAAAGAAGTTCAGTATTTGCTGCAACATGGATTAGCAGAACCCAGTTCAAGTCACTTCAGTTCTCCATGTGTGTTAGTGAAGAAACCTGATGGCTCCTTTCGGATGTGTACTGATTATAGGAAACTGAATTCCATTAGTATGGCTGACAATTATCCCTTGCCTCTTATAGATCAGTTACTTGATAATATTGGGCAAGCCAAGTTTGTTTCCAAGATAGATTTATTGAAGGGATATTATCAGATACCCTTAGATGAAAATGCGAAGTTGCTGTCAGCTTTTATTACTCCTTTTGGATTGTATCAGTATACTGCATTGCCATTTGGTCTGATGAATGCACCAGCCACATTTCAACGAGTGATGGATCAACTGCTAGGATCTATAGAAGGAGTAGGTGTATACCTTGATGGCATAGTCATTTACTCTACAACATGGGAAGAACATCTGCAGATCCTGAAGAAAGTTTTCAAGAAACTACAAGAGGCAGGACTACAGTCAACCTAGAGAAGAGTGAGTTTGGGAAGGCGACTGTTCAGTACCTTGGGTTTGAAGTTGGAAAAGGCCTTCTTGCTCCGGTGAATGGTAATGTAGAAGGTATCCGTAAGGCTAGCCCCCCTACTACTAGGAAGCAGCTACAAAGATTTTTGGGCATGGCTGGATTCTATCGTCGTTTCTGTCCAAATTTCTCAGCCGTAGTAGCTCCCTTGACAGACTTAACTAGTCCCAAAGCTAAGTTTGTTTGGACTCCAGAATGTCAAGAATCCTTTGAGAAGGTAAAAGCCATTTTAACTTCAAGACCAGTGCTTCAAGCTCCAGACTTTAATAAGAAATTTGTGATACAAGTTGATGCCTCTGATTGTGGAATTGGAGCTGTTCTGCATTCAAAAAGATGAGTAAATAACCTTCCTTACACACCCTGTGTGTTTCCTGTCTTCGAAACTGAAAAAGCATCAGAAAAACTATGCAACTATTGAAAAGGAAACTCTAGCCTTAATCACAGCATTGAAAAAGTTTGAATTGTATGTGAACAGACCTAGGAATGAAGAAGTTTTAGTGTTGTCTGATCACAATCCCCTGTCATTCATACAGCAGATGAAAAACCATAATCAAAGACTGACCAGGTGGTCTTGTGCTTGCAACAGAATAAAATTAAAGGTTGAGCACATATCTGGTAAGAACAATGTAGTTGCCGATTATTTATCCCGTTGTGAATCATTGGATTCAACCCCGGAATAACTAATCTTCTGGGGGGAGGAATCTTATAGTATAAGTTTTATAATACAATTATAATTGTGGTAATATGATTAATTCACCTCAGAACCTGTGTATCATGTTATGAAATGTATGTTTTCTGTGTTCAGATTCCCAAATTTAAAGATAACATGTCTTAAGTGATCCAACTTTTCATCTTGAAGTAACGTAAGACCGAGAGTAAGTGCTTATATGTGAGCCTCTGTGAAGAGGGTTGTATTCACACTTTGAGAAATGTCTTAGCTAAGCTGATTTCTTTATCGGCGCAAACACGTGCGTAAGACCTCCCAGGCCGCACTGTTGAAAATAGATGAGTTAAGCTAATTTTTTATCATTCCAGTCGGGCCTGTAACGGAACAAGAGAGCCTTATTCATAGACATATGTGAACGCAGTCAAAGAGGCCCCATACTAGATACCCCTATAGAGATGACGTAATATGTTTTTGTCTTGGACGTGTACACTGAACTACACCATTCCCCTGATACGCATAGTTACGCATATAAAACTTTCATTCGCTTTTGAGACATAGCGGTGTGCATTAGAGAGTTTAACATTGCTCTCTCTCTCTCTCGCTTGCTCGGTTGCGAGGCTGTTTCAGTAGCTTAAGGTAGCTCACATTAATTTTGTATTTGAGAAGGTCACTCAGTAACTGTCTTAATGTATGTGTTGTTTGTGGAATCTGAACATAGTATTAT